>NC_140587.1:374206902-374768015 GCF_964204655.1 Triturus cristatus
TTTTGGGTCGAGGTCTGCGAGCTGGGAAGGCTACTGACATCAACGCTGGCTACCGCGACACAGGCAGACAGCGCCCAGCCTGAGGCCCAGCACTGTGGAGTGCTCTGTATACTACTAACACAGTAGTCCAACAGGTACTAACAGTGGAACGGTGTCTTGATCCCACAATGGACGATGTTAGAACTGCATCTGAGAGTGCAGATGAAGGTACTCCCTTCAACCAGGTGTAACTAACTCTAGGTCCCAACAGTGGAACGGTGTCTTGATCCCAAAATGGACAATGTCCGATATTACCTGCTGCTTGTTTTTCACAAAACTCCCTCCGTTGAGGTGCATTAAACTCTGTGCTTCTGTAGCTAACTGCTGCACATGATCATTGGGCTTGGCTGACTGCAGTCGGTGGAGTACACCGTGGTACAGCAGGTCGGAACAGTGAAACGGGGTCTTGATTCTGTGATTGAGGATATCAGAAGTTAAAGTCTATGATGATTTGTGTGTACCCCTCCGATCAGGTGCAACCAACTCCATGCTTTCGAATCCAACGGCACGTGGCTGTGAGGCGTTAATGACCACTGCCTCTGGACTACACTACGGTCAGCAGGGCTCACAATTCAGATCGACTGGTGATTGTTTAATTACAGAATCCAGTAGGCAACTAACTACAACGTCTATTGAAATATACACAATAGCCTTTTAGTATACTTGCTTGAAGAAATGTTTTAAGATGACTTATAGGTCTAGTACAATGACCAAATTCTTTGAATTGTTTTGATTTATTTATTGCAGAGTTTTGTGTCATTTATGTTGTTGTATTTTGTGAAGAGGAAGTGAGAAAAAGTATTCATGGAAGACTGTGCTCACTACTGCCTTCAATTTACACTGCAGACAGCAGTGTTCACAATTCAGATTGAGTCGCTATTGTAGATGAGGCAGTCCTGTAGGCAAAAGACATTGCTCCAGTGCACTCTGTCCGCACCACGCATACGCATCATCACAGGGTCTGCACACGGTTTTTGTTGCTTCGCGTACGGCAAGCAGGACAGCTCAAGTCAATGCCACGTGGCTGTGGGCCCTTGCTGACCGCTCTCTGGCCTACACTGCAGACAGCAGTGTTTACAATTCAGATCGAGTCGCTATTGCAGATGATGTAGTGTTGTAGGCAACAGACATTGCTCCTAGTACGGCCCGCCCGCAGCACGCATCATCGCTGTCTGTGCACATGCTGAATGCTTTTGATGTGGCTATCTCAGTGCACTAGACCTGATGGACCCTTTATGATACAATCTTTTTGTGTATTATTTCCATCAACTGCCTGTATCTCAGTATACCACAATTTATGGTTCTTTTACGATAGAATCTTTTCTGTATTATTTCACATCTAGTGTCCCTACCTTACTGCAGCACAAACTATTGACCCTTTTATTATTGAATCTGTGTGTGTGATCCAATGATTACTGTTGTAGTTAATGCTAGCAGCAACCATTCCCTGAGGGCTGGTTTACACTTACCCCACATGCATTCAGCACAGACGTCACTGGATATGTGACCCTGGTAATAAAAAGGAGTCAAGCGCACGTGCCTGTACCCACTTCCATTATCTATCTGTGTCCGTGTGCTCATTATCTATGCATGATACTGCCCCTGGGCCGTACCACATTACATTGTGCTGTGGACAGCGTATGCAACCATGTTACCTCTGGCAGTGGGGAAAAGTTCTGTTATGTAGCTTTTAGATGCATGTCTATCACAGGTGGAAGGCTACTTTACAGAGCACGAATATTGATGAAGGTTGCATGTTGTGTGTAGTGTCAGATATGTGTACATAGCAAAACGTTTTCAAAAAAGCTCTCTAAGCAGAAGAGGAGTCTCTCATCAAATGCTGTAGAGAGAATGACTAAAATGGGTGGGGTCCTCCAACTGTTACAATGGGAAATGTTATGAACCAATCAAATGCTTTTCTTTAAGGTCACATGGTACTCGCGCACCAAGTGCACAAGGAGGCCGCACCTGACGCACTTTTGAGAAAATATATTTACCATAATATAAGTTTATTACAGTTAGAAATATATAAATGTTGAAAATATTTTAGATTATCGTTTGTTCTCATATACATAAAATTATTTAGATATAGTTTTGAGACCAAAACAAAATGAGGGAATTGCGTACCCGGTACCACACCATACATTAGTGACGTAATACAGGGCCTGGCAGCGTGCACTCGTCGCATACGCAATGCGCAGCGGGCGTGACCCCATATGTACATGACGTAAGGCGCGGCTTGGTACTTAGTCACATACTAAAGTAGCAGGTGGCACAACCACATGCGTATATGATGTTACGTGGGACATGGTGCCACAAACCCGTCGGATACGAAATACGCATCCTTCAGTTTTCTCCCAAAAAAAAAAAAGATATAGATAGTTGTTTTTTGAAGATATAAAACATTACATGTTTTTTAAAATTAATTAAAAAAAGGATAATAGAGTTCCAAAATATTACAAAACAAATTGAAAAAATATGGTTTTAATAATATTATCAGTATGTGCATCACATTATCACGTGGATGATGTCATTAGTGATGTCATTTGAGATGACATCAGTCATGCCATCAGTGATGTCACTGCCCATGTCATGAGTGATGTAATATGCGATGTCATCACCAGTGCATTGCGGGCGCATGAGTTATAGTTAGCTCAACTAACTATAACGGGCGCATTTCTCTGGTTTTATATGAGTCAAATGTCCAACTAACTATAACGTCCCTGAAACCTATGGTTTTTTCAGTGAATTTCAAAGGTTTTATAAATGCTAATTCCTAACTATAACGTCTGTAAAACCTATGGTTTTTTCAGTGAATATTATTTATGTGTTTAGTTTTATTTTTTTAAGTATTTTAAGTGAACCCTAGTTTTGCACATTGGTGTAAGACTGCCTCCAGAGAGTTGATTTACGCCCTATAGACAATTCCCATTTGCACAGCCTTTAACACAGCTTGGGTTTGGTTTTGGGGGCTTGGGTTTGCACCTCTGAGGGTTGGTTCGTTAGAGGACATGGCTGTATTCCAGGCTCTGTGGCCAACCCCCACAGTGCAGCCTATCGCCAACCCTCACTCTACACAGCTGAAGGCCATGAGCAGCATGGGTTGTTCACAGTGGATTATGTGCTGAGCCTAGTCCTTCAGCCAACCCCACCACACACAGCCAAAGGCCTAGTACAGCGAGGTTAGACACCAGTGGCAAGTTGCACAAAATGCCTGGCCCCATGGCTGACAGACTAGGAATAAAGTGTATTGTTGAACTGGTCTTCCCCCAAACCTTTTGCCTTCCTACTCCTTATTTGCTGATCTCATGTTTTGCTCGTCTTAGGATTCGACACACTTTACCACTGTTGACCAGCGCTAAAATGCATGTGTTCAGCCCTCAAAACATGGTAACATTGCCTATTCCCAATTGGCATACTGAATTTACTTATAAGTCCCAAATATAATGGTACTATATTTACCCTGGACCTGTAAATGAAATGCTACTAATAGGCCTGCAGCACTTATTGTGTCACTCACTGAAGTAGCCCTTGAAACTTGTGTAAAACTGTCAGGACCCTGGATACTCAAGCATGGCGGTCTGTGGGGGCTATCACTGTTCCCTTGCGCAAACATCACAATAGGGTTTCTAGAACCCTAGATCTTCATGGCAAGCAATCTTGGTCCGTGGTGATTAAAAGGCGGAACTCCAAGATGGCCGTTTAAAGGTGCAGGTCAGCGCTACAGAGTCTCTGTGATTTGCGCGAGCCCCTGAGCATGGCTGAGGCTCGCGCTTGCTCTGGAAACTGCGCACTTCACTGAGACCGTTTAGGCAGTTAGAGGTGTTAGGAATTCGTTCCTGCCAGAGATAGAGTAGAAAGGTGAAAAACTCTTTTTTATTCACCGGCAGTAGTTAGTTATCTACGCGTCGGTCTCCAGCAGTTACAGTTTTTAGAAAAAGAAAGTCTCGAGTGAATTCTTGGAAAAGAAGCAGCTTACCGGTCACGAGGTTATCAGCACAGCTTCTGTGAAGAGAAGTTTCCAGTCACGCAAGTACCCTTGAAAAAAGAAGAAAAGACAATTTGTTACAATTTATTGGTTAAATGTTTTTCGTGGCTGTCACAGTTGTAAATATATATTTAGCATCCTCATAGAAGTTCAGAGAAAAACTAGTATAATTAGAAAATAATTCTTACCTGATTTATTATTATTATTATTATTATTATTATTATTATTATTATTATTATTATTATTAACAGATTTATACAGTGCATAGCTGCCCCAGCAACGGGGCGTCCCAGTGCTACCCCACCAGTACCCGTAAGTAGTGACAGCCCGGGAAAGGGAAGAGAGTTATGCTGGGAAAAGCCAGGTCTATATGGCATTCCGGAAAGCTAGGTGATCTCGAAGCCCTCTAATATCAGCCAGAAGGGAGTTCCAGAGTTTAGCCGCCAGAACTTTAAAAGAATGACCACCGGCTCTGGCTCTCAAAACTCTGGGGGGGCAAGCCAGCCCTTGTTCCGCTGACCGCAGGCATAGACTTGGAACATACGGTGTTAGCAGGTCTGATAAAACCGGAGGAGCTTTTTGAGTTAAGATTTTATAAGCAACGCATAGGGTCTTGAACTGAATTCTTTTCTCCACAGGAAGCCAGTGTAGTTTTGGTAGGGCCCTAGACACAGAACATGTTTTCGGCAGCGCCAATTAAGTGCGGGCTGCTGCATTTTGTATTCTCTGAAGGTGCTGAATACAGGATTTGTTGGCACCTAAGTAAAGGGAATTGCCATAATCCAATCTATATAGGATTGTGGCCTGTATGGTCTGCCGAACTTTGGGCTAGAAAAAACCAAATAGGGGTTTTAACCCTCTCAGGAGCCCGAAACATGTCCCTGTGACTACTTTGGATTGTGCGTCAAAAGAGACCTCTATCAATCCAGAAGCCCAGATTCTTGAACGCCTCCTTTGGCGGTGGTGCTGGTTTTAGTTGGTCTGGCCACCACTGTTCTGACCACATCTCACTATCTCTTCTGAACAGCAACATTTTCATCATTCTGCTCCCGTGAAGTACCAGGGAAACTTCAAGTAAGACTCTTGACAGAGTGAAGTGCCCACACATTTTACTCACCCGAGCAGAATGGTTGAGGGGTTTGACCTGAAGAGTTTAGGGGGAGTCTTAGAAGTCATTCAAAAAGAGTTACAAGCTGTTAGGGAAGAGAACAACATTCTTAGACAGGACTTACTGGACTCTAGGAGAGAAACAACAGATTTAGCAGGTAGAATGGATGGTTATTTCTCAGGAGCCATTTTTTCAGCCTTGTCTCAGAGTACAATAGCTAGTAATACCACCACTTTACCACACCCAAGGAGCACAACACAAGTCATACACTCTTTGTCTCCAGTTATCCCACTAGCCCCACCAGAACATTTTAGTGGTGACCCTCAAAAGGCCTAAATTTTCTTTACACAATGCTTCCACCACTTCATGTGTCGTCCCGCCCTTTTCCCTGACACACAGGCCCGGGTAGCCTTTATTCTATCATACTTAAGTGGAGATGCAGCTGCCTGGTCCTTGCCTCTGGTCTCCAAAGACTCAGCTATCCTGTATGATATTGACGAATTTAAAAAATAATTCCTACAAATCTTTGACCGAAGAAGAGTTTCTCAAGCCACTGACAATCAGTTGCTGGAGTTAAGGCAAGGTAACAAGGAATTAATTGCCTACCTGGCCCAATTTAATAAACTTATCGTAGAGACAGATTGGCCAGAGAATAAAAGAGCTGCATTGTTTTACAAGGGCTTGAAAGACAAACTCAAAGATGCTCTAGCCCAAATACCCAATCGACCCACTGAAATTGCCGCCCTGGTCGATTTGGTCCTAGAATTGGATAATAGACAATCTGATTGAAAAGTCGAAAGAAGAAGGGAGTTTCGCCCAAGTGTGCCCAGATTTGATCGAATGAAATCTGAGGAACTAGGTCGACAGAGAACAACCAGACTGTAGAACCCATGCAGATTGGGGCTGTGAGGATACCTCTTTTAAAGGAAGAAAAAGAGAAGAGAATATTGAATAATCTTTGCATGTACTGTGGGGTCAGTAGACACTTTGTTAAGGTCTGTCGTAAGAAACCAAAAACTTCACCGAAGGAAAACTGCGGCACCACCAGTAGGAGGGGTTGGACTGGTGGATGCTAAAGAAAACACAACTACAGATTCACACCAATTGGCAAATACACTGCATTTGTCTGCTCCGCATTTAACAATTTCAGTTACCTTGAAATTTCGAACATTCGTCCTGCCTGAAATATCGATCATGATAGACTCTGGGGCTACTGGAAACTTCTGCGATATAAAGTTTGCTTCTAAGATAGGATTGCAAGCAATACGAAAAACTAAGAGTGAAGCAGTGAGAGCGGTTGATGGTACGAATCTTTCTTTGGGTCCTATTGTTAGTCACACAGAGATAGTGGAACTTGCCCTAGTAGATGGTCACAGAGAAAACCTACAGATTAATCTAATCGATGCGCCGCAGTTCCAATTGATCCTAGGACTTCCATGGTTAACGGAACACAATCCTCAAATCGATTGGGAGAAAAGATCGAATAAGATGAACTCTGAATATTGTAAGGAGACTTGTTTTCACAACAAGGATCAAGTAAAAGAGTCTAGCGTAGCTTCCTGTCTGTGCGAGAATGGAGTATCTGCGTGCGTGAAACGCACCGAAGAAATTCCAGAAAGGTACCGGGATTATGAGGATTAAGCCTGGGCAAAGCACTACGCTACGCTCGCGTAGTTTGCGAAGTTTGCGCTACTTTGCACTACGCGAATTGCACGTAGCACAGTGCAAACACGCGTAGCGTAGTGTTGCGTAGTGCAGCGGTCATTTTTTGCTTGCTCGTGGTCCTCAACGTCAAGTTGGCGACCGCGAGCAAGCAAAATGACATCCCGGCGAGACTTTTTCCTCGTTCGCGATCAGCAACATCAAGTTGGCCATCGCGAGCGTGGAAAATAAACCTCCCGGCGAGATTCTCAACGCGAGGAGGTCATGTTTCTCATTGCGAGTGGTCGCGTATTACTCGCGAACGATCGCGATGAGAAACTACCGGTCCGCGTTGAGAAAGCTGCTGCTCGAGTAAAAATCTACTCGAGCAGCAGAAAACTACAGCTCGCACTGTGCAAGATGCCGTTTTCAATGATTGCACAGTGCCGGCTGCTTGTCCGCACTGTGCAATCATTGAAAACGACATCTTGCACAGTGCGAACAGGGTACTGCGCAGTTCGCGAAGTGCTACGCGTAGCTCGCGTAGTGCGAAGTGCACTTTGCGAAGCTTCGCGTAGTGCTACTTCGCGAACTACGCCCAGGGTTAATGAAGATGTCTTTAGTGAGGTCAATGCTGAGAAACTTCCTCCTCATAGACCATATGACTGCAAGATAGAGCTGGAAACCGGAACAAACCTTCCGTGCAGTAGAATCTACACTTTGACTGAAAAAGAGGACACCTATTTAAAAGAATATATCCAGACCTATTTGAAGAACGGTTTCATTCGTACTTCCCAGTCACCAGTCTCTTCGCCGTTATTCTTTGTGCCTAAGAAGGAGGAGAATGGTTTAAGAATGTGTATTGACTATCGCGCCCTGAACAGGATCACCGTCAAGAACAGATACCCATTGCTTCTAATTTCTGTGCTCCTGGTTCAGGTCGGGGGGCCCAAATCTACACAAAGCTAGACCTCAGAGGGACTTATCATCTAATCCAGGTTCGAGAGGGCGATCAATGGAAGACTGCATTCAGGTCCAAGTTCGGCTTGTACGAATAACAGGTAATGCCCTACGGTCTTTGCAATGCCCCGGCAGCTTTCCAATATTTTATAAATGATGCCTTGAGTCAATTCATTGACAAGTGTGCCATTGTATATATTGATGACATTTTGATGTACTCAGCGTCAGAAGGAGAACATCTAGAGCACGTCAGAGGAATCCTGGAAAAACTACGGGAACACAGTCTTTATGCCAAGCTTGAAAAATGTGCTTTTCATGTCAAAACTGTGGATTTCCTTGTGTTTGTTCTATCTCCCGAGGGAATTACTATGGATACACAAAAGATCAAGGCAGTTTTGGATTGGCCATCTCCTGCTTCTGTAAAAGAGATACAGCGATTTATTGGGTTTGTAAATGTTTACAGGAGATTTATTCAGGATTTTTCTCAAAAGGTGATTCCAATAACCCGCTCATTAAGGAAAGGTGTTCCTTTCATCTGGTCAAAGGAAGCAGAGGCTGCCTTTCAGTCTCTCAAAAAGAGTTTTACTTTAGTGCCTATCCTTCTCCATGCACATCCAACTGAGCCCTTTTATGTGGAACGGATGCTTCAGACCAAGCTATTGGAGGCGTTCTTTCCCAGAGGCATAAGGAAACTGGTCAACTGCATCAAGTTGCATACCACTCTCGAAAACTTCTCCCTGCTGAGATTAATTATACTATTACTGAAAAAGAGATTTTAGCCATTAAAGATGCCTTCAAGGAGTGGAGGCACTACCTGATGGGAGCCCGACATACTGTGACCATATATATGGACCATTAGAACTTGCAGTTCCTGAAATCAGCAGGGACCCTGACGTTGCGTCAACTCAGATGGTCTCTCTACTTTGCGGACTACAACTTTTTAATCACTTATCGCCCTAGAAGCAAGAATGGTAAGGCAGATGCCTTATCCAGGTTGAATACGGAAGAACAAAAGATGGTTATAGATGATCAAAAGATTATCCCTGAAGCAAAGGTTGTGGGGGCTGTTACCAGTGAGACTCTGGAAGAGAAAATAAGAAGACTTTTTACTCCAGCTGAGCTTCAACAGTGGGTTTTGGCAGATCCGTCTCATCAAATCCGAAATGGTTTGCCCTATCATGATGGAGCCTTGTTCATACCTATCTGGGAATTACAAGCACAAATCTTGCATGACTTCCATGATCACCCTATGGCTGTCCATAAGGGACTAAATAAAACTGAAGAACTGATAAAAAGACAATTCTAGTGGCCAAAGATGACTTAAGACATCAAACAATATGTATTAGGTTGTGGGATCTGTGCTCAGGGAAAACCTACACGACAATCACCTTAGGGTTTATTACAACCAATGCCAATTCCTCCTCACCCGTGGCATACAGTGACCATGGATCTTATTGTGGACCTACCCTTCAGTCGGGGCTACGGTACAATTCTGGTTTTTGTGGATGCCTTCACTAAAATGGCCCACTTTGTTCCATTAAAAGACACCCCTAGTGCTAAGGAGTTGGCTACAAAATGTGGTTTACATGTGGTGTGGTTACATGGAATTCCTAAGGTCCTCATTTCTGATTGTGGTACTCAATTCCTATATGATTTTTGGAAGGCCTTCACCACAGGGTTACATATTGAAACTAGATTTTCCACTAGCTATCACCCAGAGAAAGATGGACTGACAGAAAGGGCAAATCAGGAGTTAGAACAGTACCTCAGATTGTTTCTGTTGGATCAAGAATGGGATTGGTCAGACCTTCTTTGGGCAGCGGAATTCACACATAATAATTCTCAAAATAGCTCTACAGATCATTACCCATTCTATCTAAATTATGTCCGACACCCAAATTTGATGGTTACCTCTAGTGAACTTTCAATACACAAACGAAACGGGGTATAAGGTAGGTATCTCAATGCACCAATTCATCTAGTTAGGTCAAAAATTATCAATATTTTTCAGGTGCCACGGATCATGAGGTTAGATACCCCTAAACCTCCTTAGGATCAAAAGATCCAGCAATATGTCAACAAAACACTGAGATCCAGCACTCCACAACGTTATTTTGCAATCATGTAATATATCAGTCCATTCAGCAGGTGTGATTTCACAATTGTTTCTTTATTATATTCTACTTTTCTTTACAAATGTAAAAGACATAAACAGCGTAGCCGACGCGTTTCGTCCAAGCGGACTTCTTCAGGGCAATCACTTAAGTGTAAAGAAGGTTTCAACTTGTTTCCCTCCAACTTCAAGAAATATAGCTATACCTTCTTCTAGTAGTCCCAGTCAAATACGTTTCCTTATTCTACGTTTGTTTGATCAGGTTAAGTTCTTCAAATATATTTATTTCATTAGTATACAGTTAAAATGATATCCGTATGTAGGAGCAGATTCCCTCCATCTAGAGGTCCCGGCTGGACTGATATATGACATGATTGCAAAATAACGTTGTCTAGTGAACTTTCAGTCCCTGCAGCTAAAGATTTTGTTCAACACTTAGATGAAATCCATGAAATAGCTAAGAAAAAATGAGAGAAATCAAAAGAATTGTACAAAAGTTATGCAGATAAAAAGAGAAGACCAGGAGAGAATTATTCAATTGGGAGCAAGGTGTGGCTTAGCGCCAAGAATTTGAGACTCAAAGGGAAGCTTACATTCCAACCTCCTTTCATAGGTCCTTTTGAAGTAGAAAAGAAGATAAAGTCAGTCACCTATAGGCTGAAACTCCCAACAAACCCTACGAACACACCCAGTCTTTCATGTCTCTTTACTGAAGGGATCCTCACCTCATCTTAGACCCAGAACTCTTTCAAAACCAATCCAAACTGATTATGGGGAGGAGTTTGAGGTTAAAAGAATTGTAGATTCTAAATGGAAGAACAAGAGGCTGTATTACTTAGTAGACTGGAAAGGCTATGGTCCTGAGGAAAGGTCATGGGAACCATCCTCCAACGTTCATGCCCCAAGGTTAATTAAGACTTTTCATGATCAATATCCACTTAAAGCGAAACTTGGAGAACCCCCCTGGCGGAGGTGTACTGTCAGGACCATGGATACTCGAGCATGGCGGTCTGTTGGGGCTATCACTGCATCCTTGCGCAAACATCACAACAGGGTTTCTAGAACCCTAGATCTTCATAGCAAGCAATCTTGGTCCCAAGTGATTAAAAGGCGGAACTCCAAGAGAACCGTTTAAAGGTGCAGGTCAGCGCTACAGAGTCTCAGTGATTTGTGCGAGCCCCTGAGCACAGCTGAGGCTCGCGCTGGCTCTGGAAACTGCACACTTCACTGAGACCGTTTAGGCAGTTAGAGGTGTTAGGAATTCATTCGTGCCAGAGATAGTGTAGAAAGGCGAACAACTCTAGTTTATTCACTGGCGGTAGTTAGTTATCTACGTGTCGGTCTCCAGCAGTTACAGTTTTTAGAAAAAGAAAGTCTCGAATGAATTCTTGGAAAAGAATCAGCTTACCGGTCACAAGGTTATCAGCACAGCTTCTGTGAAGAGAAGTTTCCAGTCACGCAAGTACCCTTGAAAAAAGAAGAAAAGACAATTTGTTGGAATTTATTGGTTAATTGTTTTTCGTGGCTGTCACAATTGTAAATATATATTTAGCATCCTCATAGAAGTTCACAGAAAAACTAGTATAGTTAGAAAATAATTCTTACCTGATTTATTGTTCCTGTTGGCACTCTTCGCCTCCGTCTAACCTATAAATAACAAGGAGAAAAAAGAAAAAGGTTAATACTTAATTAAGAGATATAATAAATATGAGTGAGAGAATAATTTAACCAGAAGGAAATAATTGTTGGTTTTCTCTACAGGATATTGCAACAATACCACCATTTAAATTAGAGATGTATCTAAAACCATTGCTACTAATATCCTACAGAAGAGAGGCAATAGCTCGTTTTTTTTGGGTAGGTGACATAGTTTTAGGAATAGAGAGTTTGCATAATATATACACATATAGTTGCATGTTTAAAGCAAGTCAGATTTTAGTAATTTTGTTTATGTGTTACAGTGTTACACAGCGCAGAAGCCAGTCAGAAGCAGCTGTAGAGGACATCAAACTAAGAAGACCAAGCAGTCTCTTCTCTGTCCCATACCCCTTTCCCCCTCTGGAATTCTTAAATTCTTCCAGTATTATTCCTTGGGAGTGTGGAGGAAGACTCGGGGAGGCACTGGGAATATTAGTCATTCTGCTCCCGTGAAGTACCAGGGAAACTTCAAGTAAGACTCTTGACAAAGGCCTGCCATTGCAATCTGTGTGTGCAGTTTTTAACTGCCATTTAGACCTGGCAAAACAAAAAAAATTACCAGGCCCAAATCTTTCTTCTTAATGCATATAATTCACCCCTAAGTTAGGCTATAACTGCCCACAGGGCAGGGTGCAATGTATTTTAAAAGTAGGACATAGATTTTTAATTTTTACATGTTCTGGTTGTGAAAAACTCTTAAATGAGTTTATCACTACTGCAACTCCTACCTATCCCATACAATAACATTGGAGTTACTGTATTACATTTAATAAGCTATAGTCTTTAAGAGGGAGCAGGTAACCAGTTGTGTTGCTGAAGGATTGCCACTCTTTTGGACTACTGCCCTTTGGAACTACTTTGCTGGACTGCTGACTTGCTGTGCTCGTGCCTGGGTGAGAGGTACTGAACCGGCATCTGTTGAACCCAAGACTGCAGAGGGATTCCAAGGGCTGGTTGGCTGGCCTTCTGATTAGAGCTTTAGGGATGGAAGGCTCCAACAACCTTGAACCTAGCAACTTGACTCTGCCATCTGTGAGTCTACCCTGCCAAGTGGTGCCACCCCAGTCTTGGACCCTTAGATGTTGACTATGGTGCTCTGCCAGCCTCTGTGGATCCAGCGGAATCAACGCATCTCCTCTGCTGTGTGGTGCAACACTGAGATGAACCGCTGCTGTGAGTATTGTACCCATGGCACAGGCCAAAATGGCTTCTGCAACCTCTTTGGAACTGCCGCTGAACGACACTGCATCTGCAAGGCCCTCATATCCCTCATGGATGGCAGCCTTGAGGATGATGCCAGGCTCTGCATCACAACCTTGCAGCTCCTCAGAACCAACGCATCACCCTGACTGCACAACATGTCTTGAGGTCTGGACTTTGCATTTCAAGCCTACTTCGACAGGATTCTTAACAACGATACAAGACCTCGCATGACAGCCTCACAACACCTCAGAACTGATATATTGCTTTGGCTTGCTTGATGCATCTCATCTTTGCCGATCCACAAAAAGCTTCGTACACCAGGATTGAGAGTACTTTGTTCTAACTGGGTCCCTGTAGCTCCATCGCTGTCAGCCTAAGCTTGTGACCTTGTCCTGGTCCGGCATAACCAGATATCCTCAGTTGGCGCTTTGTAGTTTTGGGCTCATTTTCACTGACATTTTTAAAATTACATATCTATGGTTCTACTGATCGGATTTGTGTAATATTCTGTTTTATTTATTGAAAATTACTGTTTTTCTAAACTGGTGTGGGATCTTTTTGTGGTGTGTTTTCACTGTGTTACTGGTTGAAGTGTTGCACAAATACTTTATACGTTGCCTCTAAGCTAAGCCTAACTGCTCTGTGCCACGCTACCCGAGTTTTGTATACAGGTTAATTTTAGGGTTTGCTTGTGACTTCACCCTGAGAAGAATTGTGGTTGATGCTTGAGAAGGGTTTGCACTCTCCCTCAACCAGTCACCCAATTTCTTACAAGTATCATAAAAAAATTTAAATTTACAGAAAGAACACAATAAAACATTGAGTTATGGTTCAGTCTCAAATGTGTAAAACCTCTCAAATTCACCAGTTATGGTTCACGGCTGACATAGTGCACACAATTTGCATCACCCATAATGTTCATAACTCATATTTTACAGTAATTATTGGAATATAGAAAATATTTCCCACAGTTTCCTGTGAAATCTTCATGTATTCATTATAATGAAAGTTCCATTATCAGGACTGCTAGGATTATGAGGTAGGCAGGACCAAATTATGCGGCAAAGCTATCTAAATTATTCTGCTAAACTACAATTTATGTAGCAAAATTTCAAATTATGCAGCGGAGTTTCTAGCAGTATTAAATTCATTCATTTATGCTAGAACTATTTTCTGAAATCTGCGAATTAGCTGGAATCTTATGTGACAAATGTGGTTAATCCATAATTATCTAGTACATGCTGCAGCCGGAGAATCTTATGAATACAGTGGGCCATGCCATTGTCCACTCTTTTGTCAATAATTTATTCTGGAAAACTAAACAAAACTTAAACATTCTGATCAGAGCCCATTGCTCTTTGAAGAACACAGTTTGTTCAAGCTAACTAACCCAAAATAAAAATCTAATATAAAAATGCATACCTGGTAATGTGTAATTAAGTCTTGTATTGGCATTTTGGGTTTCTCTTGACTTTTACAAATTAATCATCTCTGTGATTTATGATGACATCAGAAATCCTCAACAGCAATATTGAATAATATTATAATTACCCATTATATATCTTCTTGCTCTCTCGCTTTCTCTCTCTCTCTCTTTCTCTCTCTCTCTATAAATATCTATATATATGAATATATATATTTATGTCACAACATGTCATGAGTGGTGTAATATGTGAGGCTGCAAAATTAGAGCAAGTGACACCATGCAGCATGCCAGAAGGCACTGCTTATTTGCAGCTGCTCAAGTACATTTTCCACTCGATCAGCACCTGTCTTACTGCAAACTGTCGCGACCGCCCGTTTTGAGAAATACTCATTGGGTACTGTCCTAGCGCCTGAAAATTGCGGTAGTGGACACCAATTCTCACTACCGTTGGTGAGCCACACATGAGAAAAAGATTTAGTGGTGGGCAGAATTTTGCCGGAACTAATCGTTACAAGTGTTACGCGAAGTGGGCAAAACTCCCTTTAGGTGGAAAGAAATGTATCGCCCACACCAACTTTTTTGATTGAAAATGTTGTCACTAATATATTCACCTAACTAGAGCATTTGTTTTTGTCAGTGAATTACTAGGATTTCTTTTAATGGAAAGTAATATTTTATTACCATACATAAAGCCATCCCCCCGGATGGTTGTCGGCAGGGCCTACAGCAAACACCCCACACTGCACACAGCGTTTGGCCATGCACAGCAGGGGGCTGATGACAGGGCATGGACAGAGACCATCTCCCCAGAGGCAGCCATCCCCCACAGGCAGCCATCCCTCACAGCTCACGGCTTTTCACACCACTTTTGTGAGGTCACACAAAGGGCCTAGAACCTTTGGGGCACCACTTGGAGTTCAGGGGCTTTCTCCAGCTGGATCTGGGTGTTGGTTCAGGTGGTTGGGAGCTTTTTATGTTCCTGAGACTCAGATCAGGAGGCCAGCAGACTAGCCTTTGGAGTCATACTGGGATCCTGGGTTCAAGATGAAGTTGCAGGTCCAGTTCTTCTTCCACAGGCAAGAGGGGAGCATGCAGCAGTTCAGCACAACAGGGTGGTATTTCATTTAGAGCAGCAGTCCAGCAGAGTGGCAGCCCATGTAGCAGCACAGATAAATTCGACTTTACCAATAGAGTGGAGGTATCATTATAAATCCATAGGTATAAAACATGACAGATCTACTCCCTTTCAATCAGTAATTACAGCTTATTAAGTGTAATAAGGAATCTCCAATGTTATCCTATGAGAGGGATAGGCCTCACAGTAGTTAAAAACAAATTTGTATGTTGTTTACTTCCAGGATATACAAAACTTTAAAGTACATATCCTACCTATGATTACACAGTGCCTTGCCCTATGGGCTACCTAAAGCTTACCTTAGGGGTAATAAAAGTAGAGTTTAAGGCTTGGCAAGGGTTCACCGCTTGGAGTACTGGAAAAACTACAACTGCTGTGTGTTTTTTTTCTCACATTTTTGTTGGAGAGCACGAGTGAGAAAGTCAAGTACTAGAACACCTTCTGCCAAGATTTTTCAGCGTGGGCAGTCATGGCAAGTAGCTACCATTCACTTTGAGAAAGTTGCACCTTGAACAGAAAATACACTTGAGCAGCAGAAAGGAGCAGTGTCCTCTGGCGTGCCGTGTGGTGCCGTTTGCGCTGATTTTACAGTGCGAAAGAAGCTCCCGGCACATAAAATCTGTGCAAGCAGCACGATGTTCTAATTCTGTCGCTCATGGAAATCCATGGAGTCTCACTGAGTTTTTATGTAACTCTGCGGATTTCTGAAGAGTGAAACTCTGCATGTTCCGCCCACCCCTGGTTTTAAATGCCAAGTCCACATGGCAGTGTAAAATGCACACACAGGCCCTGCAGTGACATGCTTGAGAAATGTTTAAAGGGCTACTTGAGTGTGGAGCACAATAAGTGCTGCAGGCCCACTCGTAGAATTTAATTTACAGGCTCTCGGCACATGTAGTGCACTTTACTAGGGACCTGATTCCTTAACCAAACAAAAAGGAATCAGCAAAGTATGAGGCAAACAAGCAAAATGTTCGGGGAAGACAACCCTAAGGCTGTCAGGTCTAACAAGAGATTCTGTCAACAAAAGGATCTATTTATTGATTGCAATTGGCACTAATCAGAAGGTTTGAATTTGAAAGTGACATGAATTTGAAAGTGACATGAGTTTGGGTGCTATAGTTTCCCAAATTAAATTATGTCTGGACCTTTAGTAGCATAGGCATTTAGAATACAAAATAATGATTTACTGATTTGCAAATCAAGAAACAACCATTTGCCATTGTCATCGGGTTGATAATTTCAAGAAACAGGGCTTTGTGAAAAAGAACAACAACTCCAATTGTATTTTTAATAGTGGAGGAAGGAAAGCTATAACCTAGCTTGTTGCGTTGGATCAGATTAACATTCCTATTTGTTAAATGGGTTTCCTGAAGAAGAGCTACTTGCACTTTAATTTAGCGAAGTGGGTAATGACTCTGTCTCCTAATAGGATTACAAAGGCCTTTGACATTTCGAGAAATAACACATAAACTAGTCATGGCTCAAACCGGAGCTTAAGAATTAAACACTGAAGCTAAAGTCTTGTCTCCATTGAAAAAAATAAATCCGTCTTATATTGTAGAAGCAAGACAGTAGAAAGTCGCTACAAAGCAAAAAAGAATGGAGTAGAAAATAGGGCAGAGATATGTGCTTAGCCCTTTGATTTAAGCATGAATATAGGAATAACCATGTTGTAGTAGATTGATGTAGCGAAAATAAAATAATAAAAATGAAGAGTGGTGAACAATCTGAATTCGCAGTTTACCCAAAAAAGGAGAAAAAAAAACAGCAAAAGATATAATGGGAGAAATAAGTATAGTAAGCACCAAAACATGGGTACTGTTAGTAGCTACCAAAAGCACTTATCCTAACAAAGTATGAGGGGAAGGATTATGCCTCTAGGTTAGACAGCAATATATAATGACATGACAAAGATGTACATGCTCAGCATGAGCTTTCAGCTCTAGTGAAGATCCACTAGAGGCATGGTTGCATCGTAGGTGGAGTTTAAGTGAGCATTCAAAACAAACATGTGTTGTGCTGTCACTTGGGCATCCACACACAGTTCATTATTGTGCTCTACAACTTTAGCATGCCTCTGCACACCGGCGCATGGTCTCGCCATTTCTGCCTCTCTATATCGGTTCTCATTCTGCCCTCCCTCAGTGTTTAAACCACTCACATGACTAGATAATCTTAGGTTATCTAGTCACGTGGGTGGTTTAAACACTGACGGAGGTCAGAATGAGAACGGATACAGAGGACGCAGAAATGGCGATGACAAGTGAGATGGTTACATTACCAGCTCATGAATTTAAAATCTGCAGGTACAGTGTCGTGTCTATAGTTTTTGTGTTGAAACGAAGGGGACGGTTGTGTGTGTTTTCGGGGTCTGGGTTGTTTGGCAATCACTTTTGAAAATTTGTGGCATGAACAAATCTGATTTTTGGGTGTGGGTAAAGTTGGAGGGCACGTCATTGATGAAGCAATCATAATCATGTACAGTTTCATATGAGGGAATCAAAAGCGGTATAAAAATACATGCTTAACAGGTTAATAATGTTTTGATGATAAAGTTACGTATATGTTGAATAGATGACCATTGTGAAACATACGTCACATTGATGTCTGTTTTTAACTTTTCAGCTACCCGTGAGGAAGGGCTGGGCTAAAGCCCGAAATGCATTGGGTACAGTGGCGGCTGGTGGATTTTGAAAGTGGTGGGCGAAAAATTGTATTGTAGTACAGCGAGCGAGCGAAGAGAGCGAGCATGAACTGATAAAGGAGGGTGCGGGGGGTTTTCCCCCCCGCAAGCAAATTTTGCACAAAATGGATTCAAATGGTGGCTTTTTACGCCACATATTTACTGCAAATTGTTGCAAAAACAGGATCCAAATATAGCATTTTAAAGCACAAGTGTGAAGAAAACATTAGATACATCAAAAATGTGCCCAATCCTCTAACTGGTCTGCTTGCAAAATGACACCCAAGCCAAGCACACACAACCAATAGAAACAAGCCCTTTAAGTGTTTTCTACCTGTAACACATCTCTGCCTCTTTACTGTATTGGTTGAGGAAGTCATCAAGGCTCACACCATTGGTAACACCGTATATTGCAACTACTTTAAAAATTAGATGGCGATTGGCGAAAGAGATCCATCCCAGGATTGCAGTTCATCTTTGATTTTTTTAAGATTAGCCGGACAAACAAATTATATTTCAGAAAACTGTGTTTAGTTTGTAAAATATAGCATATATATAATATAAATGTACAAAGACAGAAGGTCCACATAACAGAAATTGAGGTGCAAAACATACAAACCTGACGACAAGATTTTGGATGGAAAGCAGGGATATACTGAAAGTGACCGATATGGTTTATAAAGTGTTTCAAAAATTACAATAGAGAAAAAGGAGTTAACAAAATAAGTTTCATTTTTAAATTGGAACATAAATAATAAAACCTATTTAAATGTAGAGCATAACAAGGAAAAAAATCAAAATCAGAACAAAGTAGTTTGCATTCAGGGCCTCGTATTTGAGGTTTTTGCTGTAGGGCAGCACAGTAGTCCTTCCTGCTGCGCTGCCCTGCGGCAAAAGAAATGGGCATGAATGCACAGTATCTATCAGATACGGCACATTCCTGTCACTGCACCCGCACACTATGAGATGCCGTGCGCCAATGCAGGCACCGTTGAACCATGGTGCAAGGGTGCCTGCGTTGTGGGCAATCACAAGAGGCTTTTTCCTCTTTCTCTGTGGACTGCAGAAGGCAACTCACATAGAAAAAGGAAAATGAGGAGAAATAAAGATATTTCCCATAAAAAAGGCAGAAACCTAAACTTTTTTGTATACTTTAGTGTGTCGTTTTAAGTGGGACGAGAATGCCCATATGTGGGTCCAATGCTCACTGTCCACTGGAACCAACCTGTACCTGGCTGAAGAGCCCTAATCAGGGCAACACCGGTCCTACATTGTTTGTGTTCCAGTTCAGGGAGGACCTGACCTGGTACTTCTGGCTGGACTATTCACATTGGAACAGGGTCAAGACTGATTTGCAAATGGCTGCGTCCAGACTGAGGTGGCATAATGGGCAAAAACCGGAGGACTGAAGTGTGGCCCAGAGTGATTGCCAGTGGCTGAGATTAATTCAACCATTCAATACATCACCTTGTTGTTGCATACTACTGATGTGGACCCTGGGGCAAACAAGCTGTCGGGAAGTGTAGAGATTGAGCGACACAAATGAGGTTGGTGCATTGTCAGTGCACACTATGAAGGAATGCCTTTCGAAGGAAAAATAAGGGAGCCAGACATCTGATCTATCCTGAATGTGGGCCCTGCACAGACTGCTCTTGCCCCCTCATGAAAATGTGGCCAGGTCCACTAGCAGTATAAGATTTAGCTCACATTTCATACAATGGCTTTGTCTTTAACTGATGTGCTTTCCCGTAACGCAAGGGTGACCTGTCAGAATTTACTGCTGTGCAAAGGAGAGCACATCTTTTTTCCACACCTGAGCATACTACTATCTCGGTCTTCACCAAGCGTTCACAATTGATGGTGCGCCTGGGTGTTGCCCGAGACAATGCTCCTGAAATATTAATCTATTGTGGCCCCAGATGGGTCCAACATGAGGACTGGACCATTCAGGTTTTCAAGATAACCTATCTAAATAATCCCCATCTAATTTATATACATTTATCCCAAGTGATGAAGATATAGGATGAATTTGCCCTTGTGAGCCCAAGATGAACACCACTGCTGCAGGCCGAGGCAATGGGGATGTGCTGGTCTGGGGTACTAACAGTTGGGACTACAGCGTGTTGCATCATGCAGACCAAACTTACTTTATCTAGGGCGGCAATGTCTCTGCATCAGCCCTTCAGTTTCTCATTACAACAATCCTCCACAAAACGATCAATGCTGCCTTACGCCCGTGTACCGAAAGTCAGTCACCCCGCCATTCAGTGCAGCTGGATCCGCTGCTGTCTGGCTTCTGTTCTGATAGAGGGCCCCCAACAACTACCGCCAAGACCCACTGCACGGAAACAAAGTCACTCACCCCCCAGCCTGGCATGACGTCAGTCAGTAATGAATGAATGAATGAATGAATGAATGAGTATTTATTGCTGGTTACTTAAAACCATAACATAAAACTTTAGCATAAAACAGAAAATATCAGCTAATAAAAGAAGACAATAGTTAAAAGTCCATGGGCATCAGGCAGGCTTGCAGTTGACTGAGGCTCCAAGTGGTGGAGTCGTCAGCAGGGTTCGAGTCTGTTGCATGAATTTGCCAAACGAGGCCATATCTTTTACTGTGTTCAATGTGTACAATTTATGAATCGCCTCCTTGGCTCTGCGGGTACCCAGTTGTAATAAAATTGGCCGTAGATAGACACTGCGGGCTGTGCGCAAGGCGGGGCAGCAAAATAGGAGGTGAGCCAGTGACTCGTGTTTGTAATCGCAGAGCCGGCAGCCCTTGCTCATCAATGTTCTCAGTTTGGTGTTATATATTTCTTGAAGTGGCAGAGGATGTAATCTGGATGCTAAGATCCTGAGTAGGGCTGCTCTGCCCACGGCCTGCGTAAGGTGAGGTTTAGAGTTGAACCCTTTTTGTGGCAAGGTTTGGCTTTCGTGCAGGCCTTTTTTATCCAATTGATCCAGATCTAAGGCGCGAGAGTGAATACGAACTTGTTTTTTGAGTGTGCACTTGATGGCGGAGTACTTAATGATCTTGGGGTTCCAGGACTCCAGGGCGAGTTTAAGCTGGTCTGCTCCAGCTGCGAGTGCAGTTGACCATGGGTTCCCAGGTACACAGAAAATGTGTTTTAAAACCGCCTTCATAGATTTCTCTTGGGCCGCTGTTGTGAGAAAATAGTATTTACACAGAAAGGCCAGCTCTTCCAGTAGTTGGTGGTTCAAAGAGAATTCTAAGCGCACTAATGTGTTGCGGGTGCACGCAGGTAGATGGAACAGCCTTTTGTGGGCACTACAATGTATTTTTTCCAGTTCTTTCGATAGTTTTCCGGGAAATGCTAGTTGGGCGTAGGTTAGGGCGGGCATTAGTTTTGCACGTAAAACTCTCCGGATGGCCGTCGTGGTTGGGCTGTGCAAGGTGGCTTGTAGTTTGCAAAGAGCATAAATAATGCATTTCCCTTTCGTTTGGATTTTGTGCAATTGAGCAGATGGCCGCCCTGATTCTGTGAGCCAGACGCCCAAGTAGTTATATTTTTGTGCACTTTCCAATGTCAACTGGCCGAGGCTCCATCTAGCTAATTTCTTTTTTGGATAATGGCCGAAGATGACAACTTTGGATTTAGTTTGGTTGGCCACCAGCTTGTGGGCCACGTTGTAGGTTGCCAAAGCCGACAGGGCTTTTTGTAGACCTATTTTGGTATGATCTAGGAGTACCAAGTCGTCAGCGTATTGAATAAGCTGTATCTTTGTGTCCCCGATCCTTGGCGTAGCCAGTGCTGCTCCTGTCAAGGCTTGGCCCATATCAGCGGTATACAGGTTGAACAAGAGCGGAGCAAGCACGCACCCTTGTTTTAGACCCCGATCTGTATTTATTTTCTCTGTTGCTGCGGTGTTGGAGAGTTTAATTCTGACCCAAGTTTTAGAGTATAATGACTGTATTGCTTTCAGCAACCCGGGGTTGATGTTCCAAAGTGTCAGCTTCTTCCAAAGGATTGATCGGTCTACACCATCAAACGCAGCTGAATAATCAATGAAGCAGGCGAAGAGAGGGAGACTTTTACGGTTGACTGCTTGGTGGACCAGATAAGAAAGGGCTATTATATTATCAATCGTCGATGCTCCTGATCTGAAACCGGTTTGAAAGAATGGTAAAAGGCCTTCGGAACTTGCCCAGTGGGTTAACTCTGCTAAGATGGAGCTGGCGTAGGCCTTGCCCTCGATGTCCAGGAGAGCAATCATGCGATAGTTGTTCGGGTTGGATTTGGGGCCTTTTTTATGAATCGGATGAAGGAGTGACCCTCTCCAGGAGTCTGGCACATCCCCCAGGAGGCGGCATTCTGCATAGAGGAACGTCAGAGTCTCGGACCAGAATTCTATATTTGTCCTGAACAGGGATCCGGGCAGGCCGTTAGGACCCGGAGCTCCGTTGTGTCTGATTTTTTTTAGAATTCTGGTAACTAAAGCAGTCTCAAGGTCGACTTTAAATTTGGCAGAGAAGTCTGATTCGCCAGTCCCAGCGTGGTCGTGATTTGGGTTGGGGCTATGTTGGTCGTCTTGATATAATGTCTCTACGTGTCTGACCCAGGAACCTGCTTCAAGTGAGTTTTCTCTGTGGTTATGACCTTGGGCCAGGGTGTTTAAATAGGTCCAGAATTCTTGGGTTTTACAGGGTCTTAACAATTCAAAAATCTTCAGCCATTGGGCATCTGAGTGATCACGCTTTGCCGCCCACACCGTTTTTGAGTGATTTTTTGCGGCTGTTTTTAATCGCATTTTATCTTGATCAGAGCCGGTTTTTCTGTATGTTCTGCGTAGGGCATTTAATGATCGGGCGCTTTCTTTGATAGCCATATTGGTTCCTAGTTTATGGGGTACATATGATCGTGCACGGCCTGCTGGTTTGTCGCGAAGCACAAGGGCTAGGTCCGGAGCTAATCTGTCCCATTCTTTTATAACGCCCCCACAGTTGGGACTTAATGGCCAGCCTTCCCATGCTTGTTTCCAGGCCTCGAACTTGGTTGCCGGCACGGGCCCCCATTTGATTCGTCTCGGAAGATTGTACAGCTCTTCACCAGTGGAAGCCCCGAGGCAGTTCGTCCTAGGACGGGGTTCCGTTGTAAGGTTCAGGGTAATTGTTAGGGCGGCATGGTCGCTTTCATTGCGTGGGTGAACTGTATAATTTGACAGTAAGGGTTGAAGATGTTCACTTAAAATGATGTAGTCAATCGTTGTTTGATTTTTGAAAGTGGGGGCTACGGCTGCCATTGGATGAGTTTTTAAATAGACCACGTGAGCGGTAGCCAAGTTATAAGATTTAATTAAAGCATTGAAGGCGTTTGCTGCCCCAGGGAGATGCCTTTGGGTGGCCCCTATGTTGTGAGTATTAAAATCCCCAAGGATGATGGAGTCCAGTAAGGGGTAATGCAAAAGTAAGGCTTCTAACTGGCTTGTCAGCAGTGACCTGGAGTCCGTGGCCCCCTGCCCATGGGGGTTATAATAAACACTGATTAAGAGGATGGAGAGGGGACCTTTGGTCGTATGGAGCCCTTTCAGAATGCCAGCCAAGAATAAATGGGAAGTAAAAGGTGTTTCAGTAAATTCAATGCATAGCGAGTGCTTGATGTAAATCGTGATCCCTCCTGAGGGTCTTCCGAATAGGTTGGCTTTTATAGCTGGTTTACAAAATTCGGCGTACCCCCTTAGGGATATGGGTTTAACTACCCAAGTTTCTTGGGTGCAGATTATATCGGCTCCTTCAAGGAAATCCACTGCCGCTTGATTTTGTACTAATTTGGTTATCCCTGCGACATTCCAAGACATGATGTTTAAACTGCTGGTGGTTGATGGTCGTGTGGAATGTTTTATGGGAGGGCGTCTATTAGGTGCTGGGGTTTAAAGTGTGCGGCAACCAGGACCAATCTTGGCTGATGATTCCCGTTACACTGCATATGCGTTTGCCCTGACCCAAGTTGGTTGTGATTTTAATTGGGGTTTCATTGGCGGGGTTGGAGGTCGTCCCCCCTTTGGATCCAAGAAGGACGGAGGCTACTTGCAGAGCTGGTTTCCGTGCAGCGCTCATACACTCCAGCCGTCCAGTATTCCCTTGACGTCAGTCAGTATTTGTAATTATCGCAGCAAAGCTGCCTAACCAGGCAGCAGACGCACTGTGATGCAGTGACAAAAACACTAAAATAAAGTTACAACAAGTTAACAGTGCCCCTTTTTCGCAGCAAACAGGCTAAAGCAGGCAGCATAGTGAGCAGACACACTGACGCAGTGACAAAAAAACACTAAAATAAAGTTACAAGCTAAAACACAAGAGTGCCCCTATTGAATGCTTACACTACAAATCCCATTTGGCTTCATATATTATGGATTAAAATATAATACATCAGGCAATTGGAAACTGCTGGTTTATTTTCCATTTCTTGCTGCGAGGATTTATTTCTCGCAGTTAATGGCATGGAGGAGAAGGGCTTCATTAACTAAGGCCTCGACCTCGAGGAGATGAGAGCAGACATTTTCAGAAAATCAAGTCGAAGGGTACTGTGGGGGGCTCAACGGACCTGGAAAGAGATTTCTCAGAGTCACACAGAGGGCTCTGTTGAGTTGACTGCTGTTAGGCCCCTGTGTGAAATGCTGCGGCGCCGAGCGAGATATGTGGCCTTGCCCTTTGCCACACATGGTGCCGGAGCTGTATGTTCCTGCACATGCATGACCCCTCCCTATAATTATTTAATTAGGACTAGGAGGATGTTGTGGGGGTGGGCCACGACTCCAGGACCCCACAATATTACTAGAACAAGAACAGCAGTTGAAAAGCATCTGTTGTCCTACATTTCACTCGTTCACTCATTCATTCCTAAAACCCGTGGCTCACCCTGGTCCGGAGGCGCGCGTGGGATGGATGTGTATTAACCCTGCTTCCGAGGAGCCGGTCTTGTTAATATTCATTCCTTTGATTTCCCCTGGAAGCGATTTATTGCCTGCTGGAAAGACTCAGAAATGCAGTTTTTCAACCTTTTTTGTGCTTTCTGTCCAATGTCTTCAGCTATATGTTTGTCACTGTCTCTCATTTTAATACTGCGAAGTGCTCAGGCATAAAAAGAAGGCATGGGGACGGGATTACTGCGTACAATGAATTAACTGTGCACTTAAAAAGCTCACCATGTACAGTTACGTATATTATATGGAAAACTCTCGGAGACCTGTGATCCTCGCTGTTATGTGGCACTGTTACGTTGTATGCTGCCAACAATCAAAATGACACCTCAATAATATGATCAACGAACGCATCCTCTCACTGTATACTATTTTTATGCAACCTAGTGAACGCATGTGAAGCATGTGGTTGGAAGGTCGATTTAATATTCCTTTGACGATTCAACCTGTGCCCGAGGAACCCCTCCCTTGGCACTGCTTCATCTCAGAGGCCATCACGTTGGACACAATTATTAACGTTGTAATGATGACAAAACCCGCTCCGCATTTAATAAATTGAATTAAGGTCCTGTGAGAGACTGCGGAAATCTGAGCAGTTAGGTGTGGCAGAGGGGGAGGGGGGGGCTTCTTCTCTCAAACAGGCCCTGCGATCCGTTCACGCGCACAGCCCTTTTATCATACACTAGCGTTTTACATACTCTTTATTTCCAAATCAAAAGTGAGGCACACTTACTCACGAGACTCGCTTACACTTACCTTGTCCAGTGGCAGATAGCTTTGTCACTGTTCTTCAATCTCGAGTCGGGCTCCTCATCGTGACTCGTGACCAGGACTGCAGGCTGTAGTAATGTAGTCTAGAAGTGTGCAGATACAGACTGCAGACAGCGTGACAAACGGCCAGGATAGAACGCATGCAGCACCCAAGCCAAGCCATCCACGACGATGAAGTCAAGGCCCAAAACTGGAAAATATCGCTCTTTGGACTCCTCCCCAGACCCCAGCAAACCAATCACTTGCATAACAACAAGCAAGTGTTGCTGGGTCTCCTGGAAGAGGCAAAGGCCACTGCCACCCCCCCATACATGCACACCTCTAAGCCTGCCGGACAGCCCCGCCCCTAGCCATTGGAATGAATGGAGGGCCTCCAACTCCTCCCTGGGCCAAGCTAATAACGCCCAAAATCCAAATTTCATTCTGGCAGTGAGACACAGATCCTGCCCACCTGTGTTACATCACAGCCCTGCTTTCTGGCTCCAGGTCAAAGAAATCTTCGCCCAGTCGAAAGCTTGCACAGAGCAAGGGCTATCCTCCCCCACCCCCTTAAAGAAAACCACATATTTGCCCATGTTTGTCACGAGCACGAGCAGCCACTCCAGTACAATTTATTGCTAACTGCTCAGAGTTGCAGGCATTTTCTTTTTGTCCCCCAGGTTGGCAGGGCGACGCCCATCTCGCCCGTATACACCAGCCGCCCCTGATTGGGTATAATGAGGCTGTCAGGGACAACATAATTCCTCGCGCTACGGAAAAGGCCTGGATAGGCATTTCTAGAACATTCGAAAAATATAGGATGTATAAGGTCTTGAAATGGAAAATTGAAAAAGATGTGATGAAGTAATGGAATAAATTATGGATAAAAAGGATGAATTAAATATTACTGTAGAGAATTGGAGTCTTCTAGATTTTTTCTGCTGTGCGACAGGTGTCTGGAACGTAATGTATGCTCCACCTAAATTAGGTATGCATATCTGCCAGGTGCTGATTAACTTCTCTTTTAATGTCTGTGAGGGGAAGTCGGACAAGGAGTTAAAGAATGAATATTGATCTGCCAATCAGCCACCATCTCTCAAAGGCACCATTCTCTTACCGACATCTTGTGAGCCTGCCCAGTGCTGTAGAGGCACAATTATGTTGCTGTTTGCCAAGCTCCATTTGCCACATTTCTTGCACACCCCTACTGCTTTCCTGCCCTACAACTTGGACTCAATGTTTTTTCCACCCTCATCATGGTGGGCAAAAGAGAAATGGGGACTGGGATAAGTCAGAAACACCCTCTGTAGTCACAGATTTTGAAATGGGAAGCTTTATTTTTCACTGCACTGAAGTGACTGATATTTAAGTCTTGGAAAAGAAACAAGCATTGGTAAATGGATAAGGTTTCGGCCTATGTGATTAATAATAAGCTGTTTTGTTGTAAGTTGTAGCTGGCTGAGTAGTTGTAAAATATAAGTTGCAGAAAGTCTGTTAACTCCTTCCGTGCTCATGACGGAACCACGCCGTCATGAGCCACGGTTGCCGTGTGCTCATGACGGAGTGGTTCCGTCATGCTGCGGCCGTTGGCGGCCGCGCCGCCCACGCGGCGCTAATTCCCCGCCTGTGCGGGCGATTAGCGCAGTGGGCGGAGTCATGGCGGAACCACTCCATCATGAGCACAGCCCAACCGTGGCTCATGACGGCGTGGCTCCGTCATGAGCACCGGGCCACCGCGCTGCCCCCCCGCAACCCCCAGCGCTGCGGCGGAATTTCCGCCGCAGCGAAGGGGTTAAAGTGTTTTTACTTGTTTATGTAAACAAGGCAATATACTGTGCTATTATTAGTGGTATAGTGTGAGTAAGTAATAGCAAAATTTCGAAAAATGAAATGAAAGAGAGAAATATTAGAATGAATTGAAGTGATAGCAATATTATGTGTTTAGAGGAGTTCTGTCAAATTTTGGACCTGGTGCGACTCCATCTGCTGCACCGTTCAAATCATGCCCCTAGGGCCTGCAAGATAACTGCATTTGTGACTGCCCTTTTAGTTGTAAAATATAGCAATATTTGGTGTTTAGATGAGTTAGGACAACTTTTGACCCCGGTGACACTACACCTGCTGCACCATTCAAATCACAACCTATTGCCTGTAGGGTAACAACTTGTAACTGCCTGTTTAGTAGTCAAATATTTCAATATTTGGTGTTTAGAGGGGTTTCTGGAGCTTTGGGCCCTGCTGTTACTGCACCTGTTGCACCATTGAAATCATGACCTTAGTGCTTGCAAGGTAATTGTACCTGTGACTGCCTGCTCAGCAGTAAAGTTTAGCAATATTCTGCGTTTAGTAGGGTCCCTAGAGCTTTTGACCCCGGGGCTGCTGCACCTGTTGCACCATTCAAAACATGCCCATTTTAACTGCAATGTTACTGCAATTATGACTGCCTGTATGGTAGTAAAATATAGCAATATTAGATGTTTAGAGGAGTTCTGACAACTTTTGGGCACGGTGCCACTGCCCCTACTGCACCATTCAAATCATGACTTTGTTGCTTGCAAGGTAACAGCACTTTTAACTTCCTGTTTAGTAGTAACATTTAGCAATATTAGGTATTTAGTGGGCTGCCTAGAGCTTTTGTTTCTGGTGCTACTGCTCCTGCTGCACCATTCAAAATATGCCACTATTGCCTACTAGATAAATGCACTTGTGACTGTCTTGTTTCGTTTTACATTTTAACAATAATCTGGGTTTAGTGAGGTCCCTAGAGCTTTTGGCCCCGATGCCACTGCACCTGCTGTGCCATTCAAATCAGGTCTCTTTTAACAGCAAGGTAACAGCAAATGTGACTGTCTGTTTAGTATTAAAAAATAGCAATATTATGTGTTTAGAGGCGTTCTGACAACTTTTGGGCCCAGTGCTACTGCACCTGCTGCACCATTCAAATCACAACCCTGTTGTTTGCAAGGTAACTGCACTTGTGGTTTCACAATATAGCAATATTAGGTGTTTAGTGGGGTTCCAGGAACTTTTTCTCCCGGTGCTACTGCACCTGCTGCGCAATTGAAATCATGACCCTGGTGTCTGCTGAATAACTGCACTTGTGACTGCCTGTTTAGCAGTAAAATATAGCAATATTAGCTGTATAGAGGAGGCCTGGCAACTGTTGGGTAGGTGCCACTGCACCTGCTGCACCATTCAAATAATGACCCTTTCAATTGCAAGGTAACTACAACTGTGACTGCCTGTTTAGTAGTAAAATATAGCAATATTAGGTGTTTAAAGGAGCTCTGACAACTTTGGGCCCATTGCCACTGCACTTGCTGCACCATTAAAATCATGACCCTGTTGTCTGCAAGGTAACTGCGCTTGTGGCTGTCTGTTTAGTAGTAAAATATAGCATAGCTCTTGTATATTACCTTTATTTTAACACGCAATGTTTATTTTCAACATTTAGAATTTGATCATAATGACCAAATAGATTACATTGGAAAAATAAATCAGATAATGCCTACAAAGTGCAAAGAAAGGTACTGAGCATGAATAGGAAGTGCCACAAACGTTCTACGGCTAAAGGATCTGCTTTACACAACTAAGTAATAGAAAGTTAGCATTCCAGCATACTGTTAGAAGCTGTCTGCCTTTCCCGTGGGAAAAGATCTTATCTTGACAGAGAACGGGGCTTAAACAGTTTGAACAACTTTAGTAGAAGTATTGTAAATGTGTGAAACCAGGGGAAGTTATCAAAAACGAATGAACACAGTAATTCTGAAATGGGAACTGACAAGAGCCCCCTTTTAAGATATATTGAATACAAAAGATTTTACAAGCAGACAAGACCTAAAAAGTATTATGAAGCAGCCAATGGTGAAATTGCTTTGCTTTTGCTTCCAGGCGCCGACCTATTGGCTTTGCAATTTTTTTTTTTTTTTTGCAGCCCTCCTGCACAGAGGCAAAAAAACTTTCACCAGAATAAAATTCTCTCAAGCACACTAGGAATCTTGGCTAGCAATTGATGCTCTACAGAGGAACTCACAAGAGACCGTACAAAGAAACAAGCACTGTTAACGTTCAAACACATTTGTAAAGCACAGGGAGTCCCAAATAGATGACAAGGAAAATAGCTGAGAAGGTTACACGAAGTGGTAGAGATTTGTGTGTAACCTGCTTTTCACACTATTGGTTCCTGTTAATTAAAATGATATGTGTTCACAGTCCTTGCCATTTGAACTGCTATTGTGAGCTTTCCAGAACAAAGTCTTTGTCAACTGAAAAACAAACAGGGTCACCCAGGTCACTCGCAACCACCTCTTAGCCTTCCAGACAAATGAAGAGTCGGTCAGACAGTAGAAAATACAAACCAAAGTTATTTATTAGCATTGCGCTGCAGTGCAACCCAGTCTGACCAGCCTCATGAGATAGTTTCCGACGGACTGACTCCTCCCAACATAACACAAGATATTAAACAATTCCAACCCACTACGAACACACCCAGACAGAAAAATTCTAGTCCAGGCACTAACAAAAAAAGGAGGCACAGAAAGATGAGCTGCAGTCCTGGGACCAGGTACATGTTATCTTCATTCCAAGGCCAGTTCACCCCTGCTTGCCATTAGAGTGAAGGTGGGAATGAGCCTAAGGTATGCAACAATGGAGAGTTCATTCATTAGTGCAGCTGAAATCGGCTTTGGAGAAACACGAGCGAAGATGCATGGAGACAGTTTTCTCCTGAGGCATGCAAAATGAGGGAGGAGCTTAGCTTCAATCATAGAGCAGAATGGTGACTACTAATAAAATGGCCCCATGAATGCTAACTAAATACGATATAAAACATGAGCAAGAGGGCAATAGCATTTTCAACTCTAACAGACCCTCCTTTTAGAATTCATTGCTATATTGTATTATTGCTATCAGGTAAAGGCCTTACAATTCTAAGAGAAAATGGAAAGTAAAAAAAATGCTAAACCATGGGCAACATTTGTGAACTCATTTGGCTACCAACGAAGGCTAGAATGCTGTGTAGTATGTAATAAATACATTACAAGACTAGGCATTCATCATTACCATTCGAAAAGGCCCTCACCAATTCACATCATATCCTGGATGTCCTGCATCACCATGGCCTTGTTCTTAGAGTCATGTTCTGAGTGTTTGGGTCGGGGTGTTAACATGTGTACACAGCAGGTACAACAGGCAGGAAGGCAGTGTATGCACAGACAACATGTCAAATGAGACCAGCTATTGCAACCAGGAAAATTATAATATTCCAACCCCAAGATGTGAATAGGCCCCAAAACAACACTGATGATGTACATGTACTTGTCTCTTGGCACATTTCAGCTGATAAAAAAACATTTTAGTATAGGACAGTCTATGTGTGTCCTTATGCAGGGCCAAGGTCACAAAAACATGTCCAGGCAGTGAGAGTGTCATGCCAACCAAATAATGAACAGGTTATTTTTCATTCAGTAAACATATCATCCCCAATACTGCTGTTAGGAAAATCACTACAATTGCTAAAAAGACAATTTTCTCTTTTCGGACGAGCCCCGCTCTAAACGCGGTGCTGCAAAAGGCTGTTCCTCCTCAACAATTGGGCGGCCAAAAGGATACATGGTGATTGGGGGAGAAATGCAATACAATATAATTGGTGACCAGGGAACAAGAGGATGGGCAAAACTCTTCTTTCCAGAGTCCTTCAGAGTCTCACTGGAAGACTCCTATTGTTCATTTACGGTGGTGCTACTGAGCACAGCGGTGGGGCAGTGTGATCGCGGCCCGTTGAAGAAATCTCACGACGTCCAGAATAGGACACCCCCCTTTTTTTGGGAAAACACCTTCAACTTATCCTGTCCAGTGTCTCAGACAATGCACCAATCTCCCTTTCCCTAAGCTATCATTGGTACCACAGGCAGGGTACATACACCCTGCAGAATGATCACGGAATTGTTACTCCTTGATAGCTCCTCTCTCTCTTTTTTTTCTCGGTGGTCCTGCCTCATTTAGCACTTCATTATTCTGCAGATACGTCTCAGTCTTATTCACTTCAAATTGCCCATAACAAGCAGCCACGCTGGGCATCGCGTCCGGGCCCCACTGATGTGACTGCAGGGCGTCCCAAACCTATGAGTGAATAGAATACAAACTTTCAGTTAACTGGCAGAGATACATTTTTTTACCGACATGAGTAGTGGTGTAAGCCTCAATCCATTTACTAAGCTCTTAAAGAACAATCAGGACATACTTCGAATCATTGCATCTGTCTATTCCTAAATTAATCATCTGAAGAACCTCAAAAAGGAAAAGTGTGTGGTGCAAAATTATTGGGGGGGGGCATTCGGGTACCCTTTCCAGGATTGTGCATCATTCGCACAATACAGTGCATGGACTGGGCAATGGGTCATCATCATTACCACGAGAAATACATATGCATCTGGCAGCATTCTTTTTTCTTCCCTGGCCTATCAATTCACCATCCCGCGTCCTTTCAATTATGCTGTACTTTCAACTTAAACATCGTGACTAACGGTACCCACCCAGCAGGGCCTGCTACAAACATTCTTTTCATTTCAGTTTGATTCTTTTCCTGAGCCGTCTGATCTGCAAACACATTATCCCTTTCCACATCATCAATTACTTTCCAGTGGACAATACACTTACAATTCACAAGCTCTAATAAAAGCGGCTAGCTCAGTTACTCAGGCTAACTGACAATGGACTTGTGATTATGTCTGCAACTGTATGTAGTGTTGCTGTAACAGAAGCAATAGTGGTGGTGCCACCGGGGAATTTACATAAGAGTCATCAACATATAGTTCCCCTTGAGGGTCAGATAAGGGAACATCAGTCTAGTCTACCCGTCCTTTAATCTCCTTTTCCTTTTCGATTCCATCATTTGGCAAAACGGAGGGGCAGTAACATGGCTGCGTTCAAAGTGGCACATCTTTTAATCATAATATTTTTTGCGAACAATGCTAATTTGAAGCCAGTTAGACATGCACTGGTAAGGTGCTGTGTCTCTTTTTATTCAAGGGCGTGGTCACAGCATGGGGTTCCATATAAGTGAAATTAGTGGCTAAAATGAGTCCAATCGATTGTCTTATGGAGACAGCCACCGTCATGACTGCCCCTAGACAGCTCGGAAGGGCTCTTTCAGTAGCGTCAAAGACAGAAAGCGCACAACAAGCCTTCTCATGTACTTACAACACAAATGGCACGTGCCAATTTGTGTACCAAGCACAGGAGCCTAAGAAAGCACAGTTTGTTAGTTGCCCAAGTGTTAGTTGCCCAAAAGACTGCTTCAGGCATTCAGGATAAAGGCTCATGCACCTTATGCACTTCCCTAATGTGTTAGTAAGAAGCTAATCTCCTGCCCCCCTTCGACAGTAGGGGACCTAAGTAGGTGACCTCCAGTCGACAATACTTACCTTTTGAAAAGCATGCTTCATGGCCATTCGAAGCTAAATCCAATAATTATTTAACTGTACTGTCCCTACAGCTTTGCCCTGTGTCTGAAACGATGAGCAAGTAACTAATCTTTAAAAAAAAAACATGTTTGGATTTAACCATAGATTCTCTGTCTTTCTACGTAGTCCTAAGAAGCGCAGCAGAGCCTATGACTCCTACTAGTCAATGTGTATCCGGACAAAGACCTAATATTGAAATACATAGTACAGCCAAAGAATGTATTTTTGATCAGTGACAGAAAAATATTGAGCAGCAGGAGGAACCATTATCAGAAGCATAACAATGGCTAGAACAGTAGGAAGTTGGAGAACCACATTTTCATTAACTTCATACCAATCAGTCACAAAATTGTAAATACAATCAAAATAATGGGGCTATTACAATTTAACAGTTGTCTCCTCAACCACGCCTTTCTCAACCAAATCCTGCATCAGCACAACATAGCTCGCTGCCCCGCCCATTGTATCTGACAGTAAGGGATACGAGGCAAGACAGCATTGTCTATATCTTAGAACAAAACTGGCAATATCTGTAGCAATCCCACCTCTGCGTCACCTGATGCCTACAAAGTGAATGGCGCATCTGCAAAACTCAGGGGAAAAAAACAAACACTAGTCACTACATACATTAAGAGTAAGACCCATCATCATACATTCACCTGCCAGAGAACAGTAATAGTAGGATGCCAAAACCCATCACATTCTCACCATTAGACATTAACACAAATGGAGAATCCACGGTAAAAGGACAAATTGTCAAAGCAAGAGGGTGCAAAATCTGTGTTACAGCTAATACATCCGAAAAACCCACTGAAACACTCATAATATTGTGCTATGTTAAATATGTAACAGAAAGAGGCAATGTAGACCAAATACTCTCAAATGTCTACAACCAAGTCGCTATTTCAGAAAACACATTAGGAATGAATCTGTGAACAAACAATCAAATCCCCCTTCAGGAGGCAACTCCTGCCCACTATAACCTAGGAACACCTTCAAGTCAAATAAAGAAACACATCAGACACATTCTCATCTGTCCTCTGGCGACAAGCCATTAACAAACACCACCTTACTTTTTCTCGGCTGAATAAGAGAACCCAAAGGCATGACAATGCTGTCCAGCAAAATAAGTATTCCTGTTAATATCACACAAAATCTGCGGTGCAGCATCTTTGAAAACACTGCTCCTAAAAACCAAGCAATATTGCCGCCATATTCCTAAGGACAACCTGTTGAACAAAAGGCTCATAATGTTTATCACATTCCACACACCTACCACACAAACCCACTGAACACCTTTATTAGCTATTACCCTCTTTCCTTCATTTCCCACTTCAGATCACACGTACAGACCCACACGTTCCTCCAATTTCATCCAGTCTCTATCCTCAAATCCACATACCCATTTCCCAGTACTCACTAATATCGGGGGATGAGGATGAAAAACAGTGGGAGTAGCAACAGAAATAACAGACATTGTCATCACTGCTGGCTGTGCCGCAAGTATAAGCGTTAGCGGAAAAGGATGCTGAGGCAATAGGTGTGTCAGGGGTACTAACAGTCATAATGGCCACAGGTGGCAGAGACAAAGAAAGCAAGATGTGCCATAGCCAACACAACCTGAGCGACATAGCAGGTAGTAGAAGCAGCAAAAATAGAAAGAGCAGCTGCATAGATCCTCAACTATTTTCTCACAAAGCATATTGCACACAAAGTACTCCATAAAGGAATAAAACCCCTATTTCTATGGAAAGTGAGGCATAAAATTCAGTCAGGACACAAAGTGTTCAGGAAATATAATGCAAGGGTGTGTTCAACATATAGCTAGATCAATAATTAATAATTGCAAAATCTTCCATGAAGAGAAATAAATGCATAGGACAAATTAAAACTTTACAAAGCCTGTAAGTCAAAACATAAAAATTAGACTTTTAGCATCTAAATCTGCCCTCGTGCCGCTTTTTTTTTTATCTCTGTCTGCCTCTCTGTGTCTCTCTTAGAAGATGCCCAATACCCCCCTCATTTTCCTTATGCAGAACTCAAGAAATAAAAACTGTGTATTTCTGCATGCGTTCTTTTTATGAAGAGACAGAACAGAAACGGCGAGAGAAATTCCTTTCTTATCTCAAGGCTGGACAGTGAGCCTTCCAAAGCAAACTAAATCACAAGCTGTGTATTTCATCTTTCCTACTACGCTTTAAGAATTATTTTTTTATTCAGCACAAATACACGTTACCTTGAATGTTCAAAGCACATTTTCCAAATTAAATGCACATTCTATAGTGAGGTCAAATCTAAATGAAACACAATCAAATTGATCATGAATTAATTAATTGAGCATTCATTACACTACTCATCTGACTGAAAGCATCTGAGCAGGCCCCATTCATTGCCCTCACTCTTCATGCACCAAATCTCTACGTGCGACTCCCAGAATGCAGTCTGTCTGAGACTCAAAGCAGCTTTTGTCATCCTGCAATGCCTAAAGCTATAGGTGAAATCTGGGCGCCATCAACTCGCCCCCTTTTTCTACATTCCTTTCCATCCTTTATCGCCTCTTTTAGCCTCCTTCCGCCATGTTCAAAGGGAATCAAACATAGACTGCCTCCTCTTCCTATGTAAAAACAAACATATATATTATCACTATTATTTCTGTTCAAAAGTGCCCATCAACTGCCATTTCAACTCAGCATTGTCACTCATATATTTGTGCCACAGTGTACTAAACATAATAGGGCCAAGACCATTCCTCACGGGCATCAAAATTAAGAGTGCCTTCTGGAGGCGGCGGCTGATGTTTTTCCAATCGAGCATCTGCAGAGCAACAATGACAACAAGATATTCAGTCATTCATTCATTCAACAAGATACTCATTCATACTCATTCACATCTTCTCCAACTAAAATTTCAAGCACAGGCAAAGCCGACAGGCATTTGCTACAGCATGCCAACCTATTTGCTTTACCAGCTTATTTTACCATCAAGTACACAGGAGTATCATCAGCTAATCGAATAGGTCTGCATCCAGTTTCAAAGGCGTCTCCCATTGGCTCAGCCAAATGCTTATTTAATTATGCATTGTTCTGATTACATTATGCAGTAAACAGCTTAAAAAGGCGTCCAACACACCTAATAATCAGTCAACAGTTTTTGTGACTAATGTTGCACTTTACGCCAGTTACAGGAGTATTGCTAATGCCATTCACTCACAAATTATAACACATCTAATTACCTCCAGATCCTACTTGTAAAATTGTGTTTGCAAATCTGTATGGTAGCAGTATTATTGAGCACAAAATCTGTGCGCCATTATTTTTGCAAATTATTTCTTATAATGCACTGCAAAAGTAATCATAGGTTTCAAAGACCAATGCTACATGCAAATGGTGTTTGCACGCATGATGTTTATTATTAAACACAGAATGAGCCCTAAACGTGCAAGCTGATTTGATTTATGTCCATATAACAGTATCTTAAATAGGCACTAGCCATCTAGAGAACTCTCTAAGGTGTCTCCAGATTTTTTTCAGTGCAAATGTTAGTGCGTAAAGTGAAGCAGCTCTGGCTGCACCATAATCTGTGCCCGGTAGTGTGACAGCACTATGATCTGTGCAAGTGTGCAATCGTGTTTGCTGAAGACATCGACTCTGGCTTTAGCCATATATTTCATGCCCTTATGGCCGTTCATCTTGGAGGGTTTTGGGTTTCATTGTGTTCTCATACGAGGCTTATTTCCTGTGTTTTGAACACTAATGGGTTGATCTAATGCTGGTGAAACAGGTGGTCAATTGGCGGCTCTGGTTCCCACGCAAGGGCGCGTGGCCAACCAGTTGGTGCTCACTCCATATTAAAAGGAGGCGGTACTAATTGTTAACCCATCCTACCAAACAATGCATCTTCCGGTATCACTGTTCCTCTGATTGGCAGAGGAGTCAAGTGAAGAAATATATCGGGAAAGAGAAGACAGAGCGGGCCGCTTTTCGCCGCGCCAGCAGCGTAGGTGCTGCCACGACGACTGCTTCCTGTGACGCAGCATGCCCCCACGATGGCTCATTTCCTTTCAGTGCCAGAGGGAGTTCAGCGTCCCATTGGCTGCGGCTAAAGCACTGTTGTTTTGTAAAGCGTTGCAAACAACACAATGATTGATTTATCAATTAATTCTAATGGTTTCAGCATTATACCCTGAAGTAGGATGCGCACTTAACAAGAGCAGGCCTCGTTCGGCAGAGGCACCAGCTGGGAGATTTATGAAACAACCAAGACATCCGCGCAAATCCCATCAATTTGATTCTGTCCTGCAATCTTCCTCCGTCCACAACACCAGTTTGGTCAAATCAATGGACTGTGCCACGTTGTCTATGAACGTCTCATCGTATTTAATTAATTGACCGGACATTCATTTGCTGCACCAGCTTTCAGGTCAAGCACAAGTGGCTATTTCACCCAGCAAGCACTACAAGTTTAGGATATTGTTGTTAAAAATGCAGATTTAACAACCCCTTTTGGGAGGCGATTCGTCCCCCCCCCCCTCCCTTGCTTTCAAAACTGTGTCCCTAATGTCCCTCAAATCAAATCAGTGACAACATGCTTTGGTGCCTTAAAAGGTCGCAATTTATTCAAAATCATGTTTATATATTTGCTAAATCATTGTTATCCTTTTGCTGTCTTAGTATCCATGCGAACATACTTCATTGTCTTTTTTTGCAATTGGGGGGGGGGGAGTTGTGCCTAATTGGGCCTTTTGCCCCTTATTTATCCCCCCCTTGCTTTCTCCGCTCGCTCCCGGATTGGGGGGGGTCTAACTAGCCCTGGGGCGACCATTCCTGGTCCGCCCCCTCAAGTGTTACAACAAACAAATGATGGACGGAATGCTGACAATGCAGACATTTTCCCCCAGTCAAGAGATCTGGGTTAAATCCATCGTTCTTTTGCCCACCACACCACCCCAGTTTAGACATGGCCATATGCAAATCAGTCTTGACCCTGTGCCTCATGGGAACAGTCCAGCCCGAACTGCCAAGCCATGTCTTTCCTGGACCGGAATCAAGCATCCTAGGACCGGTTTCTGGCTATCAGCCGTCATCAGCCAGGATAGCCTGACTCCAGTGGCGTAGTGAGCACGGGTCCCACGTCTGGCTGATGACGGCTGATAGCCAGAAACCGGTCCTAGGATGCTTGATTCCGGTCCAGGGAAGACATGGCTTGGCAGTTCGGGCTGGACTGTTCCCATGAGGCACAGGGTCAAGACTGATTTGCATATGGCCATGTCTAAACTGGGGTGGTGTAGTGGGCAAAAGAACGATGGATTTAACCCAGATCTCTTGACTGGGGGAGAATGTCTGCATTGTCAGCATTCCGTCCATCATTTGTTTGTTGTAACGCTTTTCGCCCTAAGTGGGATGGGTATTCCCAGACGTGGGACCCGTGCTCACTACGCCACTGGAGTCAAGCTATCCTGGCTGATGATGGCTGATAGCCAGAAACCGGTCCTAGGATGCTTGATTCCGGTCCAGGGAAGACATGGCTTGGCAGTTCGGGCTGGACTGTTCCCATGAGGCACAGGGTCAAGACTGATTTGCATATGGCCATGTCTAAACTGGGGTGGTGTAGTGGGCAAAAGAACGATGGATTTAACCCAGATCTCTTGACTGGGGGAGAATGTCTGCATTGTCAGCATTCCGTCCATCATTTGTTTGTAGTAACGCTTTTTGCCCTAAGTGGGATGGGTATTCCCAGACGTGGGACCCGTGCTCACTACGCCACTGGAGTCAAGCTATCCTGGCTGATGACGGCTGATAGCCAGAAACCGGTCCTAGGATGCTTGATTCCGGTCCAGGGAAGACATGGCTTGGCAGTTCGGGCTGGACTGTTCCCATGAGGCACAGGGTCAAGACTGATTTGCATATGGCCATGTCTAAACTGGGGTGGTGTAGTGGGCAAAAGAACGATGGATTTAACCCAGATCTCTTGACTGGGGGAGAATGTCTGCATTGTCAGCATTCCGTCCATCATTTGTTTGTTGTAACGCTTTTCGCCCTAAGTGGGATGGGTATTCCCAGACGTGGGACCCGTGCTCACTACGCCACTGGAGTCAAGCTATCCTGGCTGATGACGGCTGATAGCCAGAAACCGGTCCTAGGATGCTTGATTCCGGTCCAGGGAAGACATGGCTTGGCAGTTCGGGCTGGACTGTTCCCATGAGGCACAGGGTCAAGACTGATTTGCATTTGGCCATGTCTAAACTGGGGTGGTGTAGTGGGCAAAAGAACGATGGATTTAACCCAGATCTCTTGACTGGGGGAAAATGTCTGCATTGTCAGCATTCCGTCCATCATTTGTTTGTTGTAACGCCCCCTCAAGTGGGCTATACATATGAGTGGGGGGAGGAGTTTCCCGCCTACGGCTGTCATTTGCCCGCGCCCGTAATGGGTCCGGCTTCACCTTCCCCGGCCCAGGTTACAATTACTGACAAGGCCCTAGGTGCTAATTCTGTTTCACATGCAAACTCGCCAAGACGAGCACTCCTTGCCCATGTATTGCTTGCACATGTGCAGTTTCCCCATGTTCAAATTGCCTACCCTCTATAAGCTCACAGGTTTTGGTGATTTTGGAGTTTGCGCATGAAGTGGAACTTCCTCCTTGGAAAAGAGCCCATAAAACTGTAACCTGAAGCATTGCATAACATTTGCACTGAACCTTTAAATCCCTGGCAAAGAATCCGGATCGGTACTAAGACGTTGGGCATTTAGGGCCTCATTTACAGTTCGAAGGCAAATAAAACACAACCATTTCTGGAGGAAACTCTTAAGTAGATTCCGCCAGCTGAATTTGCACCACCGTGGTATACCTAATGGAGGAGAAAATTCGGCCGGCGGGCTGTCCTCCATATCTAGAGTTTTCCTCCAGAAACTGGATGATAATCAGTCCCGTCCCGTCCGTGCCATAAATAAGGCCTGCGATTGCCTTTCTTATGAAATAGTGGTCTTCAGGCTTTAATAAGAAGAAATGTGATGGGAGGTATTCTCTCTGATATAGGGAAGCACATTTTCCTCACGGATAACCCCATTCCTCAACATCCCAAACAAGTTAATACCTTTCCCCTTCTCTTTTCCACCTGAGAAAGGCTGAGATATGGATTTACACCAGCCCTAAGTGGGAGTAAATCTTTGACCTTTTCATGATGGACAGAAGTTACAAATAGATTTATGAGCACCCACAAACGTGGACGTTTGCCGGTGCTCACAGACTTGCAGGGAAATTCCCACCTTGTCATGGCCACTCTCCGGAATCCTGCTTGTGGATGTACTTGCATGCAACGTATTGTGTGAGAAAATCCTTTTTACGATTGCAAAATCAACTTTCGAGTTTGGTAAGAGTTGGATTTCTCTTGTAAAAAAGACCTGTTTAAGTAAGTAAGCAAAATGACACACACAATCGGAACTTGTTCTGATAATCGGGCCCAGCATGTCTTGGTCATAGTATCATCTAACCTTTAGACCTAAAACAAGTGCCGTGGTCAATATCTTTCACAGATCGGTAGACACACAGTGCAAAATACAGGACTAGTGGCAATAGTGCAAATAGCGCAAAATAGTACTTACCGTCATGTCAGCTCCAGCGCATATTTAAATGAGTGCACTCTGGATAGTGCTATTTGAAACAGCAAAACTGGCACAAAGGGCCTGATCCAGGGCAGGGTTGTAACCATGATGAGTCTTTGGGGAAACGTGTTGATACTTAAGATTGAAAATCTGGAAATCACGTGCAAAATATGTATGAGTTATTCATACCAATTTTTTTATCAGCAGTATACAAATCTGGCAACGGCTTAGTAAACAGCCCTGTGCAAAAGCGATTTTCAACAAGGATGTTTTGTACTAGAGCGGTTGTTGCACCAGACTTTAAATGAGGCCCTTAGGTGCATATTATCAAGCATGGAGTTAAAATTATCGCAGCTTTAGCGGCAGAAAACTGCCGCTAAAGCGGCGATAATGGGCTTGATAGTAGGCGGCAGAGAATTCCCATAGAAGCCCATGTTATCACCAAAACATGGTCTTCTATGGAAATTCTCAAGGGCATATTATCAAGCCCATTATCGCCGCTTTAGCGGCAGTTTTCTGCCGCTAAAGCGGAGATAATTGTATCGCCTGGCTTGATAATATGCCCCTTAGTTACCTCAGGGCATATTATCAAGCCAGGCGATAAAATTATCGCCGCTTTAGCAGCAGAAAACTGCCGCTAAAACGGCGATAATGGGCTTGATAATATGCTCTATGGAATTACAATTGAAGCCCATGTTAGATGTGAAGGACATCTAACATGGGCTTCAATTGGAATTCCCTAGAGCATATTATCAAGCCCATTATCGCCGCTTTAGCGGCAGTTTTCTGCCGATAAAGCAGCGATAATTTTAACGCCGGACCTTGATAATATGCCCCTTCATTATAAAATTGTAGGAGAATAAATGACATTCTTCACTAATGTAAAAGCTGATTAAAAGCATGATTCCTTCATGTACGCAGAGTATTGATTAAAAATATTAATTAAAAAAAAATATGTATATAGATATATATATTCAGTGAAAAAACCATAGGTTTCACACACGTTATAGTTAGGAATTAGCATTTAAAAAACCTTAGAAGCCAATCAGAATCGCGCTCGCGCACGCCACCGTACGCTTACCGTAAGCGTACGGTAAGCGTACCGTAAGCTGGCTCAGATATATATATTGATTTAAAGGCTATTTTCTCAGAATCTACTGAACAGATTTACACCAAACCTACAAAAGGCACTTCCTTGACCTGAGGACTACCTCTCTGCCAAATTTCTAGTAATTCTGTTCAGCCGTTCGGGCTGTAGCTCGTTCTAAAGGTCCTATGGAAAAATGCATGGGAAAAACGCGTTTTGGGACCCCCCTTTTATCTCAGCCCCCGCTTGACGGATCCCCCCGAGACTTTCAGGGTAGGAGCGGAGCGTAGCGCCCCACCTATTTTGAAAATTTCGCGAGGATTCGTCGACCGGCGCCAAAGTTATTCCAAATAGAATGTTGCGGATTTCCTATGGAAACAGGGTCCTAACTATAACTACCTACTGGCGACCGCCAGTAGGTAATATATATATATATATATATATATATAGAGGCAGTTTCCTACAAGGACCAAAGGTGTCCCTACGTCCCCGAGCATTGTGAGGCCTGAGCCCCCCCCTTTTATTTTTTTTTACCGTACGCGTACGGTAAGCGTACCTTTTTTTTTATTTTTTAAAAAAAAACACTAAAAATCAATAAACACATTACAAGGTCCTTGAGAGACTACAATTATTATTATTGACTTACCATACTCACTCAAAAAAATATTTATTCATTTGTTTTTTTGAAAAATAGTTTTTAAAATGAAAATCTCTTTTTACAATTTGAAATCACTTTTACAGACTGACACATTCTGAAACCTTTTTTTTAAATTTATTTAAATGCACATGTCCAAGCTGTTTTTTTTTCAGACCACCACCGTGTGTATTCTCTGTGACTGCCTACACTCCAGCAGGGGCAACCAGCCTTAGTGATGCTGAATGTATTTGCATTACAGACTTAAACCTGAAAACCCCACTCGCTTCTAATTACTGTGCATGACTATACATGGCAAGCACATGGGTGTGTGCTAAGCCTCTGCTTCTTCCCCCAAAAATTCGCTCCTCTTTTCCATCTACTGCAACTGTGAAATCACCAGAGCAAAACGCAATAAATTTCTGCCTATAATTCTTCTATGCACACAGAGTCATGTTTTCACATTAGTGCCAAAACGAAATTTCTTTGCCAATTTGAAAGCACACTTACTGCTCTTTTTTTTTTGGGCCAAGTGATAATCTCTTTTTACACTTTGAAATCACTTTTATAGACTGACACATTCTGAAACCTTTTTTTTAAATTTATTTAAATGCACATGTCCAAGCTGTTTTTTTTTCAGACCACCACCGTGTGTATTCTCTGTGACTGCCTACACTCCAGCAGGGGCAACCAGCCTTAGTGATGCTGAATGTATTTGCATTACAGACTTAAACCTGAAAACCCCACTCGCTTCTAATTACTGTGCATGACTATACATGGCAAGCACATGGGTGTGTGCTAAGCCTCTGCTTCTTCCCCCAAAAATTCGCTCCTCTTTTCCATCTACTGCAACTGTGAAATCACCAGAGCAAGACGCAATAAATTTCTGCCTATAATTCTTCTATGCACACAGAGTCATGTTTTCACTTTATTGCCAAAACGAAATTTCTTTGCCAATTTGAAAGCACACTTACTGCTCTTTTTTTTTTGGGCCAAGTGAAAATCTCTTTTTACACTTTGAAATCACTTTTACAGACTGACACATTCTGAAACCTTTTTTTTAAATTTATTTAAATGCACATGTCCAAGCTGTTTTTTTTTCAGACCACCACCGTGTGTATTCTCTGTGACTGCCTACACTCCAGCAGGGGCAACCAGCCTTAGTGATGCTCAATGTATTTGCATTACAGACTTAAACCTGAAAACCCCACTCGCTTCTAATTACTGTGCATGACTATACATGGCAAGCACATGGGTGTGTGCTAAGCCTCTGCTTCTTCCCCCAAAAATTCGCTCCTCTTTTCCATCTACTGCAACTGTGAAATCACCAGAGCAAGACGCAATAAATTTCTGCCTATAATTCTTCTATGCACACAGAGTCATGTTTTCACATTAGTGCCAAAACGAAATTTCTTTGCCAATTTGAAAGCACACTTACTGCTCTTTTTTTTTTGGGCCAAGTGAAAATCTCTTTTTACACTTTGAAATCACTTTTACAGACTGACACATTCTGAAACCTTTTTTTTAAATTTATTTAAATGCACATGTCCAAGCTGTTTTTTTTTCAGACCACCACCGTGTGTATTCTCTGTGACTGCCTACACTCCAGCAGGGGCAAACAGCCTTAGTGATGCTGAATGTATTTGCATTACAGACTTAAACCTGAAAACCCCACTCGCTTCTAATTACTGTGCATGACTATACATGGCAAGCACATGGGTGTGTGCTAAGCCTCTGCTTCTTCCCCCAAAAATTCGCTTCTCTTTTCCATCTACTGCAACTGTGAAATCACCAGAGCAAGACGCAATAAATTTCTGCCTATAATTCTTCTATGCACACAGAGTCATGTTTTCACATTAGTGCCAAAACGAAATTTCTTTGCCAATTTGAAAGCACACTTACTGCTCTTTTTTTTTCGGGCCAAGTGAAAATCTCTTTTACAGACTGACACATTATGAATCCACCATGTGTAACTACAACAAAAACAATTCCCATTTCTATTATTCATTTCTTAAGTTACCACATACATCCCCTCTCAAACTGTAAACTCACCTTTAAAATTAGTTAGTTGTGAAAGAAATGTGACACTCAAACAGCAGATTATCAGAGCCAGGATCTCTGTTCTGTTCACCTCTCTCCTCTCAGCAGAACCAGATAATGGCAAACTTTCCCTCTATTTTTCCACACATATACATGTAAGTTTCAAATCTCAGTGCTTCCCCCTTTTTTTCAAATGTAATGACACATTTCTATTGGTTGAAAACCAACCCTTTTCCAAAAGTACCCTGCCCCCAACTTGACTTCTGCCTAGTACCCTTCCCCCAACTTGACTTCTGCCTGCTACCATAGCAACAGCTCATGGAACACTGCTGTGTGCAGTTAGGTCAGAAGTTCGACACACAATGTTTCAATTCCACAGAGCAAGAGTGCTTGACTTTTCAATCCTAACTGCAAATCCATAGTACTGTTCTTTGGTTACACATTTTTTTGTACCAATACAAAACATGCTTCTATTAATTTTCACATACAGCCTAGTTTTTTTTCTAGAATGGTATGAAACAGCCAATCAGTTCTTTTTGTTTTGTAAAAAATATGTATGCCTCCATTTCCAAACTGTCTTTCTTTTCATATTGCCATTCTACTGAAAGACACCTCCTGAGTGCATCCAGTTCTCCTTTGAAGATGTTCACAGTGTGGATTGTAGGGCACAGCTATGTCTTCTGGAGTGAAAAGTTTGCAGAGAAAACAGATATGGTGAGAGACCTTGCTTTGCCAAATGTAGACATTAAATGGATTGGTCAGAGAGGGTTAAAGTGGCACCAATTGATGCCATTGGTGAAATCCTTCATGCAAATCCAACACCCTGACCTCATAATAGTGCACTGTGGTGGCAATGACCTAGGCACTTTGACTGGGGTAGGTCTGGAAATGCTTATGAAGGACACCTTTGCACAACTGTTTACACTTTTCCCTAAAACTGCCTTTGTGTTTTCCAACATATGCCAAAGGCAAAAATGGAACTGGTCCAATCATTTCTGTCCACAGATTGACAAAGCAAGAAAGCACGTCAACAAATCTGTTTCTGCTTTCCTCCGTGACTATGGTATGGGTGCCATTTACCACAACAACTTGCGTTACGACATGCAAGACATTTATAGAGGAGATGGTGTGCACTTCAATGATGAAGGGAACAGAGTCTTCCTCTTGAACCTTAGACTCTGCATCGGTACTTACTTGTAGGTACCACTAAAAAAATGACTCCATAAACACAACAGCTCTTTTTAGAGCTCCCTAATTTCTAAACTCTTAAATCTGATTTTCATTTATTTATTTTTATTTTTTTTACCGTACGCTTACCGTGAGCTTACCGTACGCGTACCCCGTGATTTTTTTTAAAATCAATAAATGTTTTTTTTGTACTTTTCTGTCCTTCTTTGACCCCCTTACAATTGTTAGGGGGTCTGTAACTCTCCTCATTGCCCCCTTTCCTTGTTTTCACTCTTTTTTTTCAGAGTGAAATACACAAAATGGCGGCCGCCGCTTCCTGGTTTCGGCCGATTCGAATGTTTACTAAGATCTAAGAGCCAATCAGAATCGCGCTCGCGCACGCCACCGTACGCTTACCGTAAGCGTACGGTAAGCGTACCGTAAGCTGGCTCAGATATATATATTGATTTAAAGGCTATTTTCTCAGAATCTACTGAACAGATTTACACCAAACCTACAAAAGGCACTTCCTTGACCTGAGGACTACCTCTCTGCCAAATTTCTAGTAATTCTGTTCAGCCGTTCGGGCTGTAGCTCGTTCTAAAGGTCCTATGGAAAAATGCATGGGAAAAACGCGTTTTGGGACCCCCCTTTTATCTCAGCCCCCGCTTGACGGATCCCCCCGAGACTTTCAGGGTAGGAGCGGAGCGTAGCGCCCCACCTATTTTGAGAAATTCGCGAGGATTCGTCGACCGGCGCCAAAGTTATTCAAAATAGAATGTTGAGGTTTTCCTATGGAAACGTGGTCCTAACTATAACTACCTACTGGCGACCGCCAGTAGGTAATATATATATATATATATATATTCCACAGCAGGATCCCAGGGGTACCACCATCCATAGAAAGGTGCAACACCAGGAAACAGACTCCAAAGGCAAAGTTGAGAGTTAAATGATGATTTATTCAAGCATCAAGTGTCCAAATTACGCGTTTCGGCCGCCAGACATGCGGCCTTGATCACATAGCCATATATATTTACACTGTATCCAATGTCAGGCCAAGATCACGAAGACGCAGAAATTACATTGCATGTCAAGGCAAATGTGGTGCTGATTATATTTGCCAAAGGTACTCCGGCTCTCACTGTGAAGAAGGCGGTGGATAGATAGAAGGTCTGAAATATGACACTGCATACTGTAATTATTAAAAGTTCAGGTTGCAGTGGATTGTCTAGCATCAGTTCAGAAAATATAACTTGATTCAGAGAATAACTAGTAAAAAAATCAAATATAAAACCAAGATGTAGACTTAGCTCTGTGTGGGGAATTCTCAGTGAGTTGAACGCAAGTTGTTGACAAACGTAGTGTTTTGGAGGTCATGGATTTCGATCTACACAAAATATTTTTCTCTGGTGTGTAAAGCGGTACTATTAATTCGACAATATTTACATGTTTTAGTTAAACCAATTAGAAATGCAGAATGTCAGTGTGAAACCCTATGCACGATATATTATAATTGCAATAATAATTATTACTGTTTTATTGACCAAAGTCAAGGGGTGCTGAGGTAAAGCAGAAAATAAGTTCCATGTAAAATAAATAATAGGCAAAAAAAACGTGTATTACAGAAAAAGGAAATTCTTGAAAGGTAATGATATATTAACTAAAAACTATGAAAACAATAAAAGTGCAAGATACATTTTTTTTTTAACCATTCGCAAATATTTTAGGTGTACCGTTTGATAATAATAGCACTTTGTAATAGACCCATACAAATAGTTTAATGAGTAATGAAACAGAACCTTTTAATCTCACATGGAGGCATATTCATTAACTATGACTATTACAAGCTATTGACGACGCTTGTGGGTCGCCCTCATTACATTATTAGCTATACTCTGAAATGTCTAGAACTAACCTGTTGAGTAGAAAAAATGATTAACCCGTAATTAAAGGTTAATCTAAATTTTGCTCCGCCTACTTCTTCAATACCAAATCGATATTTAGTGCAGGTGGTAGATTATTTGGCAAAGATGTATGCATGTGGCTGTTGGCCCTGGCCCTTTTTGCAGGGTTATCCCCAAACTTTTTTTCTTCCTCCTGAATTTTTTGACCTGTTTTTCTAGGCTTTAGGACTCTGGGCACTTTACCACTGCTATTCGGTGCTAAAGTGCATGTGCTCTCTCTTTTAAACTTGGTATGATTGTCTTACACCTGTTCAGCATATTTAATTTAGCTGTAAGTCCCTTTTACAGTGGTATCCAATATACCCAGGGCTTGTAAATTAAATGCTACTAATGGGTTTGCAATGCTGCTTGCACCACCCAAAGAAGTAGCCTTTCAAACCTGCCTCAGGTCTGCCACTGCAGGGCCTGCGTACACAGTTTACTGCCACATTGACTTGGCATTGAAAGTTACGTGCCAAGGCTGAAATTCCCCATTTTCTACATATAGGTTACCCCCAAGGAAGGCTCTAGGTAGCCGTATGGGCAGGGTGCTGTGTAGGCTAAAGGTAGGACATGTGCCTTTGTTGTCTGGCATATCCTGGTAGTGACAAACAGCCTATTTGGTTTCTCCCTGCTATGAGGCCTGCTCCTCTCTTGATTGGGATTTCCCTGGTATGTTTTTCAGTGGAGAATTTCTGCTCTGAAAGGAGTAGCATTGTCATGTTTGTTATGTTTGGAATAGTGGTGAAAAATAACGCTTATTGGTGTAAGTAGATTTTTGATTACTATTGTAGGAATGCCCCTTTTAGAAAGTGGGTATTCCAATGTGCTTATGACTCTTTGTGGTTTACAGCCTGACTCCAATCCCCGTCAAGGGTACAGTGACAGCTGGGCTTGTGCATACTTTCCATGCAGCCATCACCAGGAAAGGTTGGGTATAACAAGGTTGCATGATTTTAGACATTTTGTGGGACTTGTAACCAGATGTTGCTGGCTCTACCTACTGCACCAGAGGATTGCTGTGCTGCCAGGATAACCACCACTTTGACTTTGCTTTGTTGTGCTAAGCTGAGTGCCTGCTTGGCTGCTAGAGAGATTAACACTTTGCTGAGGAAACCAGTGTGTTGGCCTGCTGCCTGCTTCCCTACGTTTGTGCCCCACAGCCACAGCTGTTCTCCTGGGACGAGTGTTTGCCCAGAATTGGCCGCAGGACTCTGAGTCCAACCTCCCAAGTCACCTGTAATTAGCGTGTGGAAGCGCTCCATTTCGGGATTTGATTTGGCCCTAAGAAGCACATGGTGAGCCCTTTATTCCTTGGTGCTCTTATCCGTTATAGTGCATATGGAGCACTGTAATTGTATTCCTAAGCTGAGGAAGTGCTTGAACCAGTGCATCGTGAAGCACTGCATCATGTGCCTGACTCTCGAGGCTCAGAGCGTGGCGAGTGCTGGTTGAGGCCCCTTGTGCATTGCAGTCAGTGCATGGCAAGAAATTCTTTGAGAGGTGGCTTGTGTTGTGCCCCAGCACAGCTCCCCCCAGATACGGAGATCACAACATGCAACCAGCAGTAGAGGGGGCTGTACGAAGGTGCCCTACCAACAGCATCACTGCTGTCCCACAGGACTCCCCCAATTGGCCCTGCCCCTGGGACTCGCCTCCATCACCGGAGCCTGGAGAGTGGAGGACTAACTGCAGTTGCCTCACTCACTTCTAAAATAGCTTCTGAGGCTCTTCCCTGCAACTCACAGAGGTACCTTGTGGGAAATTGCCCGGCCGTCTCACGCTCTTCTGCGGGTTTGCCCTGCCCCTTTGCCCGGAGAAGGCCAAGAAGGTTTTCGGCATCCCTCTTCTCCCGCAGCTGCATCCACATGTTTGTGGGCAGTCATTTTAGTAGTCCTACACGCTGGGGTCCCAGCGAGGTCCCCTGCTGGAATCTGCGGTATGGATTCTTCCCACAACGGCAGTACCTGGGGGCATTGGTTCTTGTGGGATTTCCAACATTACGGGGTAAACCTCAACAAAGGTCCCCGCTTAACCCGGAGAAACCAGCAGCTTTTTTGGGAATCATTGTGATTTGCTGAGGTGTATTTATTGTTTAATTGCTGTGTGTGTTTGTTGCACAAATGCCTTACACATTGCCTCTGAAATAATCCTGACTGCTCATGCCAAGCTACCAAGGTGGTGAGCAGGGGTTATCTTGGGGTTCTAGCCAATCAGAAACCCCATTTCTAACAGTGACTTAAACGGAGCAATCATAGCTGCAAAAAAATGAAGTATTGTAGCTCCATTGGTAATGTTTTGCCACCTAAACAGTGCTACTTAGTGCTGCCTACTAGTGTAAACAACTGATGACTAAACCCCAGTAGATAACAACACTTCCCAGCTCAGGTGAGCATTGCGCAATTGGTGGAGTCTGCCCCAAGGGGCAAACACACTCCAGCCTTTGTAGTCTTTGTCCATTTGTTACAGTATTGGCTATTAGTTCTTCTTAACACAGACTCCCTTAAACACTTTAGCTTGCAGGGGATGTCCCCGTCCTGATCCATAAGATTGGTATAACCTCCTTTCCTAGCTGCATCTTCTTGTCATGTTCCATTTCAGCGTAGAGATTTCTTCCTAGTCACTTGCTCACAATATGAGTAGAGTTCAACAAGAACTCTGGCTCCTCCCCCATCCTATGCATTTATCAAGTTCCCAAACTGACCTTTCATCCATTCCAACAATCATATTTAGTATTCTTCCATGCCCTGCATCATCACAGCATTTCATCAAACTTAAAAATGTCATATGTCCCAACCTTTGAAAATAGAGAATATGTGACGAACAAGAGTTTGCTGATGATTATGTTCTGGCCACCCTTCCGGTGGCTTTTGACCAGGTACAGGTCTCTACACATCAGGCACTCATCACTTCTCTGTACTCTTATCATTATCTTCTGGGCAAAAACAATTGAGTCCTCTTCACCTACTAGTGCACTCAACCAGTTATCGATCCTCTTTCTTAGCGCCACGACAACTTAGGGCAATTGTTTGCGCTTTATAAACTCAAATCAAATTCAAATTGATTCTCTTTCTCACCCAGATGCTATGAAGACTTTTCCCTTGAAAAACTTTATAGATCCAAGTTATGTTTCCCTAGCAGCTGTCCTGTCATCCCCTCTGCCTCATACTCTCTTCATCCTCTCCTCCAGTTTTCCCTTATCCTCCATCTGCCAATTGCACCGCCGCCCTCTCTTCCTGAACTGAATTTTATCCCCATTTCTATGTGGCTGATCATTCTTATGTCCTTCCGGCTTCCTTCTCCTTATCCTATCATTCGCTATGTGAACTACTTTTATTACAAATTAAGTGCATATCTACATCAACTCCCCACTTCAGAGAGTCTCACCCCGATCAATAAAACTTGAGAATTCAATGTAAAATGGCGAACATCACTCCCATTTGTGACATTTATCTAGTTTCAATTCTGGAGTCATGGCCATTTTCAATGGACTCACACGTTCATGGCCTGATCCAGGTTTATTTACTCTCTAGTCCCTTCTATCTCATGGAGGTCTTAGAGTTATGAATGCAGCAGTTTCCTGTCCCTCCTCAATCTTTCACCAATTTCACATCAACGAGTCCCATGGAAATCCTTGCCTAAGAATCTCAGTGGTTCCCAGCAGAAGGTGCTACACGCGCGAAACCATCCTTTGTAGTGGAACGTATCACACTGCATACAAGGAAGCCATTCCTCAATGTTGACTTTCATGCAGGTTTCGTAATATAGAGGATATATTTTTACATTTTCTTTTAGGTTTAATCTATATGTTCTCCTACTGTGAGAGAAATATCATTGCTCTATCTAGAAAGCAGGCTGTAGGGGTTGTCATCTTGTGTGACCTTCTGAGAAACTCTGCAATAATGCTACATTTGGGTTTGCTGATGTGAGCTAAGCTCAGTCATGGTCTAACTAAACTACTGCATTAAATTGAACATGGAATTATTACAGATTAAGCTCCCAGTAACCATACATCAGTAGTAATGGCTAATGAAACGCACACCACTCGAGGGACTATCATTCAATGCAGATAATGCTTTTTAGAGGTCTTGGCCTTATCTGCAATGAATCATTAGGGAAATGGGGATTGGCGAAAGACTCTAGAGAAGCATTAAAGTGTTGTATGAATCCCAAACTGCTTCAATTAATAAAACTCTGTAAATCGGCCAAATATTTCTAATGAAATTGGACAAACAACAAGACTGTCCGAAGTAACTCCTCTCATTGGCCGTATTCACATAAGCAGGTCTTGCTAAATTATGGGTTTAAAGAAATAGCTTATAAAAATCATTTTATTTGCTAAATTGTGGATTTAGAGAAATAGCTTGTAAAAATCATTTTATTTGTGACGTTATTTTAACAAGTAAATGTTCTCATCATTAACAGCTGATTAGGCAATAGCTTCAGACCCTACCCTTTATGGATATTTTGAAACTGTGCAAGAGCTATTCCAATGGACATTTTGCTACAAAGTAAATTCTTGGTATATTCTTGTTTCATAATATCCTAGGTATGTTTCAAATTCTTGAAAAAATATAACTAGGGCACAGTAAATAAGCATTCACCTGAGGTTATCAAAAACCCTGAGAATCTTCTAGAAAATGCTCTAGTGACTGGACAGTGGAAGTGTGACAAGAAAAAAGATCTGTACATATATTAGAGGTCACAATTCGAACAATGTGCAATATATGGTAGATTCTCATACAGCTGGCTCACCCATTGTGCCATGTAAGTGCAGTCCACCTCTTCCCCATGCCACTCCAAGGTTTCGGCGCCGCACTGCATTGCCTGTATCTCACAGAGGTAAACTGCGTATCTGATTGCTCAGTAATACACTTACAGCCCATCACACCTGCATAGTATCTATATTTCAAAACACTGGTACACACTACTGTGTTGGAGTGGAGGAGTCTGAAAGTGCAATTCATAGGCAGCAGAATATTCACTGAATGCTATTTGTAGAAAACCGTAAGAGACGCTGCATCAGAATTACAATGCTGGGTCTGCACTGATAATCACAGGGTCTGTGAGATGCAGGGCTTGCCCTGAGGTAACAACAAGGCTCTGGAGGAAAGGTTGATGAGGTCTGTTAAAGGGAGATGAGGCAGTCCATGATATATGCAGCTCGTCATCACATGCTGAGAGAAATCCAATTTGGGATGCCCTGTGCCCCAATTGAATCATGGGCGTCTTTTATCTCTTTTGGAAAGGGTCTACAAACAATGGACCTCGAAATTGGGGGCAGTATCCTTTTAAAAACTCGCCGGTCAGGGTAACGAGGCACTTGTCTAGACAGGATGAAGGCAACTCCACTCTTTTGGGACTCCCTGAATCATCTTTCATTCCCCTAAAACAGTGCTGCACTCAGTCCATCTGATGTCCAGCACCCGCAAATTTGATCAGATCTCTCCTTGCCTCTTGTATCTTCGCCCGCCGGCTGCCACGGTGCTAATGTCGCGAAACTCTTGTGCATGGCCAATAAGGAACTATCCCAGGTGTCTGTCGTAAAGCTCTAAATCGACATCTTTTCCATTCTTTATCCTAAACACTGCAGTTTCATTCCTTTTCTGTACTGTTCTCCCGACCTCTGCATGGTTTTCATTTCTTTACTTTGCACTTTTTCTTTCCCCTAGCCTTGCAGTCCAGTCGTTTTTTGTTTTTGTTTTCTTTTTTTATCAGCATGTACATTATTCATAATTTACGTTTGCATTTCACCAATGCTTCCACTGCCCATGGGCTAGACGTTACTTAACAAACTATGGGGCTCATTTATGAGCCCCAGCGTCACTTTTGCGCCGCCGGTGCGTCACTTTTTGTGACGCACCAGTGGCATAAAACATGCGCCATGTTGCGCCATATTTACAAAGTGACGCATCTAGGTAGATGCGTCACTTTGTAAACCCCTGCGCCACATTATACCTGCGCCAGGTATAATGTATGCAAGGGGGGCGTTTTGACGCAAAAAAGGGTCGTAGAAGTGACGCAGTGAAATCTACGAGATTTCACTGCGCCACTTCTAGTGTGCAAATGCGTCAATTTCTTGCGCCTGCCTCACAGCAGGCGTAAGACTGACGCAGGCCCTTTCACATGGGGCTTGCCCCATGTGAAAGGACACATTGCTGGAGTTGCGTCACTTTTGTGACACACTCCAGCGATGCGTCACTTTTGCGCCTACAGATGCGTCAGAAATACTGACGTATCTGTGACTCCTTGCGACATGATGCGTCATACTGTAAATATGACGCATCACTGGAGTCGCAGGGAGGGCGCAGTGAAAAGTGGCGCATCACTGTTTTCACGCAGTGATGCGTCACTTTTCATGAATGAGGCCCTATATAATATAAATAATTATTGTTACACGGGGAAGTTTACGTGGTACGTTTTTAATTATTTGCATTAACATTTAGGAGTAATGTGTTCACAATTAAAAAAAATATCCCTTTGTATGCCATAATGCATTGAAGTATGTAATCGAATTAACGTTTTCAATACTAATAGGGGTAATTATAATAAATGTCAAAATGATGCATATTTCTTATAAGGATGTTCTTGCTGACAAAGGAAACATGAAATTATGGAATGGGAAAGAGAAAACTGTACTCAGTACACTGTCGCTACCCTTAGAGTGTCTGTCATCTTCAGTTCACTATGCAAGTGTATTCCCACAGCATGCCTATTTGGGGGGGCGAGGGGTCCATTTTTCCTCAGGCGTCTGAGGTAGCTCAGCTGTCATTGACAGGAGCTTAAGCACAGTTATTTTTTTCATATAAAGAATTGAAAAAAATGCTTGATTGATTAATCTATCGATTAATGCTAATGGTTTCAGCATTATAGTGCGAGGTTGGAGGCCCATTTAACGACAGGGACCTTCGTTTGTCAGAGGCTCCTGCTGGGAGATTTATGGAACAACCAAGGCAACCGCATACATTCCCTCAATTTGATTCTAGGCTGCAATATTCGCCATTATAAAGTGAATTCGTTTAATAAATGAAACGTGCCTTTGTTCATGAAATTCATGTAATCTTTCAAGCCTTGATTCGTCGGGGCATTCAAATGTTCCAGGCCAAGCACAAATGGCTGCTTCACCCACGAAACATTAAAACTGTGTAAAAAGACTGCTATCGCGAATGCCCAATTATCAATCCTTACTAAATAAAGTGCCAACTAATAACAAACCAGTGGCGTAACGAAACTTGAGGGGGCCCCCCTGCAGGGTGTGTGGAGGGACCCCCTGGAGGTTGGGGGTCCTGCCACACCGCAGTGGCTGCGGGGGCCTGTGTTACGCCCCTGCTCCCTGCCTGCCACTGCTGACTGGAAAGACAGTTGTCTCACTGCAAGTTCAACTTTACCAGTACAACTAATGGCAAAGCCACCAGTATGTGTAAGTCTACTCCAAGGAAGGCTTATAGAGCTGTAGGGCCAGGAGCTTTATATTGTTAAGCAAGACACATAGGATAATATATATGGCTTAGCTACAAAACCTCTAAAAGTTGTCGTTTTGCTGAGGAAAGTTAGTAGCCCCATTGGCTAACACAGGGTTACCTGCTGCCATCCCAGCCTGGTTAAATTCTGAATGGGACTACTTCTGGAACCAGTACCTTCTGGTTGGCTGAAGGGGTACCCCCAGCCGGGCAGAATCCACCGCTCCCGTCAAGGGCAGGTTATTACACAAACTGTACTACCCACGCTCACCCTCCGGTAGCTTGGCACTGAGCAGTCAGGATTATTACAGAGGCAATTTGTAAAGCAAAGGCATAGTCACAAAAGAGAGACATCACACCAAATATTGTTTTTAGTCAGCACACACATTAATCGATGCAACATGAATATCATGTATTTATGGGCATAAATCACACTTGCAAATATTATTAGCAGTACTAGGCCCAATCGTGTTGACAGAATTTCAGTATATGCACACATGAGCAAAAGTTGTATTCTAAACCCCACACAGCACCCGTATCTGCTGCAACACGTTGTCAGTCTCAAGCCCCCCCCCCCCCCCACAATCCTATTACTGCAATATCACACAGTTTAAGGGTGCACCTTAGGCTACAACGGCATCAGTAATATGTACATTCAAAGAATGATAACACTTTTTAGCAGCACCGCAGGCCGGGGCCACCCGGGTAAAACCTGTGTAAACTGTATGTACTTTTGGCAGGAAATCAACATATAAATCATCACCGCCGTTTAGTATCGTTAAACACAGGTGGTCCACAGACTGTCACTCCCACACACTCACTCACTCTGCACAGTTACACGATGCAACAGGTACCAGCTCAGTCTGAACAGGACACTCTCGTACACATACACACCGGCACCCTAATGTGGTGCCACTAATACCCGGCATGTCAACGGATAACACACTGAAGATCCCATGGCTCCAAGTCTCCCACCACCCTCCTATTTAAACCCACTGTCCCCGACACCCAGGATGGAAGATCACCAGCTTCTCCCTCCAGATACTAGGCCACACTTAGTCTGGGTCCCTGGAAAGAAGATGGGGATAAGTAGTCTAAATAAACAAGAGGTAGACGCAAACAAAGGGGTCCTGGCTACACTCGGGAAGTTCACCAATAGGTTGTAAAGGAGAAGCAGGTTTGGGGCAATAACTGGTTAGAAACAGGGCTCCGCCGGGCCTTCTGACACCAGCCCAGTTCTGAAAAGCACAAGGGGGTCAACTCAGTGTCTTGACCTGCTTCCGAACCTTCTCAGAAGTGATCCTTTAGCCTAGTCACTTACTCTCCCACCTACCAGGCACCAAGACATCTCTGGGAGGGCCAGGTGGCAAGAGGGCAATTGGTTCACTGTGATGAGGTCTGTGATGGTGCCAGGGAGGTACAAGCGATGAATGGGAAATAACACAGGGAAACCACGGGGTTTGAGGAGCACCCCTTCTGGTACATGTTGATCAGGGTCATGCTCAGGCAATCCAAGCACAAGGTCTGGTGTGTGAAATGATGAGATGCACCAGACACTTCAGGTCACACAACGAAGAGTTGCAAATTCTGTACCTCCCTGGAAATAAAGCACTCTGTCTGGCACACGTTGATGTAGGTTGAGCCTACAGCGCATCCTCCATGCATGCCAGCCCACTTCTGCACATTGCGTCCTCCATGCATGCCAGCACACTGCTGCACAATGCTTCCACCATACATGCCAGCACACTACTGCACAGAGTGTCCTCCATGCACAGCATGCATCCAGGCAGCACCAGCATGCCATGATAACCACCAGCATTTCCTTCACTAAAAGCCATTCAGTGTAAAAAAAACAACACACAAAATGGCGCCATGATTGAGAAGTCTTCTGCCTCCATGACACTAATTGGGGAGGCATGGACTAAATGTAGACAGAGCCCCCGCTCCCCTTTGTCCCTGAACTGTTGTTGTACAGATCAAGATGCCCACTAGCGTGACTTCTGGTGGACACACATATGGTGTATTTACATATGTGTTAATTCTGTACAGTTTTACTGCACTCAGTAACACTGCATGGAATTAGTGCACATATAAGTACCACTGCCATTCAAAATCGTGGGTGTGGTGTACATACTTAGAGTATGGAAGTGGCGTTTGCAGATGCTGCCAGTTTTGCTCTCTAACAACAAAGAACTTGTAAGAAGGCTGTAACAGATTTCTGCTTATTATATCATCTTCAGATCCATTATACTGAAACTTCAGTGGCAGATTTTCTTATGTATTTATTTACCCATGAATTTATTCATGTAACCCACAAGGTAAACATGTGAATCCGGTATTTTATTTCAGGGCACACATCAAACTATGTGATATCCAGTGGTCGAAGTGGGGGGAAAAAATAGGGGAACTATGGGGGGAGAATCAGAGGGCAGGAATAATCCGTAGATTGGATCAGGGGGCAGAGTCAGAGGTGTGGCAGGAAGAGCAAAATATCCCAATTTATTTTTACTTGTTTTCCATTTTACTGACCAGTTGCAGCTTATTACGTTATTTTTTTTATCCAATGGATACACATGTTTACTTAAGGTTTAATATGAGTTATTGACATTAAAATACATTCACAAAGTGGGATACGTTTCCAATCACAGAATGTCCCAAATATTCTTAAAAGAGGAATCGCAAGCCATTTGTTTCCCAGCCATGGAGTTTCTGTCATCAGCACTTCTCCTCCCTTTTTCCACAAGAGCAGTTAAAACATGAATGGCAAAATATCCTAGTTTGCAATTTTCCACATAATTATGGCTCTGCCATATTTGCCACATAATACATCATCTGCATAATGTGATGATTTTTAACTAGTAAATTGTTTATAGCTCAAACGGATCAAAATTTCCTAAAAATGTGACTTGTGCTGCTGTGAAGTGAAGGGCCCTTTGCAAAGGTTGACTGGTCACTTTTCTCACTGCTGCAGTTGTATGATCCACAGGTACTAATAAGGAAAAATCTTTGCAGAGACTGTTAGCATGTGTAAAAATCACAAAATAATAAAGTATCAGAAAATTTACAGCACCACTAATACCAACGTAGGGTGTCAGAGCATTTTACATCACACATATTACACAGAGACAATCAATCTTATGTGTGTGTAAATCACTGTATAGGAAATGTTACATAAGACAAAGAACTACAAGGTGGAGGAGTCACATGACAACCATACTAGTAGGCAGCATAGTTTAATAGTGATTGGTCTGGAGAAATACAAACTCAGAATTTAAAACGTAATGCCATGGTTGGTGGTTCTCTTTAATAATCAGAATTGATTTCTACCCAAATCAACCCTTTTTCTGCAACATTAGGATAATCAAAGACTGGGGACAAAACCATAACGCTCTAATTTATACCTTGCAGTTTTCATGCAGCTCTTACACAACAATTAAGAGCTCAGTGTTCTATGTTAGGATTTTAACTTGTTATGTTAAGTTACTGGGTACTTATAGAGCACACGGCTACACCTAAGAGTGTCCCGGCGCTAATTTAAGAGAACCAGTGACTGAACCGAACAGGCCGCCCCGAGGCCGCTGACTTATTGTGCAAACAGCCAGGTTTTGAAACCACGTCTAAAGCTGAGGAGGTCCTGCGCCTGAAGCAAGGCTGAGGGCATGTTATTCCAGAGCCGAGAGGCCACCACCTGAAAAGACCGACCACCCAGACGAGAGCGGGAGAACCTTGGGATCTGCGAGAGTAGCTGGTTTGAAGACCTCAGACTTCTAGATGGAACATAGTGCTGGCACCTGTTTCTCAGATATAAGGCCCCAAAATTGTGGAAGGCCTTATAAGCCAGCACCAAGGCCTTGAAATTTGCCCTCTTGCGTACTGAAAGCCAATGCAAGGACTTCAGGTGGGGAGTCATGTGTGTCCTTGAGGTCCACCATGAGTGTGGCTCTAGCCATGGCGTTTTGTACCACCTGTAGGCAGACAAGCAGATAGTCTGGAAGGCCGACATAAAGAACGTTTACATAATCAAGGCAGGACAGAATCAGTGCTTGTACTACTGTTTTCCTGTGGGAAACTGGAAGTAGTGGTAGGAAGTTTTGCAGCATTTTCAGTAGGCCAAAACACGTGCCAGCCACAGCCTGAACCTGGGATTTCATGGACATATCCGCATCCAATTTTACCCCAAGGTTCTTGACAGTTGTGGCTGAGGTAGCAGGAGGGGACATGTTCTGTGGCCACCAATCACGCCACTCTTCCCCCGGTTTGTGACAAAAAAAGATAATTTCTGATTTCTCCGAATTTCACAGTAGTTGATTCTGTTTAAACCACTTAAATACTGCTGACAAGCAAGTGTTTATCTGGTTCCCATTGAGGGCCTCATCTTTACCACATGTGAACATGTTATTAACGGCAAGTAACAATAGAGTCTCTCTGACAAAAGCAGTAACCCACTGACCTATTTGCATTATGTGCACCTTGTGATCTGCATGGTACATGTTCTTAGCAATAGGCACATTAACCCTCTGCACTTTGTTTCCATGAGTCAAAATGTCCACTAGACAAAACACCATCTCTCTAATAAGAACATTAACCACTGGAGTTATCAAGACATTTTTATTGTTGCCGAAAATTGTTGGAGGCCAGGAAGGAGGCAGCAAGTATTTTTAAAACCATTTTATACTTGCAAACACGACGCCTCCACCTAAAGTCAGCACCAGCTGCGGTACATGCAGGTAACAGCGGTGGGCCTGGGTGAGGGGGGATTTAGAGGGACGATGCAGAGGGAAAATTAATTATTTATTTAATTTTCCCTCTGCATCATCCTTCGAAATCCCCCCTTAGCCGGCCCCTATGCCCCACCGCTGTTACCTGCACGACCGCGGCTAGTCTTTACGGCTGTTGCAGTCACACTGCCGTAAAGACACCCTGCTCAAGGGTCCTGTGACCTCAGTGACAGAGTCACTGTCACTCTATGGTGTGCTGCTTCATAGGCCTGCCTGCAAGACTGGAGGTGAACTTCAGAATGAATTGTGGCGGACAGGCCTTCAAGGTTAACCTACACTTGCCACTGCTATAGGGTCCACCTGCTGGGGCTAAGACACCAGGGCTTTTAAGATCTTATGGGGCCTTCTAAGGTTTAGCATGGGAATGTGCTCCCTCAGGGGGAGTGGACTGGTGGACTGGTCATGAAGGCTGAACCTGGTTCCCCAGTTCAATATTCAGCAGCTCTGACCATAGTGCCACATCCTCTCCTCCACTGAACACCATACTGCCCCATTGAGAGAAACCAAACTTGCACTGCACTGACCCGCTATAAACATCTGGATGCGACTCAATTCAAATTACACACTAAATAAGAGCAATATGCTACACTGTCCTGCTATAAACATCTGGATGCGACTCAATTCAAATTACACACTAAATAGGAGCAATATGCTGCCTAAAAACAAATTACCAAAATCCTAGAAAAATCAAACACTCATAGAGAATGCAATATTAAGTAAAGCATGTGAAATGTAACTAGGAACAACATGGTTACCTTTTTCTTTTTCCACTCATTATTCAGAAATAGTGAGTGCTTTTGCATGAAAAGTTAAGGCCCGTTTCAATGCCCATTGCTTATATCCTTACAAAACATAAGCAGTATGGTTTAAAAAGACCCCGTTTGTGAATACAGAGCCGCAGTATGCATTTTGTTTTCCAAGTCCGCCATCAAGCACGTATTTCAGTACCTCCAGGAATAGTGCACTTTCTCACCCAGGAAAAATAATGTTGTTCAAAGAGCTAGGATAAAACAAAAGTAGCGCTTCACTGGCAAACACTGTAAAGTGGCACTAATGTGTTTAGGGGTGAATAACTCAATCTGGCCACCTTGCAATCACCTTGCAATCACTCTGTCTTGCTTTAGTTAGTTAGTTATTTTTCATATTTTGAATTTTTTTTTCTCACCACCCGAGGCGGCACTTAGAAATTGAAAAATGTCGGAAAAAGCCAACGTATCCAGCAAGTGTTCTTCTTTTTTGGATCCATTTCACAGGGGAGCAAATAAACGAGGAGGAAAGAGAAGTTTATACGAGTTTCTTGAAGTCTCGGTTTTACTAAATGAGGAGGAGCGTGACAGTACGAGAGGGAAGAGAGAGGGGGAACAAAAAGGGGGTGGGGGCAGCTGCCAGCAGCAGGGTAACTAGACAATGTCTTTGTCTTCTTTGGGCACGAAGGAAAAGACAGAGTCCTTTTCCTTCTCTGCCCGTTTCGCTCGTACTGATATCGTTTTGCAGGTTAATGTGTGTAGCTACATACTCGGACGGCTGGCTGGGAATGAAGAGGCTTGCTTGCAGCCCGGCTCCGCTGAGTGCAGTGGTGACTCCCCCATTAGGGTGTGGGGGCGTTGCCTCACTGCTTTCTCGCGGTGCGAGAAGGCAGAAACATAAACGGTAAAAACGACCATTTATGTTTCTGCCTTCTCGCATTGCGAGAAAGCAGACGTACCTCTGTGCTTGGTTGGGGGCGGGAGGGTGGGCGGTCCTGCTCGAGGGCGGGGGGAGTGGCTTGCCCACTGTTGTGGGTACTGACTGTTTGGTCGGCCCTGGAGCTGATCAAACAGTCAGTACCCAAAACAGTGGGTAAGCCACTCCCCCCCTGCCCTCGAGCAGGACCGCCCACTCTCCCTTTTTCTCTATGCAGAGAAAATGTCCCGGCTAGGGCGCTCACCTGCTGCGCCTACCAGCATTTTGATTGGTGTGCATAATGCGTTGCGTAGGGAAGGGAAGCAGGAAGCTGCCTGCTGGCTGCTTCCTGCAGCAGGAACACGAGGACTCACCAGTGACCGACCTGGAGCGGAGGCGGTGCGGTAGGTTTAACGTTTTATTTTAGTTGTTTGTTTATTCCCCCCCCCCCCCGCGACCTTCCTTCGAGCATGCCGGCCGCCGCTGTGTTCCTTAGTATTGAAACCAGTTTGTTTTCATTAAGGATCATTTGAAATGTCTGCTGATCTATTGCTTCCGAAATAAATATAAATTCGGAATTGTAAATATGCCGGTGGCCTTTAATCGTCTTTGAGATTGCTTGTATCACAGAACCTTGATTTAAGACAGAGACTGCACATCTTGCATGCTCAACATCCTCAGTAATACGCCTAATGAGTAATGCACAAGGGTACGCTGTCTCTGAACACCGACACTACACAGCTGGGCCCAGGTTAGTCTGAAAGCACTGGTATTCAGACGCATAGGCATCAGGGCAGGCCTCCGTCCGGGGTGTTGCAGTTAGCGCTCTAGCGTCTGACGCTAGAGCGCGCATGAGACTTGGGTTGTGCATACGCCATGACGGTGGCGTACGCCAGTATATAATAAAAGGGGCGGGCCTCCCTAGGCATTCGCGCCGACGCAAGCACTAGTGTGGTGTCAGTTTATTTGCGCGCGTCCGCTAGGCCCAACGGCGCTAGGTTAGTGCGATCCACAACAATGGCGACGATGGCGGTCTGACCCACCGCGTGTAGCTGCACCTGCCGAGACGATTTGGCCCGCTCACGGCAGACCCGCGACGAAGACCTGGCACCCTCCGGACTGTCTCCGGTCCAGTTTCTCTGCTGTCTGATGCCAGTGATTCCGTGAAGTTCCCTGCCCTACGGTGAGCCCAAGTGTGCACCAATCACGGATCTCATGCTCAACGGATGAAAATACCCGTTTCAGTGGCCGTGCGCCTGCCTTTCACTGTCCTCCAGTGTAGCCCGTGCCAGTTGGCTTCCTGCTCTGTCCGCTGCCACCGTCTCTGCCACTCCGGCGTGTGCCCCACGAGCTCCTGCTCTTGCACTCTTCACCTGACAAAGAGCGCTACATCGCCCTCGTTGCACCATGGGTGATGACGCCCGCCCAGCGCCTGCCGTCCCTTTTCACCCGCCGACCGGCGTCCTGCCGCCGTTCAGCGAGACCGCTGACCCCGCCACAGCCGCCCCACATTGGCAGACTTGGATCAGTCGGCTCAACAACTACTTCATTGGGTCCCGTGAAACTGATGGTGCCGTAAAACGGTCGCTCCTGCTCCACTATGCGGGAGAAGAGGTATACATGCTCTTCAAGCACCTCCCTAACACAGGGAATGCGGACAACTACGACGCGGCTGTCGCGGCCCTCAACGCACATTTTGATCCACAAACTAATCCAGATTTCGAACACTTTAAACTGTGTCAAGCAAGGCAGAACGAGGGGGAGTCAGTGGATGCCTTTCACGCCAGACTGCGGGTGCTAGCTGACACACACCTCGCAGGTGACAGAGCAAAAGAGGAGATCAGGGCGCAGCTAATATGTGGTATCCGAAGCAAGAAACTGCGAAGCCTCATCCTCCGCCAACCGAACATCCCGTTGGCCGACATCCTGGTGCTCGCACGGTCCCATGATCTGTCCGACGCATGTGCAGAAGTCATGGAGCAGGCGCTCACGCCCAGCTCGAGGCCAGGGGTTCCCATAAAGGTGGAACGAGCAGACGCAGTGCGGACGCACGAGAAAGCACGTCGACAAACAGTCAGAAGGTCGCCTCAGGCCCAGTGTGGATACTGCGGGTACGAGGAACACCCAGGAAGAACCTGCCCGGCGAAAGGGAAGGCGTGCACGCACTGCGGCACCCAGAACCATTTTGCCTCTGTCTGCAGGAAGCGCTCCACGAGGAAAGACCACAGAGAGAAAAAGCCTGCAAAATCCATGGTGAGACAGTTGTCCCAGCTGTCCCTGTCTTCCCACGCTGACGCTGGACGCAGGCAGACCCAAGCCCTGCACGAAGACGACTCAGAGTCTGATGACGAAGGGGAGACGTACCTTGTCTCATTCACCAAAGCCCTCAAGAGCACAAGACTGCCACAACCTCGGTGTGACTTCATGGTGGCAGGGTCAAGAGTGGATGCTGTGATTGACATAGGCGCGTCAGTCACTGTCATGGGAGTGCAGCAGTACAACCGCCTCAGCCCGAAGCCAGAACTCAAGATGTCGAAGGCCCGAATCTACGCCTACGGGAGTGACGTACCCCTACCCCTCGTGGGGAAGATGAAAGTGCCAGTGAGCACAGGAGAGGCGGAAGTGACCATCGACATACACATCATCAATCAAGAAGTGGACACACTCCTAAGCGGACACGCTGCCGAGGACCTAGGGCTACTAGCGTTTCTCCAAAAGGTACAAGACACCCAAACGGCCAACCTGCTGGACCAGTTTCCGGAGCTGTTCACCGGTCTAGGGAACATCAAACGTCCACCAGTCAAGCTCCACATTGATCACTCTGTTGCACCCACGGCACTAAAACACAGGCGGATTCCCTTCCACTTACGCCCACTAGTGGAAGAAGAACTCAAGAATCTGGAATAACAAGGGGTCATAGAGACAGTTACTGGCCCAACCCCCTGGGTGTCCCCCATGGTAATTGCCGAGAAGCCCCGTCAACCAGGCAAAATCCGGGTGTGCATCGACATGAGGCTGCCCAACAAAGCCATTAAGAGGGAGAGGCACATCACACCCACCATGGACGACATCATTGCCGATCTTAACGGGGCCCGGTGGTTCTCAAAGTTGGACCTAAATGCTGGCTATCACCAGCTGACACTAGCAAAGGAGAGTAGGTATATCACTACCTTCAGTACACATCTAGGGCTGCGAAGGTATCGGCGGCTCAATTTTGGAATCTCGTCCGCGGCAGAAATCTTCCAGAACACCATCCGTGACATCTTACAGGGCCTGCCCGGAGTCATGAATGTCAGTGATGATATACTGATCCACTCCACAACAGTAGACGAACATTACCGGCGAGTCCGGGCCATACTGACCCGACTCAAGGAGTATGGGGTCACCCTCCAGCTATTCCAGCAACGCATTGAATTCTTTGGCTACACATTCACCAACAACGGCATCCAGGTAGACCCGAGAAAATCTCAGTCCATCAAGAACGCCCCCGCACCAGCCTCCCGCCTCTGAGGTACGCAGCTTTCTAGGAATGGCTACTTACTGCGGGCGATTCATCCCGAACCTGGCAACGATTGCCGAACCGCTCAGGCATCTCACGAAGAACGACGTCCCGTGGCAGTGGGGACCTCGTGAGGACCAAGCATTTCAAGCCATTAAAACTGCGCTCCTCGACCATACCACGCTGGTCTACTTCGACCCAGCCAGGAAAACCGAGCCGCTAGTTGATGCCAGCCCAGTAGGACTCGGAGCGGTTCTCACCCAGGAACAAGAACCAGGGCAATGGGCGACACTGGCATACGCGAGCAAAGCGCTCACAGCCACCGAGCAGAGATACTCCCAGATTGAGAGGGAGGCACTGGCCATAAAGTGGGGCTGTCGACACTTCCACCTGTATGTCTGTGGACACCCGTTCACAGTCGTGACAGATCACCAGCCGCTAGTGCCCCTTTTCAAAGGGACAGCGCCACATCCCCCACCACGAATAGAGCGATGGGCCATCGGACTACAACAATATCACATGGACATAACCTACCGGCCGGGTGCCAAGAACCCAGCTGACTTCCTGTCGAGACACCCGGACAAAGAAGAACAACACGGTGCGAGAAGGGAAGAAGACGACGCCGAAGCACACCTCGACTTCCTGGCTGCACTGACGTGCCCCCAGGTGCTGACGCTTCAGGAAATCATGCGGGCAGCCGAGCAAGACACCATGCTGGCAAGGACCCGGGAGGCTCTCCAAAGGGGGTCATGGACAAACTTCATACAATCAGCCAACACGTGGATGGAGGATGAGAGAAAAGATATGCAACAGATCTGGAGGGTGCGGAATGAGCTAAGTGCGACCAGGGAGGGAGTCATCTTGAGAGGGGCTAGGATCGTTATACCAACAACGCTACGCCATCCCGCCACACTCCTCGCCCACAAGGGGCATCAGGGGACCGAGAAGATGAAGGTTCGGATGAGAGAGAAGGTGTGGTTCCCCGGGATGGATAACACAGTGGAAGCCGTGGTGAGGAGTTGCCCGGCGTGCCAAATGACGAGCAGACCCGAACCACCAGCCCCTATCGTGACTGAGGAACCCGGACGACATCCCTGGGACAAAGTCAGTGTGGACTTCGGGAGTCTCCCAGACGGGAGAGTGACGTTAGTAGTCATAGACAGTTTCTCCAAGTACCCCCTGGTAGAAGCACTACCGTCCACGGCGTTCACATTCGTAGAGCCAGCGCTCGAGAAAATGTTCAGTATGTTTGGGCGCCCCTCAGAGCTGAAAAGCGACAATGGACCTCCCTTTTAAGGCCACGAGTTTCGAGACTTCCTCGCCCGTCAGGGCATACGACACCGGCGGATCACCCCTCAATGGCCCCAAGCCAACAGCGAGGTTGAACGTTTCATGCGGACATTAAATAAAGTTCTGCGGATAGCTAGCACTGAACACCAAGACCCGGAGCGAGAGATCCAACGGTTCCTAGGCGAATATCGGAGCACCCCTCACTGCTCCACCAAGCAAGCCCCGTGGACCCTCATGCTCAGGGGAAATCACCAGGACGGCCTCCCCACGGCCCCAGGATGGTCCCCGCCGCCATTCGAGGAAGAGCAAGCCCTACAACGCAGGACACACCGCAATCAGCAAGTGAGCCGGTCGCGAGGTAGTCAGGAACGCACCCTTGCGCCAGGAGACAATGTCCTCATACGAAACAGGAGGCCCGGAGGGAAGTTCAAACCAAGGTATGAGCCTGGGAGCTGGAGAGTGGAGCGAAGGCATGGGACAATGGTAACAGCCCGACGAGGAGCAGAGTTGGCCACGCGCAACATCTCGTGGTTCAAGCGGATTCCAGAGGCCACCGACCATCACAGTGACCCCGCAGATGACGAAGTGGATGACACCCTGGTCCCAGCAGCAGAACCCCAGTCACCCCAGGTCAGGCACGATTCGGTCCCCGGATCGGAACACCCTAACCCCGGAGTCGGCGGAGCAGAGGGTGGTCCTCCCGCAGACTCCAACACCCGGGCGACCACCAGGTATGGACTCCGGGGGAATCCTCCGCCAAGCAGCCGCCTCAGAGACTTTGCTTGCCAAGTAAGTGAGTTACTGTTGGTGTACGACGCGGAGTTTCATCATCCAAGTTGGAGAGGGATGTTGCAGTTAGCGCTCTAGCGTCTGATGCTAGTGCGCGCATGAGACTTGGGTTGTGCGTACACCACGACGGTGGAGTACGCCAGTATATAATAAAAGGGGCGGGCCTCCCTAGGCATTCGCGCCGACGGAAGCACTAGTGTGGTGTCAGTTTATTTGCGCGCGTCCGCTAGGCCCAACGCCGCTAGGTTAGCGCGATCCACAACACGTTGGACATCACACCATTGCCAGCCCAACTAGACATGAGAAGGTGCCCACAGACTATGAGCCAAACGCCTCGATGGCTCTCTTTTCGAAGAATGCACACACCGACTGAAAAACATTCGAATTCTTGTAAACTGCGTCGGCTGCTGCAGTGGTATTCACGCTGCCCACAGCCTTCGCGCTCTTTTTAACGTTTCCTGAAGCAGCAGCGAGAAAAGGCAGACATTCTGCGTATTTTCTTGCGGCCTGCGTGCACCCCAATTTTGTCACGCTACAGTGTCTTTATAAATATCTAGGTGAGGTCAGATTAAAGCTAGTATATTACAAAATTGCACATAGGTGGCACAGGTTTCTCTACAGACTATAAAGATCCAGCGCAACTCGGACAGCTGGAGGTGTCAGAGCCCGCATAGTGACATAGTCCACATAGTGTGGGAGGGCCAGAAATTAAGGTCATTTGGGGATGGCTCCTGGCCGGAACGGAAAAATCCATGTCTGGAGTGGCAGGGGCTTGGTGGATGCTGCAGAAATGCTTCCTGACTTTCCCTCTATCGAGGAATTATCCGCAATCTAGTTCTCCACAGCTTTAGCAGTAGCGAAATTGTGTATAGTGCATTTTTGGAACTCTGTCGACTTATGGTTTCAAGAGATGTTGTTAATGGCTTCTTATGAGTGAGGCATATATAGCTAGGAGGATTGCCTACATTTCTTCGATAACATTTGGGGAAAGTTTCTTCAGACTTAGATGTGATTGTAATGTTTCAAGAGAGCGTAAATTAGGTTGATTGTGGGACAGATGGTGCCCAACAGGTTCTTGTGGAGCTACAGAAATGCATGTTGTACTCTCAGACCTCTACATCTCCCGCCTTTTTTTGATTTACGTAATGGATAATATTGCAATTTTTGTACCATTATTAAGGATCCAAGTGGCGACTCTAGAAATGACTTGTCTAGTTCTTGGTATTAGGGCTTATTGCTCTTGGTTATGAGAAACAGAAAGGACAGAGCGATAGTGGGGTGGGGGTGGGGGAGGTTGAGGGTTCAATGTTCAAGGACGATTGCCAGGTAAAGTTCTTGAGAGCATGATCTGCACATTATATTCTCAGATTGTTTGACTATTTTGGTATACCTATTGTTTAGTTGATTTAATCATGTATCTCATAGGAGGTCTGTGTATGTTGGGTTGTGTGCAGGCTCATGTGGTGTCTGCTTGCTGCCTGGGCATGTGCAGCAGTGTGTATGCGGGACTTTGTGTAAAATCTCTGTTGTTACTGTAGGGCCGATAATGGTAAAGTTGTAGCAGACGGACGGGTTTTACGTCAGCGACATTCCTGTTCTCGGAAAGGGTTGGCGTTTGGAAAAAACAAAGGTGATTGTTTTCAAAATGTATTTTACCTCTGACGATACTAATACCACCTCGTTTACTTGATTTCTTGGAGCTAGGGGTGCACAACATGAACAGCTGTGTACATTTTTTATTGTTAAATGCTGTCGACAGTAAAATGTGAATAGGTTCTCACTCAAAATCATTTAAACTGTTGGTCTTTTCCAGAAGTGTTTATGCTCAACCAGATTACACTTACGTTCACGGATGCGTCATTGGCCTCATTTAGTTTCATGGAATTCCAGGTAATTTCCTAACAATTCTGTGAACTTGCATGGAATGCTGCTGGCAGAATTACTGTATCCGACACAGACTGCAGTGGGTTGTGTATGCCCCTCTTTTAGCCAAAGGCCTATGAATATTGGAGACTTGGGGGGGGGGGGCTTGTCACATTCTGGGAGAGCATCATTTTGTTTTACACCACAGTGCTGGAGATAGAAAGATTACAATATATGAATTTACCAAAGATCCCATATTCTTGCCACGACTCTATAAGAATATTTTCTTTGCTTTCAAACAATTTTTTTTCACGTTCTGAAAATGAAACGGGAAACGGCAATAAATATTTATCTGAACTCACGTTTTAAAATTGAAAAATAGGCCCATAAACGACAATACTTCGAGTGGTGTATTTTAGTTTAAGAAGCTGCGCTTGAGAAGGGGCAGTGGATGCTGTAATGATGGAGTCCTCTTTACTGTTGTCAAACACAATGGAAGTGATTGTAGTAGGCTGTTTAAATAACAAAAGTGAGAGTATATAATCAGTACTGGAGTTAACCACCTACAAAAATATAATGTAGCCTGTGCTTTTGACTGTCACCCAGTCTCCTCCCTGACATATGTTGCACCTTTTGGTTGATTTGGCTTGTGGTCTGTGATGTAGGGCTGGAGAGTAGTCTAGTCTTGAGATTGTTCGAATCTCTGCTATGATGGGGTGGTGGTGAGTGGGAATACTTGGAAGACTGTATCCTTAATAGTTTTGATTTGGTGATTTGATGTTTTACAACTGTTCCCTCGTGTGAGTTCAGATTGAGGCCAGCTTCCAACATTTTGTACTTTTAAAGGGGGAGTATTCATCAAAGAAAGTATGTGATGGGAACATGGTTTTCCATGATTTTTAAGGTGTGTTAGGTGTAGTACCACAATTTCTGTTTTGGAGCTCTTCATTTTGGGCCTGCTGCCTCACATCTCTGCTATCAAGCATCTGAGGTTATTACCTATTGTTTGGGTGAACTCCTACATTCATGTAAATCCTGTATGTTCCTATGAGTGAAAGTTTTGGTGGTGGTAGCAGGCTCATTACTGGTTTAATTCAGATGTTAAAGAGAAGGGGAAATAAAGGTAATCATTGAGAAACTCTGCATTTGACCTTGTGTACAAGGGAGTCAAGTTGCCTCAGTCTCAGGCTTTGAAAATGTATTTACAGAAAGAAAGTAAAACATGTGCAGGCATTGTTTGATGTTTTGCCAATCACTTGAAGCATACACAATTGTAACTGCAAATGTACTTATTTATGATTACTCAGCTTTCTACAGTTTTTCAAAATGAACAGACACTGGAAACTGATGCCACCTTCTCGCTTTTGCTGTAACATGATATCAGAGCAGAGTGAATATTACTGCATATCTGCTGTTTGGTGCTTAGAAGAGCGATGGAAATCGGTGGTCTAGGCCCCTTATGTTACAGACTTGTGATTTCACACCCATTAAGTTGGAGAGTGAGCCTAGTATGATTGTTTTGGATAGAAAACGTGCTTAGCCATGTCTATTTTTGGTTAGACATATTGAGATCATATTGTTCTTCCAACCATCATCTTACTGTGCACTGTATACTCAGTACCTTCATCAGCAAAAAACATAACCCAGTACTCTGGGTATTCTGTCACCAAAGTTTTGGCAGCCATTAACATTTTTACAAATGCCAAAGAGACATGTATTTTGGTAGGCATCTACAAAACTGAACCTTTCCATACAGCTCTTTATAGATTTTACTTTCTAATGTCAGCTCTTCTTTGAATTGGTTTATAGATCTTGTACAATTCTGAAATAATGTATGAGTTTTCTTCTATGAATGCCTAGAAGAACTGAATTGTTAGTCCATTTATCACAGAAATAGTGCTGAAAATTGCACCAAAAAGATGCGAATTAAAAAAAAAATTCTTCACAGGGAGAGAACCCCCCTTATTGCCGTCGGGCTAGCTTGCATACGTTGATTTGTTCTGCTTACGCCTACCAGTTTAAAATTCCACCAGCTGCCACTGGCTGAGTGAGGGGCCCCTGGAGTGAGGGGCCCCCGCACCGTGGGGGCTGCGGGGGCCTGTGTTACGCCCCTGTAACAAACTGAAGCGGCGCTCCACATCTCCTCTGACGCTTGCTCAAGCCATGAGACGAGGATGTGTGCTAAGGGGTTAGACGTTTAATTTCCCATCTTATGCCATGGTGCTCTCCAGGCTTGCTTCCATCAGCAACATATTGAAGGAGCATTCTGTGATCAGGGCCGGCTTTAGCGCCAATGGCGCCCTGTGGAACAATCACTTTTGGCGCCCCTCCTCCCTCTGACCACCTCTTCGGATTCTCTCTCTACCACCTGCAAAAGTGCCCCTTATCTCTCCCATCATAAGATATTGCTAAACTCAGCGCCCCCCTGAGGTCACAGCGCCCCCCTCCACAGGTCAACACCCAGTGCGACCGCACCAGTCGCACTGCACTAAAGCCGGCCCTTGCGGTGATGCCGAGAAGGACATGACTGGCAGCTTGGCAGGTGGCTACAGTCTGGCCTCCTGTTAACTGAGGAGCTCTGTGGCTCTCCAGGAAGGAGAAGGAGAGAAATGTACTTGTTTGTAATTTAGGAATGGTATATAGCACCAAACAATACTCCAAAGCCTCTATGGCTTTGCCACTGCCTGCGTCTAGCGCGATCGCTCTACCGCCTTGTTATTTTAAAACTGTGTTGCCTATTGAATCCGATTGTCACAAACTATTTGCTGTACTTAGATTTTAAAAATTGAATCGCACTCACCGCGCCAATAACCCGCTGTCACACCGACTCACTCGCTCCCTGGTGGAAATGCTACAAGCGCCAAACAGAGAAGAGTGCGAGGGGCTAAGGCTGACTACAGATACAAATGCCACCAGCAGCGCGGGAGTAACCACTTTGAAGGTGCCACTGCCTGCGTCTAGCGCGAGCATTCTACCGCCTTGTTATTTTAAAACTGTGTTGCCTATTGAATCTAAGTGTCACAAACTACTTGCTGCACTTAGATTTTAAAAATTGAATCACACTCACCGCGCCGATAACCCGCTGTCACATCGGCTCACTCGCTCCCTGGTGGAAACACTACAAGTGCCAATCAGAGAAGAGTGGGAGGGGCTAATGCGGACTACAGATACAAATGCCGCTAGCAGCGTGGGAGTAACCACTTTGAAGGTGCCACTGCCTGCGTCTAACGCGAGCGCTCTACTGCCTTGTTATTTTAAAACTGTGTTGCCTATTGAATCTGATTGTCACAAACTACTTGCTGCACTTAGATTTTAAAAATTGAATCGCACTCACCGCGCCGATAACCCGCTGTCACACTGGCTCACTCGCATCCTGGTGGAAACGCTACATGCACCAATCAGAGAAGAGTGGGAGGGGCTAAGGCTGACTACAGATACAAATGCCACCAGCAGCGCGGGAGTAACCACTTTGAAGGTGCCACTGCCTGCGTCTAGCGCGAGCGCTCTACCGCCTTGTTATTTTAAAACTGTCTTGCCTATTGAATCTGATTGTCACAAACAACTTGCTGCACTTAGATTAAAAAAATTGAATCGCACTCACCGCGCCGATAATCCGCCGTCACACCGGCTCACTCGCTTCCTGGTGGAAACGCTACAAGTGCCAATCAGAGAAGAGTGGGAGGGGATAAGGCTGACTACAGATACAAATGCCGCCAGCAGCGCGGGAGTAACCACTTTGAAGGTGCCACTGCCTGCATCTAGCGCGAGCGCTGTACCGCCTTGTTATTTTAAAACTGTGTTGCCTATTGAATCTGATTGTCACAAACTACTTGCTGCAGTTAGATTTTAAAAATGTAATTGCACTCACCGCGCTGATAACCCGCTGTCACACTGGCTCACTCGCTCCCTGGTGGAAACACTACAAGCGCCAATCAGAGAAGAGTGGGAAGGGACTAAGGCTGACTACAGATACAAATGCTGCCAGCAGCGCGGGAGTAACCACTTTGAAGGTGCCACTGCCTGCGTCTAGCGCGAGCGCTCTACCGCCTTGTTATTTTAAAACTGTGTTGCCTATTGAATCTGATTGTCACAAACTACTTGCTGCAGTTAGATTTTAAAAATTGAATCACACTCACCGCGCTGATAACCCGCCGTCACACCGGCTCACTCGCTCCCTGGTGGAAACACTACAAGCGCCAATCAGAGAAGAGTGGGAGGGGCTAAGGCTGACTACAGATACAAATGCTGCCAGCAGCGCGGGAGTAACCACTTTGAAGGTGCCACTGCCTGCGTCTCGCGCGAGCGCTCTACCGCCTTGTTATTTTAAAACTGTCTTGCCTATTGAATCTGATTGTCACAAACAACTTGCTGCACTTAGATTTAAAAAATTGAATCGCACTCACCGCGCCGATAAACCGCTGTCACACTGGCTCACTCGCTTCCTGGTGGAAACGCTACAAGCGCCAATCAGAGAAGAGTGGGAGGGGCTAAGGCTGACTACAGATACAAATGCCGCCAGCAGCGCGGGAGCGCAGTGGACGCGTGCAGCGGGCACGCCGGCGGCGCACCGAAGGCGCACCAAAGCCAAGCCCGTCTGCGCCCGTCCGCGTCCGACTGGGGTAAGGGGCAAGCCAATATGCTCAAAACACTACCTACTCCACGGCCAAACTTAAATCGCTCCACTCCAACACACTTGCAATCGACAAAAGCTGCTTGGCTAACATAGCCACAAACGGGTTAATGGTAAAAAGATCCTCATTTCCCGAACTCAGTGGTCTCACATACCAGAATAAGAAACCAAACATCAAGGCCACAAACAGGGAACAACCCCTAACAGTTATCTATCTAAATACCCGCTCCATGGTCAAACACCAACTTGAAATACATAATCTACTATCGACCGAAAAACCGGATATCCTACTGTTGACTGAAACCTGGTTAACACAGGACTCCTCCCCTGATATCCTTGCAGCCCTACCCGTCGACTACTACATCCTGCAAGCTAACCGTCCTCAGGGTAAACCAGGAGGGGGAGTGGCAGCCATAATACATCAAGATCTACAATTCTCTGCACTTACCCCTCTCGACCTACCACAAGTAGACAATCTAGTGATCAAACTAGAATCCGTTTCCACTCCACTAGTATGTGTCATACTCTACAGACCACCACAGAGCATGCCACAGTACCCACAGCTTCTGGATGAACAGATGACACACATCACAACAAACCACGCGAGAATACTAATGATTGGTGATCTCAACTACTGGGCGAACGACCCAGCAGGTGGACCTCACTCAGCGGAACTAACCAATCTACTCACGGGGCTAAACCTCCGTCAGTACATCACTTCCGCTACCCACATTAAAGGTCAGACATTAGACCAGTTATGGTCCACCAACTTGACCATAACAAACCCTGATGTCACTCCTTGTATCTGGTCAGATCACCATCTCATAAAATTTTCCATAAACAACCTTACTAAACCTAAAATACCCCTACCGGATCCTGGATACTTTAGGAGCTGGAACACCATCGACAAAGCCCAATTACTTGAAACCCTGGCCAATACAATTCCCATTAACCACTCCTCTATAGATAAGCGTGAGGAAAACCTGTCGGAATGGCTCTTGACAGCCAGCCATAAACATGCCCCACTTAGGAAATTACAGCGAGCACGTCGTCACGAAGCACAGAAATGGTTTTCTGACGACCTAAAAAAGTTAAAACTTGCTCTGCGCCAAGCGGAAAGGAAATGGAGAAGCAAATACTCACCCGACGACAAATACGTCTTTCTAACTGCCCTAAGAACTTATAAAAAATTGATTCTGACCATAAAGGCAGAATACTTCTCACTCAAAATCATCACCTCCAAAAATCAATCAAAGGACATCTTTTCAATAATAAATATCTTATCTAATCCTGATCGAGTGACATCAAAAACCACACCTTCGCAACCCTTATGCGACTCCCTGAATAACTTCTTCATTGACAAAATCAAAATTATTAAAGCAAGCATCCCCACCTGCACTAAGCCCACTTGTTGAAACAAACCAATAAACACACAAAGGCTAGAACAAATCCCAATGATAAGCCGAGAAGCCTTCTCAGATTTACTGACCAAAGTTAGATCTGGCTCTCCTAGGGACTGCTGTCCCCCTTGGATCTTGAAAGAAGCCTTCACGGCCTGCCCAGGGCCAGCCATGGCCCTATTAAACAAATCACTATCCCAGGGACAAGTACCTGATGCCTTCAAAGAGGCGTTTGTCATCCCCCTCCTGAAGAAGCCGGGAGCAGATCCCGGAACCTTCACAAACTACCGACCTTTCTCACTGCTCCCCTACATGGCAAAATTACTTGAAGCCCACGTAGTCAAAAACCTATCCACCTTTCTGGAACAGTCAGACTACCTAGGCCCTCATCAAGCAGGGTTCCGCCCAGCTCAGTCCACAGAGTCAGTGATATTGTCAGTCCTAGATTCTCTGCGAGAGAAAGCGGACGGAGACTTTCCCCATGCCCTGGTGCTGCTGGATCTTTCCGCCGCCTTTGACACGGTCGACCATAACATCCTGGTCGACCGTGTCGAGGACGCGGGAATCCAAGGATCAGCCCTTGAATGGATAAAATCCTTTCTTACAAACCGCTATCAAGCAGTTCGCCTGGGAAACTTTACAACACCCAAGATTAAGAACACCTGCGGTGTCCCCCAGGGCTCCCCCCTCTCTCCGCATCTATTTAATTTATACCTTCTCCCCTTGACCCACGCACTAAAAGAAAAGAAAGTCCAGACATTCAATTATGCAGATGACTTTCAACTGATTCTGCCGATCAATGACTCCCCCACCACCGTCCTCGAATTCCAGAGAACTATGCTGTTCATCCGCGACTGGATGAACAGCAATCACCTCAAATTAAATCCAGACAAAACAGAAGTGATCCTCACAGGAGGCTATTTGAACCCCTGGAACTCCCACTTCTGGCCTAAAGAACTGTGACAGCCCCCCGCCCCCTCCACATCCGCCAAAACCTTGGGTGTCATAATCAATAAAGACCTCACCATGAAAAACCAAATTGGGTCCGTAATCTCAACATGCTGATTTCAACTAAGGAAATTAAGAAAAATCAGTAGGTTCCTCACTCAGGAAGCAAAAACACAGTCAGTTCTCACCATGGTGATATCCCACATCGACTATGCCAACTCTCTCTACCTTGGCATTCCGGCCTACCTCATCCACCGCCTCCAAATGGTTCAAAAACAGGCGGCCAGACTGATCTTTCAAGAAAACAGGCGCCGACATATCACTCCACTTCTTAAGAGACTACATTGGCTTCCAATACCCCAGAGATGCGCCTTCAAGGTAGGATGCATCATCTTCAAATCCCTGAATTGCAAAAGCCCAAAATTCATCAACAGTCTGATCAACAGATATACTCCTACCCACAACCTTCGATCTGCCCACATGCACCTCCTGAGCAGCCCATCCTTCAGGCTAAAACGCGCCGGGGGGACAAGGTTCGCCACCCTAGGACCCAAACTCTGAAACTCTCTGCCACTTGAGATCAGATCCTGCACAAATCTCATCCCACCCCCCACAGCACCACCATCCACGCCTGGAACCCGATCACCACCGAGGAAACAACCCGCACGATGAACTCCATCCACTCAGGATCACCCGCCGACCCATGCCCCCACCACATCTTCAACAAAGCCGACAACATCATCGCCCCCATCTCCGAGACGTCATCAACACATCCTTCACCACCGCCACCTTCCCAGAGAGCTGGAAACACGCCGAACTCAACGCCCTCCTCAAGAAGCCGACAGCAGACCCCACAGACCTCAAGAACTTCCGACCCATCTCTCTCCTCCCGTTCCCAGCAAAGGTTATTGAGAAAACCGTCAACACTCAACTGACTACCTTCCTCGAAACCAACGAATCACTCGACCCTTCGCAGTTCGGTTTCAGGGCCAACCACAGCACCGAGACCGCCCTCATCACAGCCACGGACGACATCAGATCCCTGACCGACAAGGGAGAGACCGTGGCCCTCATACTCCTTGACCTCTCCGCGGCCTTCGACGCGGTATGCCACCGCACCAAACCCAGATCTGTTGACTGGGTGTGAGTGTTTGATTGGTTCTGATGCTCCGTCCATCACCACCCCCTTTTGTACCGCTTTGTTCGCCATAAGTTGGCAGGGTATGCTCAGACGTGAGTCCCTTGCTCACTTTGCCACTGGATTCAAGCAAGCCTGGCTGAAGATGGCTGAAATGCCAGAAACTGGTCCTAGGAAGCTCTTTTCCGATCCAGGGAAGGCATGGCTTGGCAGTTCGGGCTGGACTGTTCCCATGAGGCACAGGGTCAGACTGATTTGCATATGGCCATGTCTGAACTGGGGTGGCAGAGTGGGCTAAAGAATGGTGATGGATCAAACCCAGATCTGTTGACTGGGTGTGAGTGTTTGATTGGTTCTGATGCTCCGTCCATCACCACCCCCTTTTGTACCGCTTTGTTCGCCATAAGTTGGCAGGGTATGCTCAGACGTGAGTCCCTTGCTCACTTTGCCACTGGATTCAAGCAAGCCTGGCTGAAGACGGCTGAAATGCTAGAAACCGGTCCTAGGAAGCTTGTTTCCGATCCAGGGAAGGCATGGCTTGGCAGTTCGGCTGGACTGTTCCCATGAGGCACAGGGTCAGACTGATTTGCATATGGCCATGTCTGAACTGGGGTGGCAGAGTGGGCTAAAGAACGGTGATGGATCAAACCCAGATCTGTTGACTGGGTGTGAGTGTTTGATTGGTTCTGATGCTCCGTCCATCACCACCCTCTTTTGTACCACCGCACCCTGATACAGCGCCTCAACAAAGCCGGCATCCGAGGGAAGGCCTTGGACTGGATCATCTCGTTCCTCGCCGTAAGAACTCAGAGAGTCCGCCTCCCCCCCTTCAGATCAACAGCGACCAAGGTCATCTGCGGCGTCCCACAAGGATCCTCCCTCAGCCCTACCCTCTTCAACATCTACATGACGCCCCTGGCAAACATCGCACGCAAACACGGACTCAACTTCATCTCCTACGCAGACAACACCCAACTCATCCTCTCCCTCACCAACGACCCTTCCTCTGCTAGAACCAGACTACACGAAGGAATGAAGGAAGTAGCGGACTGGATGACGGACAGCCGGCTTAAACTCAACACCGACAAGACGGAAGTCCTCATCCTAGGCCCTACTCCCACCGCATGGGACGACTCCTGGTGGTCCCCCGCCCTAGGCAGCACTCCCCAACCCACCGACCACGCCCGCAACCTGGGCTTCATCCTGGACTCCTCCCTCTCCATGACCAGACAAGTCAATGCAGTCACATCGGCATGCTTCAACACCCTTCGCATGCTCCGCAAGATTTTCCACTGGATCCCCACCGACACAAGGAAGACCGTCACCCACGCCCTCGTCACCAGCCGCCTGGACTACGGCAACACCCTCTACGCCGGCACCACGATCAAACTACAGAAGAAACTCCAACGAATCCAGAACGCCGCCGCACGCCTCATCCTGGACGTCCCGACCCACCACCACATCTCCAGACACCTGGAAAAGCTTCACTGGCTCCCAGTCAGCAAGAGGATCACGTTCAGACTCCTCACCCACGCACACAAAGCCCTTCACAACCAAGGACCCAAACTCATCAACCACCACGTCTCCTTCTACATACCCACCCGCACCCTGCGATCGACCGGATAAGCCCTGGCAGCTGTCGCCCGCATCCGCAAAGCCACCGCCGGAGGCAAATCTTTTTCCTACCTCGCAGCGAAGACCTGGAACTCTCTCCCCAGCCATCTCCGCTTAACACAGGACCACCTCTCCTTCGGAAGGCAGCTCAAGACCTGGCTGTACGAGCAATAACCCCCTCCCCCCCAGCGCCTTGAGACCCTTCGGGTGAGTAGCGCGCTTTATAAATGCCAATGATTGATTGATTGATTGATGAGCTTCCGCAAATTGCTAAAAATTTGGCTATTCTAACACCTTCAGAGCAGCGCCAAGAAACCAACCTGGTGTACGTGCGCTAAACAAATAAAGTTTAACATAACATAACATATGGCCCACTGGGCTTTAAAGCAGGCGTCGGACACCCAGAAACGGAGTGTGTGCCTGAGATGTGCGCTCCTACCCAGCTCCTGGGTCGGCTCCTCGATCACTGCCCCTAGCCACAAGTAACAACTCAAACTCCACACTGGAAGAGGCTGAGAATGAAGATTCATGAAGAGTCTTGCTGGTCATTTTATGTCACTTTAAGACCCAAGTGATAGAGGTGAGGAGGTAGGTAGAGATTGACAAATGTGGGACATCGGCGAAAAACGGAGAGATGTTATGTATCACACTCACATTAACTTCCGGTGACCATTTGAGGGCTTTCAAGAGCACACACGGGCCCTCGTGTACTAAACTAATTTGGCTCCGATTCCTAATACCGCAGCCTTTCTGACAGCAAAACGTCCTTTTTCTATTCTCAAACCCCAAACAGCGATTTGGTAAGATGGTACTGAATCTTATGGAATCGCAGTTTGGGTTTGGGAATAGATACCGAATCAGTATTTGGAAAAGGTGTGTTGAGGGCGTCCCTTCCAGATACCAATTCCTTTAGGTATGTAATAATGTTTTGAAACCGAAATTAGGCCATTTGCAAACACATGGGACCCCTTCCTCTTTGTGAATTTTCACAAACACGTTTTTAGCAGCAGGCAGTGGTTACGAGACTATTGCCTCCTCTTAAAAAGGTTGGTGTCATTTTTCTTTTTTTTTTTTTTAAAAGAACGTTTTGATTTTAATGAAAAGGGCCGCATATGTTGGTTTGCAAAATACAAATGCATAAGGTAGAAGTCAGTGTGCTTTTATCGAATGCATTTTTTTCATATTCCTGATAAGAAATTGCAAATTGTGATTCATTAAATGTTGCAATTTACGAATTCTTAACAAGAATATTTGTACATAAGGGCCTTGATATTACCAAGGGTTCACCTGCTGATCCCTTGAAGCCCAGTATGCAGTAGGGAATAACGTGTGGAAATTGGTTTTTCTCCACTTATTTCCTCATGTATACCTGTATCTGCAGCTTTTGGACCAGGTGCAAACTCCTCCAGATATGACTTTGATCATTTGACCCCGGTCACACAGAAGGGATCATCACACCTGGGGATATCATCTGCATTGGTTTTGTGTCACCTGCGATTTCCAAAAAGGCTGGTTTTGCCTTTTACTTGTCCTGTAGGGAATTATATACCACCCTTAATAAGGGACTACATTTGGTTAATGCTTATAATTCTGTAGCACAGTAGTAATTTAAACCCTTTTGATGGTGTTTACATTTACCCATTTGGTAATTGTGCCCCTTTTAGCGTCAGTTATCAATCACCCCTACATAGTGCTGTCTGCGTGAGTAAAGAAAAACTTTGAATAATGCAGACCGAAAGGGTGCAAATTGGACTTGGTGTAAATTGTGTTCTGCTTGATTACAAAATGTATAAAAATCTCATGTAATGTTTGCTTGTTATGTGTGGGGTTCAGGCACGCAACGCCCGTTGGGCTCAAAGGGCTTCAGCCCATCCCCTGTTGTGCGTGTCAGCCCGGGCTGAGACAGCTTCCGGGGCTGGCGACCGTCTTATTGCAGCCACACCGAGTCCTTCACAGGTCTTTAAAGGACCATTCACTTGTTAACAAAGCTTTGTTGACTTTTCACAGCTTCTTAGAGCCCCTGCATCTCCACTCTGCCTATTGCTGGAAGAATCACCCCCCCGCCCCCCAACATTTTTAGTAGCCCCCACCGAAATATGGCTCTAGTTGCGCATCTGGTGGGGTTCATCCACGTGAAAATTGTATGAAAGGAATGCCCTTGTGTGGGTATAGCATATGATATCCCAGCTCAGTGCATTGCCCATATAATTTCTAAAGTCATATGAATAACGTTGCTAGCACAGCACACGCAACCGCGGCAGTTCCAGCAAAATATTTTCTCTTCGAACCAAGGGCCAGCTGTACAAAAGCATTTTTCATTTTCAAAAGAACCTGTTCACAAAATCAGGACACTTGCTCCCACAAAAAAGGCTTTTTGGCATGTAACAGACCCACACTGGAATTCAGGAACACATCACGGTATCACAATTTGGGTTTACTACTGAACCGCAAATCAGTATTTAATAGAGGCGGGTGTAGGGCATAGTGATGCGGATTGTAATGTATTAATGATTTGTGACAGAAATCCAGTTGCCAAACATTTCTCATGGACCTCTGCTTATTCTTGAAAAATGTTACTTAAACTTTTCATTTTTGTTTTTTAAACGCCAGATATTTTCCTTTAATGAAAATGGCCTGGATATAAAAAAAAAAATCATTGCTTTATTTTAAAGAAATCACAGACATTGTGGTCTGCTGACCCCAGCAGTCCTCCATCCCTGTCATGGCTGCAAATCATAGTGGGTCCCAATTTGTGACCCACCTCATTAATATTCACGAGGAAGGTCGAATTGCGATCCACTACGATTCAGTATTTTGTGTACCAATCTATTAGTAAATAGGTTGGTTTGCAACATACTACACTGGTCTCAAAAATACTGGTTTCAAATTGCAATCAGTATTTGGCGACCAGTGCTTTATAAATCTGGGCCCAAGTCATCTCTGCGCAAAAACAAAGCGAAAAGTGTAAGAATGAAACAAAGAAAAAGTAAACAAAATACACAAAACCTCAAAAGATGTTATTTTCCTAGCATTATGATTGGATAAATACAAATTTGACTCAGCCTTATGAAAATAAAATATTTTCATTGATGTAAACACCTAGGGCCGTATTACGGATTATCATTGTTTGAGCCTGGCGCACCTTTCAGAAGGTGCGCCCGGCGCAAACAATGATAATGCGCCCTATTATGGTGAATGCGCTGCCCCCAGGGCTGCCGCAAACTGTTGCTGCCCTGGGGGCAGCGCATTCATGTGAAATCACGGAGCAGCTGCTCTGTGTTTTCACTGCGCAGGCAGCACCCGCCTGCACTTTCAAAGGTGATTAGAGATCCCCTTGCTGGCAGGTGTAGTCAGTGACTGCACCGGCCTACAAGGGGATGTCTGGGTGGGTCCATGGGACACCCTTTACCCTCTGCAGAGGGCTGCTTTCAGGGGGCGCACTGACAGTGCCGGCTTCTTTGACTCTGCGCCCCTGTCTGTAATATGGCGCGGATGCAGAGGTAAAGGAATTCCTTCATTTGCACAGAGCACTCCCCTATGCGAATGAGGGAACACCCTCTGAATGTAGCACTGGCGCATTAAGTCCGCCAGAGCTATTGCTATTATAGAAGGGGACGCACAAGCATCTGCGCCCCCTTCTATAATACCAAAGTGCTCCGGGCTTTTGGCTTAGGCAGGATGAATATGCTCTGACACCAGCCAAGGATTCCAGGACCCCAGGAACAGTACTCAGAAGTTTGGACTCATACCAACACAAGCCACCAGAAAGAACCAGGGAAGGTCAAGTTGAAACTTCTCAGCTGGGTTCTCCCTGGAAAGGGGGCTTCTTGCAGCCTTTGTGCCCCTGTAGGTTAACGGGTCATCCAAATGATCTTTGTAATCCACTTCTTTGACCTAAATACAGGTAGGAGAAGGTCCAACCTTTCAGGTCTCCTCACATGCCTCAACAGCAGGCGCAGCCCTTTGTATTCCACAGGTCCAGTAGTATTCTGAAGAGGGTACCCAAGGGTGTCACATTTTAGCCTGTGGGTAGGGGTGACTCCTGGCCCCTTTCTAGCCAATATGGAAAAGGTTCCTAGGGGCAACCCTACCCAATTATTTAGCAGTTCAGTTCCTGTATGCCCTTGTGAAATAATCCCACAGTGCCAACCTCTACCTAAAACCAAGATGGTGGGACCTTTCTTCCCGTGTGCATAATCCCTGTGCCCCCTCCCCAAAGGTGTCCCTCAAAGCCAGTTCTGGGGGCAACTCCTCTCCTATTGAGATTGGTGCCTGACTGGGTAGAGGTACAAAGGAAAGGGGCTGGCCCACGTGTTAGTAACATCAGCGTCTGACAGAGTAAGCCTCTTTGAAGTTAATGAAAATCCTGGGCGCATCCCAGAGGGTTATTTTGTCAGAGGAATAAAACATCTCCCCCTCATCAAGGAGCTATTCAGCTCCTCACTGACATTTGAAAGCTCATATAAACAGGTTTCTAGAGGCTTTTGGCAGGTAATATGTGACGTCTTAAAAGTACATTTTGTCAAATAATTAGTAGAAATCCAACTTCGCCTATGAATTGGGGTTGTAATAAATAATTCAAAAAGTTCAAGAATTATCTTTTTAGCTGGTTCCTTAGCAGAGATATCTTAATTAACTTTAATAATGTATCTTAGTGCTTTCCTAGGAAACATATTATACTGGAACAGTGAACATAGCTTTTAGTGCGTGGTCACCCTAAGAACATGTTTTACAGCAAACTTTTACAGGGCGTATTTTCCATTTCCATTCACCCTGTCTTATCGAGCATTATGGCCTACTTTTGGGTAAAAACTAATAATAATTGAAAATGATGTTTAGGCCTGTCAAAAGGTGGTTATTTTGTCAGGTCACATTTGCAGTTTTAAAACTGCTGAGATGTACAGGCTAGAGTAGTAGGTCTGTAGCCATATTCTGCGCTGCCACTCTAGTGGTGGCACAACGTGTGATGCAGTACTGTGGTGACATTTAACTCTCAGGCCCTGAGTACACAGTGTATTTATAGGTAAGGTGTATATGCCAGTTAGGAGTGTAATCAATTTCAACATATTTTAGGGGTAAGAGCACGTTCATTGAGGCCTGATTAGCAGAGTCCCATAGCACAGAGTAAACAACCAGTAGCATTAGTCAAAAAGAAAGTGGGATGATCATGCAAGAGAAGCATTTTCATACAGATTAATGAATTACTTAAATAAACCACATTCAGATGACTAGGCAGATATCTCTGCTTACACAGTGTGTACTTGGATGGAATTGAGTATTTACCTGGCTATTAATATCTAGAGAGAACGGCTAGTACTACTGTAAACACTGGTTGATGACTTTTGAAAGGAATAAGACATATGTGTTATATAGGTGTATGGTACTGTTTTTGTCTCTGTCTTTGTGGAAGGAATAGTTAAGATTCTTTCACAGCATAATGGGGAGATTCAGAGGGTTCAATAGTATATACTGTATGAGAACTGTTGCAAAGATAATTGCTCCTCTGGTGGCCCCCTCCAGCGTTTTGCCTACTTGTTTATTAATATGGCTGTTTGAATTTTCTTAAGAGGTTTTGCACTGGAATGTTTGCGTTCAGTGCGAGTGGACTGGCGAGGAAGGGATAGTGTAGTAATGTGACGAGAAATGCAAGACTCAGCAGAAATGTGGTGGGTATGTGCTATAGGGTACATATGTGGAAAACATAACTCAGCATCCAAAAAGGTAGTATGACACTGTGAGGCACTGATGCCACAACTAAGATTAAAGTCATGGAAATTAAGAGGATTAATTAGCCCTAACATATTCACCAGGCTCTTGTTTACATCAACAGACACAATATAGATGTACTATTTCTTCAAGAAATTCACTTCAAAAGAGATAACAATGTAGCAAAAAACTGGGAATCCCACAGATAATTTTCATCATACTCTATGAAATCGACAGCAGTGGCCTTTTTATCAAGAAATGAATATATTTAAAACAATGTACACACTGTGGCGAGACCCTGAGGGCATTATATAATAGTGTAAAGATGTTGCAAATGGCACATGTAACTCTCATAAACACATATATAATAAACAGAGTATTTCCCCTTGGTCATGCCACGTTGTGCTGCCCTAGATCTACAGATGATTATATGGGGAGAGGATCCCAACTACCATTAAATGTAATGGGATAGCACTAACTGCAGATATATGCACCATGAAGTTATGATACATAGATTTATAGAGTGCACTGTCACCAGGAAGGGTATCCTGGTGATGATCAGGTGTGAGTCTTGCCAAACCTAGAGCCTAGTGGGACTTCTCGAAAAGTCAGGTCTTCAGCTACTTGTGGAATTCAAAAATTAAGGAAGAGGCTTTTATATGTAGCAGCAGTTTATTCCATGCTTTAGGAGCGATGTAGAGGGTTTGACCTCTGGATCCGTAGTGTCTGGGAGGTTTGTGAAAGCAGATGCAATTTTTGGGGTATGCTGTGCCAGTGTTATGTAGCGCCTTGAATGTGTGGGAGAGGAGTTTGAATTGGGCTAGTTTGTTTTTGGGCAGCCAGTGGAGCTCCTTCATGTGTAGTGTATTGTGAATGTGGTGTGGGAAGTTGAAAGGGATTCTGGCTGCCGAGCTCTGAATGGTCTGCAGACTTCTGGTGAGAGTTTTATTGATTTCAGTATAGAGGGTGTTCCTGAAAGTTCAGCTTGCTTGTAGCAAGGGTGTGTGCAATAGTTTCCAAGGTGCTGATTGGGAGCCATTTGAAAATCTTCCTCAGCATCTTCAGGGTTGAGAAGCATGAGAAGGAGATGCCGGTCATGTCTAGTTTGCTATTGACGATGATCCCTAGGTTCTTGATGTGTGTGATGGAGGTGGGTGTCAGTCCCAGCTCTGTTGGCCACCAGGTGGAGTCCCATGGTGAAATGCTCTTTACAAAAATCATGATTTTGTTTGTGTCAGTGTTCAGCTCCAGACAGCTGGTCTTTATCCAGTAGGCTATTTCAGTTATACAGTCATTGAACTTGATCCAGGTACTGGGTGTCTTGTTCGTGAAAATGAGTTTTCGTCAGTGTAGGAGGACATTGATGCTGTGAGATTGGATGATGCTGGCTAGAGGGAACATGTATACACCAAAGAGGGTCGGGCTCAGGGAGGATTCTTGCAGAACTCCTCTGATGAGGTTGCAGGCATTAAGGTGTATGGTGCCAGATTGACTGACTGGGTCCTTTCAGTCAGGAATGAGCAGATCCATCTGAGTGCATATCCTTGGATACCAATGTCATGTAGGTATTAGATGAGGATGGGTTAGACAACTGTGTCAGAAGCGTAGAGATCTAGGAGCATGAGGGTTGCCGTGCCTCCTCTGTCCAGAGGCATCAAATGTTACCTGTGGCAGGCAGTTTCCATGCTGTGATTGAGTCTGAAACCAGACTGAGAGGTGTCACGGAGTTGGTGGTCATTGAGGTATTTACCACGATGTTTGTTGATGATTTTCTCTAAGACCTTGGCTGAGATTGAAAACAGGGAGATTGGTCTGTAGGCGGTGAGTGTTGAAGGGTCTGTGGATGTTTTCTTCAGAAATGGGAAGACTTTTGTTGTGTCTTAGCATCTGGGAAGGATGCAGAAGAAGTGAAGGCATTCAGAATGTGTGTGAGCATGGTGCTGATGGGTTGCAGTCCTCTGGACCTGGTGTGATGGGCATGGGTCCAATGGAACCCCTGAGTGGATTGACTTCCTGTTGGTGGTGGTTTCTTCTGGGCTGATGACGAGCCTTGTGGCTAGCACTGTTTCTTTAGATAAGATTGTGAGGCTTTTCACGAGGTCTGTCAGATCCAGTTGCGGGCTGAAGTTGCTGTATATTGTGGTAATTCTGTTGCTTTTGAGAGACGTGGTTGTAGAGGTCCTGCAAGAAGGTGATCAAGTTAGAGATGGCTGCTGGTGAGGGGAAATCCTTCACAATGGCTAAGATTTCTTTGCTTCTGTGTGTTAGAGCCCCACTTTTGGTTGTTCATATCATTTGGTGGTAGTGTCTCAGGGTAAATTTGAAGATGCCCCTTCCTACATTGCCCTGGTTCATTCTTCATTTGTGTCCCAGTTGTCTGCTGCGGTGTTTCATCAGCTTGAGTAGCTCCATGTACTAACTGACTAGTGAACTAGATCTCATTTAATTGCTGTGTTTGAGAGGGAGCAGGGAGTCAGCGCATGAGGTGATCCATTTGCTGAAATTCTTGATGGCTTTTGGGGAGGCTATTGCTGTGTTTGGGTTGGTGGTTGTTGATAACAGCATTTCAGTCCTTTACTGTGATGGTGTTCCACGTTCGGCAAGCTGGTCTGATGATTGTGCATGTGAGTTGGACAAGGACAGGAATGCTGAACTTGATAAGGATGTGGTCTGACCAAGAGACTAGTTTGGGATCATTGACTCTAATGTTATCAAATGTGGTGAAAAAAGGGTCCCGGAGGTATCTGCTGATGTGGGTAGGTCCCTTTACTTGTTGGATGAGGGCTAGGCTTGGAAGGTCTTCATTGAGTGCCTTTGAGATGGCATTGGCATCAGCATGGTTTTCCAGGTGGTAGCTTAGGTCTCTGGGTAGGATGTAATTGCTAGCCTCGAGGGCAAGTGGTGTGGCAAAGTCTGTGATGATGTCGGTGAAGTTGGTGCATTGTCCCGGTGGTCTGCAGATAAAAGTGCTGCTTAGGGTGAAGTTGGCTGTGATGTGGAGCTTGAATGACAGGTGTTTCATATTGGAGGGTGGCATGTCTGTGGAGGTGGTGCAATTGGTGGCGTTATTATGGATAATGGCAATTTTGCCTCCAGACTTGTGAAGTCTGTCCTGCCTGGTTATCTCGTAGCCAGTGAGGATGGCTGTGATTATGTCAGGTGACGATCTGGGTTCAGCCAGGATTCTGTGAATAATTGTAGGTCTGGAGCATTGTGAGGCAGCAGGTCCTAGATCTCTGTGGCATGTTTGGTGAGTGAGCAGGTGTTGAGGAGCATGAATGTGAGTGTGGAGTGTGTGTGGGTATTTGCAGGACTCTGCTTGTGCGAAAGAGAGGGGTATTGGGTGCTGTTGGTATAGGTGTGGTGAAAGTTGGGGTGTCGGGCAGTCCATGAAAACTTGCAGGAAGCACAGGAGAATGCTCGCTTAGTGTTGTGTGGTGCAGCAAGGCAGCAGCATGTGGAATGTCTGTCGGGTATGAGGGCACAGAGGGTCACAATAGGGTAGCAGCAGAAACGTGGAGGACCAGGGTTCCTGTACTGAATACTGTCCAGATGAACAGAGGCACAGATGGGCTTGCCTTTGGCGCATCTGTGCTGTGTCCTCCATTAAATAGGTCCTCAGTGGTCACTTTCCTGTGCAGATGGATGATAGGAAATCCAGTGATGTCTCTTCCTGTGCAGGTAAATAATAGGAAATCCAGTGATGTCACTTCCTGTGCAGATGGATGATGGAGCTAGGGAGGCGTTGCTTAACATAATGCAGCAGCATGACATGGGGGACATATGGCAATCCAGATATAGCTCTGTCAGGGCATATACATATTATTCTGGTGTTCATGGATCTGACTTCATTTTTGGATGTAGTATATACTTAGATCACTCACCAGTGATGATATGCTTGGCCATACCGAATGCCACATAAACACAAAGAATGTGGAGGTTTCAACCAATTGTGCTGCAGGATAGTGTGATGAGAGAGGAGATCAAACATGCAATCATCAAATATTTTGATGCAAAGAAGGGCAAGAAAGACACTCATGGAATGTTATGAGGTGTTTAAGACTGTGGTTGGGGAAATGCTTATCTAAGTGACATGGTATACTCAGATCAATGTGCAACAAACTAAATGAGCTATGAGCTAGGGAATTAGGGAGGGAACATGGCGGCCAGCTAATCGGCAGGTCGCGAGTCGTCCGCTCTCCCGCTCCCCTGTTATGACACCGGCTAAGTTAACTGTGGAAGTGCTTACCTATCGGGTCCGGCTGGGGAGTTGATGCCGCCGCGTCCTGCTTTGGGATTTTTGCTGCTCTGGGGGCTTGGTTCTCCGCGCGCTGTGCCTCATCGGTTTCGGCTGCGTCGCTGTGCTGCGGGTTCGTTTGCCTGCTCTCTTCCTCTCTTCTCTGGTGACTGCTCCTTGTGGGGTGGGGGTCTCCCCGACGTGCCCTGTGTTTCTTGCTTCGCTGGTTTGGGTCTCCTCTCGCCCGTGCTGTGTCCCAGGGTTCGGGCTTTGGCGGGTTGGCTGTCTCTGCGGCTCATGAACTTCCGCATCAGGCATTGATTGCACTCGTCTGGAAGTCACCTGCCTGGATCTCGCCTGTCCCCCGTCTCGCTGGAGTCGGAGCGGGCGGACTCGGGGTTTTCGGGGGGATAGGTCTTCGGGGGATTGAAGCTGCTGCTGGGAGATTTTCTAGAAACTGCCCCATCGATCCTTGGCCTCCGAAGCTTCACCGGTGGTCTGAAGGGCTGCAGCGGATTGCAGTGGAGACAAGGGACCAACAGAGGGGGATCTGCAATCGCTTTTAGCCAGGTAAAAAAAGTTTGGGTGTAACTCTTGAATGTGGGCAAGGTTGACATTTCCCCTCTTTAGGGCAGCAGGGGCATAAACACAGATTAGACGTGCACAGTGCTATAATCAAGCACAACTCACTAGCTGTCTCACTCTGGGAGCGTTAGGTGTGTTATGTGTACCCCCTGAAAAGCTGTCCCAAATACACGGAGATAGAGGCAGAGGCAAGGCTCATTTTGGGAACTGCCTGTGTGAGGCTCATTCTCCACACAAACACCACAAGCCATACACTATATTCTCCGACGTAGCTAAAGTAGGTAATGAGGATACTTACCACCACATGGAGGTAGATAAGCTACAGTCTGAACAATCTGAGCAGAATCCGGCCTTATCAGTAAGGAGAAGGCAACAGCCGAATAAAGGGGTAGATCCAAATATTCTCAAACAGCCACCTAACACTGCCACTATTCAAGGACGGAGGTACAAATTAAGATCACGGAACTCTCTTGGGATAGAACCCATTGTACAAAAGCCAGCGCAGGTAATACAGTGTATACAGCCTACGCAGTCCCCTATGCCCACGGAGGCCTCAATAAGTGGTCATAAGAGTAAGAAGCCGACCTCTAGGACAGGGAAATCTGCTCTCATGATGGGTAGGAAGAGAGAGAAAATCCAACCCCTTACAAAAATAACGCCTTCTTTAAAGGCTTACTTTATGTCCAATTCACAAGGGAAAAGGGACTTGAGTAAGGGGGTTCCACCGACAGACTCGGCTTTAGCTCCTAACTCTGCCGTCCCTTTATCAAATAGATATTCCATACTAGATAAGTCTAATGGTACATTCTCTGCTTTAATGGAAGATGGGTATGCGAATCGAGCTGACTTGGGGGATGTGAAGGTGGAAAATAAACAACCCAATTTGGATGCCCAGAGGCAGAGTGTGGAAGGGGTCGAAGAGGTCGAGTTAAGCCCTGCTAGAGACTCAATACAAGAGATGCTAAGACAGATATCTGCAGAGATGAGCACACGATTCTCAACCTCGGAGGCTAACCAAAGGAAGATACAGTACACATGCACCAGCCTAGAAGAGAATTTAGATGCACTAACACAAAGGCTGGAGGCATTGGAAAACAAGGTGGAAGAACTTGGTCAGGAGGTCAAGGATAATGCCCACGAAGTGCTCATGCTAAAAAAGAGAGAGCGGGATGTCGACGAGAGGCTGGAGAGACTTGAAAATGTATCTAGAAGAAATAATCTAAGAGTACTAGACTTAAAAGAAGGATTGGAAGGGGATAATCTGAGAGCATTTGTAATAGATATCCTTGTTAAAGCATTTCCCCAAATTGCCTCAGCATCAATATGGGAGAAAGAAATACAACGCATCCATAGAGACCCCTTCAGGCTAAACCCTGCAAGAAAGAAGCCCAGGAAGATCTTAATATGCATCCAATCCTATCCGCTAAAAGAGCAGTTATTAGGGGCCGCCCTTAAACTTAAATCCATTGAGGTTAATGACATCTCCTTTAAGATTAGGTCTGATATCTCTAAGGTAACGGAAGATAGGAGATGGGAATTAGGGAAACGGATAGATGCATTAAGAGAATTGGGGGCTCAGGTTCAGCTGAAATTCCCTGCTTTTCTGAAGGTTGTATGGGCCAACAAGATGTTTAACTTCAGGTTCCCGGAAGAGGTAGACACATTTCTAGAACAGGCCAAAACTGGAAATTAGTTGACACCATATATATCGTTATATTCACTTCTTTATTTTTTCTTTGTGGGAGACGGGAGAGCTACGACTCATATGGCAATGTCTACTGCCATGATTAGACAGGGAGGGTTCCCGGGGGGGGGGGGGGAATGCACTAGTAAATAGGGGGAGGGGATGGTGTAGGGGGGGTTTACACACGTGTTGGTGGGGAGCATTGGGAAAAAATAAAAAAATAGACCTGATAAACCTTTTTGATATAGTAACTCTCAGTATCCTTAGCAGGGGAGTTGAACAGGACAAAGATAATGATGGGGGATAGACCTCCACAGGGATCAAGTCGGGACTTGGGTTTCCTATGTTGGAATGTTAATGGGTTGAGAATTAAGAGAAGACAGCGTCTGATCCTACAGTAATTAAAAAATAGTTTGGCCTCAATCTGTATGATCCAGGAAACCCACCTTTTACAATCAGAGTGTAAGGCATTATTCGGCAAGGAAAGATGGGTAGACAAAATTATTGCTTCAGACCAACAGTGCTGTTCGAAAGGGGCAGCTATTATATTGAAACAAAGTTCGGGCACTGAACTTATCAGATCTCAGGCAGATATAATGGGGCGTTGGGTCATAGCTGAAATAAAATCTCAGATGTCTAAATATACTATAGTTAGTTACTATGGCCCAAATGAGGATGATACTGATCCACTACATAATCTTTGCATTGCCCTGGCCGACTTTGATTCCCCACTTATATTGGGCGGAGATTTTAATGTCCTTATGGATAACCGACTGGAGAAGATCCACCTTTCGGAAACAGATTGCGGCTCCCCGTGTTAAAGCCTATCTTAGGACTACTCTCAAAAATCTAAATTTATGTGATGTATGGCGGAAAAACAATGATGAGGCGAGAGAGTACTCCTTTTTTAGTAAAAAGAATCTACACTTCTCCAGGCTAGATTACATATTTATGAAGCGTTCAGAGGTAGATAAAGTCAGCCACATAGAGTATATGCCGATTCATATTTCTGATCATGGGGCAATAGCCTTCAATTTGGAGCTCCCTCATAATACCCCTATGAGGAGATGGACTCTAGATAGGAGATTTTTACTGCAACCTTCCACCCCTGATCTTTTGAAATCTAAAACCGCCTGTTTCCTACAAGACAACCTAGGATCAACTTCCCTGCATAATGTTTGGGATACCTATAAGGCTTGGCTAAGGGGAATTCTAAAGGGGGCGGTTGCGGGCTGGTCAAGGATGGAGAAGACTGAGTTAACTGGCCTAAAGTCACAATTAAAAAAAATAGAAGCAAAGCTTAAGCACGGGAATACAAAGGTTGCAGAGAGAGAAGATTTAGCAAGGAGACTTGAGGAAGTTCAGTTGAACTTTAGGCTTAAGTCTGAGGAGATTATTCTTCAAAAATGAGAAGCTAGTAAGATGTCTGATTTTGAGCAGGGAGAGAACTGTGGTAAGCTCTTGGCAATAAAGATCCAAATTGATAGATCCTACAATTACATCAGTAGGATAAAACACCAAGCACACATCACTGAGGATAAAGATGCGATAGAACAGTCTTTTGTTCAGTTTTTTCAAGAGCTATATAAAGAGGACTCTTATACAGCGGAAGAACACATAGATTTGTGGCTTAATGAGAAACTGCTTCCGAAAATATCCAAGGATAGTCGGAATTTTTTAAAGTCTAAAATAACTGGAAGTGAGATTCTGGCTGTTCTGGATAAATCTAAGAGGGGAAAAGCCCCCGGCCCAGACTCAATTCCAATTGAAGTCTACTCCATATTAAGAGATCAGATTATTCCAGTTTGGTTGGATTTATTTAATGATATTCTAGGTGGTCTTTCCCCCTTGCCAGACTCTTGGAACGGAGCACTCATATCTCTTATCTTGAAACCAGGGAAGGATCCGACTCTATGTCAGTCGTATAGGCCGATATCCTTACTAAATACAGACTATAAAGTATTTGCAGGGATTTTGAACAATCGCTTGTCAAAAATTATTGACCCCATTATACATCAAGATCAGAAGGGTTTCATTCCAGATCGGCAAATGTCAGAACTAGTGTATACGCTAATTGGGGCAGCTGATTTGGCAGTGGCACAGAATATGCCTTTTTCCATCATTACTGTGGATGCTGCCAAAGCTTTAGATCGTGTAAATTGGCACTTTCTAGATAGGGTCTTGAAGGTTTTTGGACTCGGGGATGAGTTTAGGGATGTACTCAAAAAAATTTATAGGTCACCTTATGCCCAGATTCTAGTTAATGGAAGTCCCTCACCAACTGTACAAATAAGTAGGGGAACTAGGCAGGGCTGTCCTTTGTCGCCTATTTTGTTTGACTTATATATTGAGCCCCTCGCCCAAAGTCTTCGCCATAATCAGAAGATAATCCCCTTTTCCATAAACGAATTTGAGAGGAAAGTTGCCCTTTATGCAGATGACCTGGTGCTAATGTCTCCTAATCTCACTACTGCACTCCCTGAGCTTATGGCTGAAGCACAGGCGTTTGGGAAACTGTCAGGGTATGAAGTGAATTTAGATAAGACCGAGGTTATGGCATGGAATATCCCAGATCATGAGAGCAAGTCGGTCAAGGAGTTTAGATACTTAGGAATTACAATTACCCATGACTTGGGGAAACTCCCAAAAACAAATCTAGAAAGGGTGTCTAAGGAGGTCGATGTTCTGTTGAAAAGGTGGCAGAATTTACCTCTCTCACATTATGGGAGGGTGAACCTAATAAAAATGTCCATACTGCCAAAATTGACCTATCTGTTTAATAATATTCCTTTAGCGTTTGCAAAAGCCGATTTGCTGAAAATCCAGGGAAAATTTTTATCTTTTATATGGGCTAGGAAGGGGGTCCGTTTATCCTGGAAGAAATTAAGACGTAAATTGAAGCAAGGAGGTATGGGTCTACCTGACTTACAATTATACTGCTGGGCTTACCAGATAAAGAACTGCAGGATGCTACTGCTCTCCCCAGACAAATCACTAATTGGGAGTATGTTCTCCGCCATGTTAAACGGCATAGACTCATTTGGATTTATGTACAAATTTGGTTCTTTCAAATTCTTCAAAAAAGTGCGTTTGAAGACTCTACAAATGGCGGCAAAGCTATGGGCAAGCTGTCGTGACTGTCTTGGGCTTTCGTATTATAGTGAGTGGGCCCCTGTGTGGGGGCTCCAGGAACACCGTAGTGCTTCCAAGATGCTTTAGCTCGTCCTCTGATTGAGGCTGGTGTCACGTCCTGGAAGGAAATTGTCTTAAATAATGAATGCTTCTCATGGGAGTATTGGGATTCTATCACTAAAGGCACTTTATCCAGGTTTAAATACTATCAGATTGTTTCTTGGTGTAAGAATCAATCCTGGCCGCCCTATGAGGAGTGTCAAATGGAAAATAATCTACAAGATGTGGCTCCCAGGAAAAAGGAAGTGGCTCTTTGGTATGGGTATCTTCTCACTGCAGCCGACAGGAGGATTGATAAACCAAGACGAGTCTGGGAAAACTACTTGCCACAGGAGGAGTTAGATAAATTATGGCAAGTATCAATAGATACTCTTTATTCGACTGTTAAATCTGCTCCACTCAGAAAGAACCATTTTTTTACAATCCACAGGCTGTATTGGTCACCCCTGAAAATTTCAAAAATGAGAGGCGGAGGAGAAGCAAGATGCATTAGGTGTGGCTCCCTGAATGCGGATGATGTTCATATATTTGCCTCCTGCCCTAAGTTACAGGAATACTGGGAAAACGTGGGTAAGAGTATTTCGAAGGTGCTCGGTTCAGATGTAGAGGTAAGCCCATCTCTTATACTTTTTGGGATAACCTTCGAACTTGGGGGGAGGCAAGATATGAACGTACTGCAATATAAGTTGGTGTTTTTTATGATCCTCCTGGCTAGGAGAGAGATTTGTAAACTTTGGCGTCAGGTGGCACCACCGTCTTGGAATGCCTGGTGGAATTCAGTTATTTATTTTAGCGCTCTGGATCAAAGGGTGAATATTTATAGAGGTAGGCCTGCTACGGGGTTATTCTGGAGTCTGTTGGATGGAAATGTAATGGATAGTAGATTAGAGTAGGCTAAGGTTAAATACCAATGATTAAAAACCTCTTGATCAGCTCATGATGTGTACTTTGGGCGGTCCCCAAAAGAAGAAACAACAGCTGAGACTGAAACCATCAAGTCATCTGCACCAGTGGTGGACCAGGTCGAGAGGTTGCTATGGCTACTGAGGTTAAATGAGGTAAAAAAAAACAAAAAAACTAAATGAGCTAAAAAGAAATAGAGCTTTCGAAAATTCACACCATGCGCATAATCGTCCTGAGTTGGTGCTTGAAGTACATACAAAACTCCAGGAATGTCTACGATCTATAGGGAGAGACACCACCCGGGACATACCCTGCCCAGGGTACTTGAACCACAAAGTGCCACACAGACCTTGCCCACATTAACACAGTGGAGGGTTTTACAACGCATCACTCAGGATAATCTCTAGGTTATATTCCAATTTTTATAAACTAAACATTGCCTTAGATCTCAGCACAATGCACCAGTACTTAGTAAGAGCTACTCTGGTGTGTGTGAAGATAACTGCGAGGGACGTGTTGTGCTCACAAATTACCATAGAAGAAAATTTTAAAAAACACCAATAGAGGGCTAAAGAATGCGAAAGCCCCTTTTAGCGGCAGACTATTGATACAACTTAATTTTAAAGATTTTTTGTGAATTTGAAGCCTTAGAACTAATTCATGGCAACTCTACCTTAATACATTCCTGCTCAAGATATGACAGAATCATTGTAGGGTGGTGTCACATTAACTTGTAAGGGGAGAGGCTGTGGTCTAACGGCTAGGCCAGTCGATCTCAAATCTGGGCAACCGGGTTCGAGTGTCTGCAATGACGTTAAACATCCTGTGATTCTGGGCAAATCACCTAATCTCCCCGTACCTAACAAAAAGGAATACAATTGGTGCTCATGTAAAGCGCTCTGATACCTTCGGGTCAAATTTGCACTATATAACACTCTAAGTCTCCGTTGGTTAATTATATGGAAATATTTTTACTTCATACCTGTATGTACCACACTGTGGTGGTTGTGCCATCTGCGATTCTCAGTGAAAGATGCACTAACCATGCAGTCTTGATAGGTCAGTATCAGAATTTATTTTCCTTGTCTCCTATGGGCTACATGTTTTAATCATTTCACTACTTCCAGCCTGCTTTAGTGTTTACTATTGCCAATGATACATTATTCATCAGGTAATTTGACCGTCCATTATAACTACACCCTTTACACTGCATTACTTGTTACGTCTTTCATGTGTTACCAGAAACTCGTTGAAAAGTTACAATTATTGCTGCGATCTCTATTTCTAGTTTGAATGTCAGCCGTCTCTTGTTCTGTATTAGCTTTAATTTTGTATTCTTACTTTCATATTCATGTTTTTTTTTTGTTTTCCATTTTTACTTAGCTGTGTCTTGGGCCAATATTAACTGAGTCCTAATAATAATAATATCCGATTAACTTGGGATCGAAAGGCCGCCGACTGTTCCCATATGGCCCGTCCTTACAATTGTATCTGTTAACAGGCTGTGCATATGTCTCATGATACACACTGGAACTTGAACACATGCTTCGCTATGTTTGAACACTGAGCACTTTCCTCGCCCCACTAATAACTATCACGAATTGATTTTTGATGGTTGTGCTCTGATTAATTAGCACTACAAAGATCATCTCTAAAAATCTAAAAAAAAAGAATCATCTATTCTTTATTAGTAATACCGTAGAGTCCACTGCTCTTAAAATGCACATCAGTGTCACCTTTCTACATGCATACCTTTTCACCAAACTGAAAATTCTACATGTGGGAATGTCAATGCTTTTGGAAATCTGTGGCCCATATAGATTGCTAGGAATTCTTCAGGTATCCTTCATAATTCCCTGATAAGTAAAATCGAACACCTATGAAACTGGACGTATTTCTGATTTTTTTTTGTGTTCATTGTCAGTCGGGATCCATAGTCCTTAAGTTATTTCACTTTAAAGGTGCATTAAAAGAAATGGCCTACTACTACAATTCAAGCGGATAAGCTGCATGCATTACTTCAGCTAAACCCCTGATAAACTCCTACTTTCCAGGTGACCTAGAATACGGCGCCAGACCAAGGTCAAGGACAAGCAGGAAGCTGTGTGCACGCCTAAGGGAGTGCGGGGCAGATTTTATTTCCCTTAGTCAGTCCTGCTCTCATTGAGGAGAGAGCACTGAAATGTGAATGGGTCTGAAAAATGATGTGGTGAGCTAGATTCGTCTACGATTCAGATTACATGCAGGTATTTTAATATGTCAAGGAACAGGCTTTGATTTATAGATTTTTGCTAAGCATTTACTTTGAATTGTGGTTTAGGTTTTAAATAATTAATAGACTACAACAAATACCAATGCAATGGATTCATGCGCTGATGCGCTGCTGTAAACACCTAATAATTGAAACTGTCAAAGTGTTTCATCCAAAAGGAGTAATTGTGTGAAAATCGATTGTATGTCAGAGTTTATATATATGTGTGTGTGTGTGTGTGTGTGTATATATATATATGACATATAGGAAAACAGCCTCTCTAGGAAATATTTTAACACACAGCGACCTTGAGATTAAACAACCCAAAATATCATTTTGGCTAAATACTCCTGGATTTTAGAAATGTTCGAAATGTAGGGCCTAAGAACATGGTCAAAATACCTCATCATATAGATTTCAAAATGGGAAAAATGAACTCATTTTTGACCATATCACCTGTGAATCTGAATACATGGTGTATTGGAATGTCCCTGCAAGAGGCAATATGTGGGGAGTACGATCAATACATTGAAGTTGAGAATACTCCAACACCTGCGAGCTATCAAAAACAAAGACTTTTCTTATCCAATTTCCAAACACTTTTTTGAACATCACTCGGCTGACAACCAACAATTAAAATAATTTGGCATAAAAATTGTGAAGCAAAAGGAACGAGGAGGTGACCGAATCTTGGAAGTAAGGAAAACAGAATCTCGACTCATCTTCCATTGGAAATGAAAATCCATTTGGCCATAATCTGGATGCAGAACTGCATAGGCATTTGCAATAATATCAAATGTAAGAACGTTTGATATCAAGATCCTGCACCTGCATTTTAGATTAACAGATCCTGTATAAAACAATTTTAAGAGATTCTAAACTGGGATGAACCAAGAGAATATATATTGAAATGATTTTCACCACAAACGAATTGGTTGATTAGCTTAAATACATTGGTAAAAGAAGGGGAATCTTGAAAACACTCAGTTTATGAAAAATGCAAGCAACATGTCTTATGGAATCATATGGGACCTTGTTTAAAACTTAATGAACCTTTATTAATTTACTTATTAGGAGGGATATTGTCTCTATAGTTGAATTGAGATGCACACAAATTTCACATTATTCTTGAAAATAGATATCTTTTTTATGAAATACATACTTCATATTTTTCATATTCACAGAACAGAAAGCTCCTTCCGGATCTGCTGGGACCCTAGAGAGGTGGCGCACACGCCAGCGGAGCACGCCGGCAAAATTAATGTCCACACCAAACGAAAAAGTTCTTCGTGCGCTCTCAGTAATAAACAGGTGAAACAACGATGTCAATATCCAAGAGTTTAATTCACTTATTACTGAGAGCGCACGAAGAACTTTTTCGTTTGGTGTGGACATATTTTTCATATTGTAGCTTTAATTGAGAAAATATTATGGCTTGATCAGATCTATCCCTCATGAAATTGATCATTATCATTTTATTCCCATGCCATCTTAAGCAATACATGAATAATTTGTGTGACATATTGAATATTTTAAAGAATGTCACATTTGTTAACAGTTTTATCAAATTCAATATAGTACTTTACTGTAATTGATTTTCTGTACATAAACTGATTAATCTTAAACACGCGGACCGTATATAGACACAAATATTCATGATACCAAGAGCTGCTTGTTTCAACGATTTTTTAATTGAGCAATCAATTTCTTTTTACAAATTGTATATTATATAAACTGTAAATTTGTTTCCCCACAAGAATGAAAGCATGCACTTGCACTTTCTGCCATATAATGATGATCAAATGTACTTTACAGATAGCATTGTAAAAAATGGCGGATCAATATTGCCATTCTTCCAACTTGAGGGTTAGCAGTCTAGTACTTGCATAACAGTAGAAAGCAACAAGGGACCTAAAAGCACTTTTGCTCTTTAAATGATGCTCTAGACTATGGAACTCTATGGTCCAGTAGAAGGCGGAGAGACGAAACGCGTAGACCGTCCATACTTTTGTTTTACACTATGGTGTGCTGAATAAACACTCTTTTAAAAAAAGGCAAAACTACCTGTTAAGTTCACTCTTTATAGTGTTGTGAAATCCTTGCCGCATGAAGGTGTGGAGATCTATATATAATATATAATAGTATGCCACACATATATCATGCCACAATCATTGTAAACAATAATAGTTTAACCCCTTCGACGCTTGTGACGGAACGGTTCCGTCATGCACGTCGGTTGGGCTGTGCTTATGACGGAACCGTTCCGTCATGGCCCCGCCCGCGCTCAGATCCTTCAGCACTGCGCGGGAATCCACGCAGCGCTGAAGGGGTTAAAGATAAGCACATATATTTCAATAGGAAATGCCTTTTTTATATTGCTAATAACTTTGGCGATAGTTGATGAATCTACACGAAACTTTATTAAAAAAAAAGTACTATTTTTCCCATAGAAGGTTTCGGGGTGATATGTCACAGCGGGGTCTGAGAAAAAAGGGAGCCCCAAAATGAATTTTCCATAGAACCTTTACACAGAGCTGCAGCCCAAAACACTAAACGGATTTACACCAAATTTGACAGACAGCTAGATCTTGGTCCTGAAAGAGTGCTTTTTCTGTTTTAGTGTAAATCCATTTAGTAGTTGTGGAGAAATTAGGGTTAAAATATTTGTTATATATCAGGCTGCAGAGCATCCACAGACCCAAAAAATCTAAAGCTGAGATCTGGTTGGCTGCCACCACATCAACCAGGAAGTGGTGGCAGCCATCTTAGGACTTGGGACTCAGTCCTGAGTCCTAAGATAAAAGCAAAAAAAAGACAAAGAGACAGGTTACGGATACCCTACCCCCCAGTCGTTATGGTGGGTCTCCCTGGGGCCCAAAACGTTTTCATTTTCTAATTTTGGCACAAATTTGCAATGAATCGGCAAATCTGGAGTGTTAGACCTGGCTTTTCCAGCTGGTTCCTCCACAGAATTTTTGCTTTTGGGCCTCCTGTTTTATTTCAAATATTTTATAGAATTTTTTCAAAAATATACCAATATAAACCAAAAAAAAGACAAGTTTGGAGTAATGTACAAGCTTAATAAGTGTGCTAAAATAATAAAATAGCGTCGTATAATATTTTGCAAACTACTGAAATTAGTAATCCAAACCATATAAACCCAAAATGAAGTGATAAAAAAGACCAGAAAGAAAGAAAAGAAAAAGGCGAAACCCTTGAAAAACAGAAAGAAAGGAAAGAAAAAGAAACAGGGAAAAAAGACCATACGATATACAACAAGATAATCCTATATTGAGGAACTGGTATCATTAGTATATACATATTGGAAAGTCACTGTAAATACAAGGAAAGAATAATGACAATCAGAGCATAAAATATTATTGACATAATTATTACGGAAAGTACAAACAAAATATGATTCATCACAGAGGTTTCTGTGTGTTGAAATAAATGTCCAAGGAGTTCCATAATGATCTAAACGAGGGTTTCTAAGGAGAGTTCTGTAGTGCAATATTGTCAGCAACCCAAAGGTGAGTAACCCAGTTCATCCATCCTTTATATGAAGTCTTGTGTGTATCTTTCCAATTATTGAGAACCATCTTCACTGCTGACGTAAGTAACAGGACTAAGAGATCTTTGTCCGTGTCAGTACACAAATCACTCATTAACAAAACAGTAGTTAATACAGAAAACTCTCTTTTTAACTCACATTTAAATATTTTGAAAAGAAAAGCAAAAACCTTGTCCCAAAAGGACGACACAGTCTTACAGTGTAAAATAAGATGAGCTAAATCCCCAGTTTCCTCATTACAATTCCAACATAATGGATCATTGCGAATACCAAACGAATGTAGTCTAGCTGGTGGCCAAAATGCCTTCTACAAAAGCCAATATTTCATTTGAAATAACACTGGGCATATTTTATTGCTTGTTATTGAATTCCACATTTGTGGCCATGAAGAGTCCGGTATTGGATCAGACGAGTGCAAATCCCAAACAGCAACCAGATTATCATAGAGTTTAGAAGATTTAGGGCGAAGAAGTTTATAGATATGTGACACTTGGTGGCCTAATTTATTAATCTTTGCCACAAACATTGGTAAGGATAGAGGCACATTATGAAATTTGGCTCTAGTTATTGCTGCTCTCACTTAAAAAAAATTATAAAATTCGATGCTATCTAATTTATAACTGGTTTGACGATCTACAAATGTATCTGGGTACTGGGAGCGTTCCAACTGATATGGGAAAAAGATACCCTTTTTTATTCAATAATGAAGCTCTAATGATTTCCCTTTGTAGAGTACCCTACGATTGGGCCATAGAGACTCCGTCTTAGAACCCCTAATACTTACATCTAATTTCTTATCTATCAACAGAAGTGCCAGTTTTGTGTTTTTCAAAATAGATTTAGATCTGTTTGGGTAAACCTGGTTGGAGGTAAGTAATACCAGAGGATTTAGGTTATCAAGAATGGATTTTTCTACATCAAGCCACACCGGGTTATAGTAAACTGGAGGTGAAATCCAATAAGAACCCCGTTGTCCAAGAAACGCTGATTGATACAATTTAAAATCCGCTAAGTTGACCCCCCCCAAGGATTTATCAAGTCTCAATTTTTTAATGCCAATTCCAGCTTTTTTGCTGCGCCATAAAAACTTTGTAACAAGAGTGTCTAGTTTATGATGAAAGTCCTCTGTCAGGAGAAGAGGAAGCATATTTATAAGATAATTAACCAAAGGTGTAATCATAATTTTTATGGTTTCTACCCTTCCCCATCATGTTATAAATGTTGATGACCAAGAATCCAAAAGTTTAGTGATTTTTTCCAGAGTTACTTTCTCGTTGTGATGCAGGGTATCAATAATATTGCAACCAAATTTGATCACTAAGTATTTTATATATCCCAGTTGCCAAGCCATTCCCGAAATACCTAAAACGTCTTTTGTGCAATGCACATTCAAAGGTTTCACTTCCGATTTGTCCCTGTTAAGTTTATAGCCTGAGTGTACGGAATATTCTGCAATAGTAGCCATCAAGGCCGTAATTGAAGGACCCGGATTTTCAGTCTTAATTAGGATATCATGTGCATAAGCAGCTAATTTGACTTGTATATCTTTAAAACCTACCCCCTTTATATCCGAATTCAATTTAATGTCTTGGATTAATGGTTCCAATCCCAGCAAAAACAGAGATGGAGACAAGGGGCAATCTTGTCTAGTGCCTTGATGATGGGTAAAAGATTCAGAAAGAGATCCATTAATCGCTGTATGAGCCGATGGTGCTAGATAGAGGGACATTACCATTTTTATATATGAGTCTCCCAAATTAAATGAATACATACATTGTTTTAAAAAGGCCCAAGAGACTCTGTCGAAAGCCTTTTCTGCATCCAATGTGATAGCAATAGCCGGATCTGGTTTACACAACAAACGAGTATTGTCATTAAACATGCGACTTTTAAGGAAACCTACTTGAGAGTTACTTATTAAATATGGCAGAACATTGTTGAGTCTTGTAGCTAAAATTTTTAAATACATTTTACAATCTACATTGATGAGGGATATTGGTCTATAATTCTTTGGGAGAAGGAATCCTTCCCCTTTTTAGGAATGACAACTATGTTGGCTTCTGTCATGGAGTCTGTAGTGCACCCTTCACTAGCTATATTATTAAAAACTCGCAGCATGGTCGGTTTTAAATGCTCTGAGAAGGATTTATAAAATGTGGCTCTGAAGCCGTCTGGACCTGGGACTTTATTATCTTTTAAGGTTTTAATCGAATTCGTATTCTCCTCTGCATTGATCGGTTTCCCCAACGCTAGTTTGTCTTGTTCTGATAATTGAGGCAATCTAAGTCTGTTCAAGTATTGGTTGCAATTCTCTGAGTTAAGGTCTTGACCCTTTTTGTATAAATCTTCGTAAAAGGATTTGAAGGTGTTTAACTTATCCTTCCTTTTTGTGTGTAACTGATCTTTGACATCCTTGATGGACGAAATAACATTCTGGTTCTGTTTAGGCTTCAGATATGAAGCGAATAATTTACCCGCTTTATTATCTTTGCAAAGATTAAGGGCTTTAAATGTATTAACCCATACTCCCGCTCATTCGCTCAGAATTTTATTGTATTCATATTTCTTTTGCGTGAGTGATGAAAGAATAGAGTTATCATTCAAAGAGCTGGCATGGGAAGACTCCAGGGTTTTAATTTCGAGCTCTAATTTGACTAATTCAGCATTAATGTGTCTGTATATTTTTGTTTTAATTTCAATAATTATTCACCCTAACAGTGGCCTTCAAAGCATCCCATGGAGTATTGACATTAGTGTCCGCAGTGTCATTTTATTTTTAGGATAATCTATTACAGCCTCTTCAATTTTCTTTTTGTCTTCAGGGTCTGATAAGACATCCTTATAAAAGAACCATCTTCTTGGAGAAGGGTCATTATGACTACTCGCCAGCTTGAGACTAATACACGGATGTCCCAACACCATTTTAGGGGAAATGTCTGAATGGTCAATTAAATGTGTGAACGAGCCTGAAATGAGAATGTAATCAATTCTAGGATATGAGTTATGTGGAGTGGAGTAAAAAGTATAGCCTCTGGAATCCGGGTGTTGAAGGCGCCATGCATCTTTAAGATTACATTTAGAGCATATGGTGTGAACTATGGCATGCGATCTGGTAGGATGGTATTTGCAATTGGATTGTCTGTCAATTATTGGATCCAATGGAATATTAAAATCTCCTCCAACTATGAAAAGATCCTCCCGAGGACGATCCTCTATAGTTTGAGATATACCCTCCCAAAACTCTGGATCATCAGTGTTGGAGCCATATATATTCACCACATGTATATGATCTTCTCCTTTCTTTAAGTGAGTAACTAATAGTCTACAATCACTATAGTGAGTTTGTGATTCTAATAAAATATTCGCTTGTTCTAAACTCGTACCTTATAAAATAGTAGCTGACTTCTATACTGAGTACTAATACATTATCGGAAAACACCATCACCATATAGATGTAGCCTGTTATGGCAAGAAACATAATGTAAGAAACAACAATCATAATATATTAAATAATCCATAGGTACTTTTGTATAATAGGGCCAAAGCATAGCCCGACTAATAAAAGAGAAAGGACAGTGAAAAGAAGATAAAGAAAGAAAACACAAAATAATAAAAAGCAATAGGGAATACCCAGGAAGCAAAACATCGCAGAGCTAGTAATTTTTCTCACATTTTGGGGATTACCCAAACCCAAACACCCCTCATCCCCCTCCCTCCTCACCCAACCCTGCAAACCTCGAATGTAGGAGGTGCAACGACAGGAGTGTCAACCTGTCGAGCGGATATTGAATAAGATCAACATTGTTAAGATTTCCCAATGCTTACATACGGAGTGAATCAAATTAAGTAGGACATCCGAACCTCATAAAGAGCCAGCCGGCTCAAATTCAAGGTTACTAAATAGATAACAAACAGAGGCCCCTCTTTTTAACCATCTTATAACGCAATAAATGTAGCAACTATAAACAATCCCATATCTTGAAAAAGAACACATCTAGAAATAAAGATCTGACCACAAGATTCTAAACATCACACTAGCTAAGCAGCTAAAGTAACCAATGACTTACTTAAACAATGTTACAATCACTGACTAAAAACAGAGCGAGTGTTAACTGTTATCCGGTTAATAAGAATATGTGAGTATCATGGTTTTCTCTTTATTGTAAGCAGACTGGGCTAAGTCCATGTCTTGAGGTGGGCACCCCTCTAGAAGGTTCAATAACTCTTTAAGATCCGTGAAATAGTGATGGCGGTCATTGACTATGATTCTAAATTTACTTGGGCCAACAAAGGAGAATTGAATGTTACTGGCTCTAAGTTTGTCTCTCAAGCTGAGAAACCCCTTCCTGGTATCCACTGTCTGTTTGGAGAAATCCTGCGTAAAGATTATCTTGTGGCCATTCCAAATCAGTTGACGACTTTTACGAGCAAAGCTGACAATATTTTCAGTATGCTGGAATCTCAATGGCTTACAGATAATAGGACCGGTTATTTGACGTGAAGAAGAATTGATAGTAGGTACCCTATGTGCACAATCTTGCTCAAAATGATTTGTAAATGTTATACCAGTAAACTGAGGTATCTAGTCTTCTAAAAAGGCTATGCAGGAATCCGCTGAATCTTGTGATCCTTGTGGAACACCTAAAATCCTTATGTTACCTCCTCACAAAGACAAAGACTTCACTACCAGCTCCCCTGAACTTCCTTGCTGGGAGTTCTGACCTGCCAAGAGGTGCCTGTTGCGGAGTTGGGCCTCTGGAGGATGTTCCTACTGTTGGGAGCTGCAAAAGAGACGCAAAAAGAGACGCAACTGCAAGAAGCACAATGTACCCACACCTGTTTCAGATGCATCACAGAAGAAACCGACACAGCGCCTTCCCCCGACTGGAGAAATCGCCGCACACCACATCCTATGCTACGATCTCTGAAGTCCAAGATCACCGCACCGATTCTTCTGTGCAGCTGCAAGAACCAACCCATCACGGGACTGCAGCTGGAGAAACCAACGCAGAGCCACTGCCGCCGCATTGAGAACCCATGAATCGCTCCGGGGTGCCAAGTCTACAAGGACACAGGGGCCGCAGTAAGAAACCTCCCCTTCAGTAAGAAAACAATGCATCACCTCCCCTGCGTGGCATGGCATGAAATAACCGACCCATCACCTCCCCTGGAGTAAGGAACTGACACATCCCCTTCCCTGTGCGTAAGGAACTGATGCATCACCTCCCCCTGTGGATGTTTTTGTTTATGGATTTGACGCATCCAATGTACTTTGTGTTGAAAGTGGTGCATCTATAGTTTGCTATGGTCAGAACTGTTTTTATCTTCTAAGTACATTTTGATTACTGTATTGTGGATTTTTGTTATTTTTATCTGGTTTAGTTTAGATGCAGATTACGTATTTTTTCTACATTGGTGCAGTGTCTATTTGTAGTGTTTCCATTGTATTACTGTATGGGTGCACACATTCTGTACACACTGCCTCTGATATAAGCCTGTCTGCTCGTGGCAAGCTACCAAGGGGGTGAGCAGGGGTTAATTTAGGAGTGTATTCCCTTACCCTGACTAGGAAGAAGGGTCCCTATTTGGACAAAGGTGCAAACCATTGCCAACAAGTGTCCCCATTTCTAACATGGAGCAATATAACATGCTTGTTTCTTTAAACCCCCCACTAGCGGGACATGTTATTTTTTTTTGGGGGGGGGGGCACATGGCCACCCTCCTGAGCCCAAAAATGCACTAAGGACCCCATCCTCCGTGGCTGAGTGATTAATGAAGGGAGGAGGGGTGCAGCCTCTGTCCCTGAGCCTAATTAGGACCTGGAGGTTACATCCTCTAGGGCTGAAATGTAAATAAAAGGGGAGGGGACTCACTTGACCCTCTCTGTGAGCCTTTGAAGGCCTGGGGACTTCATTCTTTGGGCCTGCTCATTGACTGTGTCCCGGGGAATCCACCCCCAGGATGTAGTAGATTTCATGCCCACACTACTGCTGGTAGAGAAACATGCGTTTGCTCTCGTCTGGTGGGAGCATTTTTAAATCTCCTGCCAAAAAGGAGCAAACATCAAAGTCTGCTCCCTGTCAACAGGAGATTAAAAATGTTCCAGCCGCTAGAAGCAAACTTTTTGTTATATTTTCTAGCCTGCACTCTTGCGGACATGAAAACAAGACACATATTGCTCCCACCCGGAAGGAGCAAGCATAAAAAGCTGCTCCCTTCATGCGAGAGCAATGTCTGCTCTCGCACTATGAGGGGAGCCGACTGGGGCCGCTGGGGGCCTTGGGGTTCCCCTGTGGCCCCCAAGTTGTTGGTTGGTGGGTACCCTGGGTAGGCACCGGGGCAACCCTCTATTATAAGGTGATATCCTGGTGGATGGGGACCATGGGCCCGAAAAGACTTGGGGGAGGTGTATAATGAGGCTCGGGGAGGGGGGTGCACTGCCCCTCCCCTTTTAATGGAATTTGTCCCCGGGGGATAGGTCCCTGTAGCCTATTAGCGCTTGGGTAGGGAACTACACATGTATATGTATGTGTGTGTGTATATGTATATATATATATATATATATATATATATATATATATATATATATATATTATCTACTGGCGGTCGCCAGTAGATAGTTATAGTTAGGACCGTGTTTCCATAGGAAATCCGCAGCATTCTATTTGGAATAACTTTGGCGCCGGTTGACGAATCCTCGCAAAATTTTCAAAATAGGTGGGGCGCTCCGCTCCGCTCCTACCCTGAAAGTCTCGAGGTGATTCGTCAAGCGGGGGATGAGAAAAAAGGGGGGTCCCAAAATGCGTTTTCCCCATGCATTTTTCCATAGGACCTTTAGTCGAAGGTACAGCCCGAACGGCTGAACAGAATTACTTGAAATTTGGCAGAGAGGTAGTCCTCAGGTCAGGGAAGTGCCTTTTGCAGGTCTGGTGTCAATCTGTTCAGTAGTTCCTGAGAAAATAGCATTTAAAAGCATATAAATATCTATACGCGCGCACTGTGTGCGCACCGTGCGCGCACCGTGCGAGCACCCTAACGTGCACGAGCGTAATTCTGATTGGTGGTTACATGTTAGTCAACGTTCGAATTGGTCGAAATCAGGAAGTGTTGGCCGCCATTTTGTTTGTTTTCAGTGCGAGAGTGAAAAAGGAAGGTGGCGAACGTGAAAAGGGGGCAGGCTAGAGAGTTCCTGACCCCCTAGCCTTTGTCAGGGGGTCCCTGAAGGACCCCGAAGGCAGAAAAAAAAATGCAAATTTTTTTTAAAAAAAATCGCGGGGATGCGCGCGCCGTGCGCGCACGGCGAAACCCCGCCCAAAAAAAAATTTTAATACGTAGTTTATTGTAAAATAAATATATACAAAAAATAATAATACATAAATAAATTAGCATTTAAAAAAACGTACAAATTCACTGAAAAAACCATAGGTTTCACACACGGTATAGTTAGGAATTAGCATTTAAAAAACCTTGCAAATTCACTTAAAAAACCATAGGTTTCACACATGTTATAGTTAGGTGGATATTTCACTCGTAAAAAACCAAAGAAATTCCCCCGTTATAGTTAGTTCAGATAACTATAACTCGCCCGACCACCACTCTATCACAAGGATGATGTCATCAGTGATGTCATGAGTGATGCCACTGACCATGTCATGAGTGATGTAATATGTGACATCATGAGCAGTGGATTGCGGGCGCGCGAGTTATAGTTATCTGAACTAACTATAACGGGGGAATTTCATTGGTTTTTTACGAGTGAAATATCCACCTAACTATAACATGTGTGAAACTTATGGTTTTTTAAGTGAATATATATATATATATATTCAAAGTTTGCCCTGAAGCTTGAAGATGCCACACCACGAAGGACAGTTATGGAATTTTATCCAGAAACAGAGCTCCTGGTGGGGCTGAACATTGATTGAGTCCCTTCACGCTAATATACCTCAGAGAGAGACCCTAAGAGTAATTGAGGATATTCTGTATCAGCAGTAATGGAACTTTCCAGCACCCAGATCATTCATTCGCGACAGCACAAATAGCACTTATTAAAAATTATTTTGATTTCAATGGAACTGTTTCCAGTCCCACGGCATGTCCATGGGGAGTGCCTGTGTGCCTAGCCTGGAGAGTCTGTATGTTTCAGAATTTGAAACAGAGTTAATTTTTGGTCCAGACAAACTGTAGACACAATGGATCAGGCTCTGACATCCGTTCATCTGCGATGTCCTCGTGGGTTCCATCCAGGAATTCCTGGAATGGTTGAACCACAGAAATCCACTTCTACATTTCTACACTTCACTTCTACTATAACTAACAAATATTTGCCCTTCCAGGATTTAGAAATCAAGGCAAGTGAGGGAAGGTTGGTCACACAGGTGTATCACAGCCAACTGACAGGAATAATCTCCTATTTTATAATAACATCCATCTGAAGTCCTATGAGAGAATCTCCCATTTGGGCAGTACCTGTGTTTCTGCAGGAATAGTTCCAATATTAGGGACTTTAAGGCAGAGTCACAGAAACTGTGTGAAAAAACTAGAGGAGAAGAATCATCCACATCATGTAGTAAATCAGGGGCAGAAAAGAGCGCAGAACTACAACTGAATGCCTTATTGAAGAGCAAAGAAAAAACAAAGATTGATAGAACAATTTTCATTAAAACATTTAGCACGCCGTTGGATTCTGTGAAACGGACAATCACAAAGAACTGGTACATCCTCAATTCTAGTGGCCTGAACCTAACACCACCATTGTTCTCTTTTTTAAAAAGTGGCATTATTAGCGATATGCTTGTCCACACAAGGCCACAACACTTTGGCCCAAGTCCTGGAGCTAGAATATAAGATCTGCCTCTGGTGGTAAGCCCCACGGCGTGTGGCTCATGCAGTGGTTGCCCCTTAACAAGAAACTCCAAAACAGTGGACATAGGCTTGTGTTACCCTTGCATTCAAACGCAGCATAGTTGCAATTCAGATAATGTCATTTACTTCGTTCACTGTCCTTGTAAACTTCTATACATAGGAATGACAACCGATAAGAGAACATTCAGAATTATAAATGCAAAAAAAATTTACCAAAATGATATCACATTTCTTGGAGAAGAAACATGTTCAATGACATAAAATGGACAGTATTGGATAATCCTACTAACCCTCATAATGTCAAGGATGTGAAGAGTTTCTTGCTTAGACGGGAACCAAAATTGATATATCATATCTGTAGTCATTAGATCGGATTAAACGATGATATCCCCTGGCATCAGTCAAACTGCCTTTGAACCCATATTTTGAGTACCTTTTGCAACTGAGCCAGATCGTACTTAGGTAGCATTAAGACTGGGTGATATGTGGGACATTTCTATTAAATTCAATGGAAGCATTCATTTAGATGTAGAAAGAAAGAACATATCAAAGACTTGACACTAAAACCTTTGTTTTAAATCTTCTAAACATGGATTGACTTCATGTCTATCTTTTTATAACATATATGGCAAGTCCAGATTGGTTGGGAACTCTTACAGTGATTTAATATGGCCTGGCACTTTTTGTTTAACATGTCAGTGTAATGGTGCAAGAAGAGAACAGTCACTACAATCTAGATATTGAAGCACCACATGAAAGGCATATCCTGATTCTGATTGGGTATCGACTGTAATCTGTGGGGCCGTCATCCTTTTCATTTAGCCATAAAGGAGGGGGAGGCTCAATTAAGCAGCTTCTTATATGCGGACACTCAGATTGAAAAAAAAACATCCATGGGCATTTGCGATACATTTGGAGCAGCCAAAACATACATTTGCAGAGGGAAGAGGATTAAGATGGTGAATGTACAAGCTACCTGTAGGGAATCCATGTGATATCAGATGTTTCGGATTGGACGCGTTTTAAAGGGCAGAGCCAATGTCCTGTTCGCACCTCCAGGGGACAGCGAGCAACATGATGTAGCAGCATTTTTCCTTTGATGAATTAAGCACACAGAGAAGAGGAAGGAGGGTGTTGTGCTCTTTCACAAGTATGTCTAAGTAGGAGTGTGTAAGACTCTGGTTGCTGGTGTCTGACCAGATGCTCCATGGTGGCACCAGAGTATTTCCATAAATATGCCCACCTCTATCGCGTGTGCCTGTAGGGAGCCTCATACAGTCAGAGTCATAAAGACACGTTTGTCAGGCATAGGCAGGATCAACCAGGTTAGAGGTCCATGTTGATTCTTCATGAGCAGTGCACCACTCCTACCGAGAGTAGTGGCTAACCCTCAAGCAGGGGTAACGGCAGAGGTGGAACTACATATTTGTTTGGCTCTATCTATTAATTAAATACCATAAAAAAAACTACAAAGAACCAGAGAGAGAAATAAGTAAGGGGCATGACCATGGTACTGATATGAGGAGATGCCGTATTTTCCTCATGGTGAACCTCAAACAGATGGGGTCACAAGGATACACTTGGAGGGTATAGGCATGATCAACCATGTTAGAGGGCCATTTGATTCTCTACGAGGGCACACCACTCTAACACGATTGAGAGGATTGGTTAATCATTGAGCACTGGCAATGGCATAGGTGGAACAACATGCATGTTCGGTTCTATCAAGCAAATGCCATAAAAATACTATATAAAACCAGCGGGACAAATGAGTAATGGGCATGTCCATGGTGTTGATATGAGATGATGCAGTCTAATGTGATGAGTTACATTTTCACTTGTCTTTACTTAATATAACAGTGTGTGACTACAGGGAGACGCTCTCTCTCACATTCCAGTTTCAGAGAAATTAATAATGAAACTTGGAAAGCAATACTTGTGTTCCTTGAATTGTTTTCCCTGACCCTCACATGTTTGGGTGCTGTGAGTTTGTGAGTACTGTAGGCCAGCTGGAAACACTACAAAGGCGGGTTGTATGATATTGTGCACTAGGAATATTGAATATGGACATTGTCCCATACCTGAAGTCTCCTATCAGGGCCGTCATGGTATTTTACTTTATGTGGGGCTTTAGCATATCTTCTTTTTGGACAAACTCATCAGTTTTTTTAACTTTTACTGTGTTTGTCATTTCAGGGCCACCCGTTGAGTGTTTAATAAAGAATGGCAAGCAAGATCATTACATTCTGGATAATTATATCCCCCATCTGAATTAGAAGTAAGGGGTAATAAAATAAGTGGGATCTCTGAGTCCTGTGGAAGGCTGAATGTTGACATACGAGCAGATAAGAGAGATGTAGGGCCACTAATATCCCCGTTTTCTCACCACCATAGATTTTTAATCCTATCCAGAGGGTTCAAGAATAAATACAGTTTACGACATCCCTGAGGTCGTTTTAATCACTTTTTTGTTCTGCAGTGTATATTCCGATACATATATGTGTGTGTACTGTCTTCCCCTTTACCTTGCTCCATCCCCGCATTGGTCTGCAGAGGGATGTTGTAGCACGCCCAATTATGAAGCATGCCACTAATAGTGAGTGAGGGCATTTTTAAAGAACCTTGCATTTTTTCCTAACCGGTATTTTTGTCCTGTCTTTTTCCCTAAGTTGTATTCCTTATGACAGAGTTTTGCATTTCCTTTTTTTCTCTTTTTCTGTGTATGATTATTAGAAGACCTACATATAACTCTACTTTAACCTTTGTTTTTTCTATGATATATATATTTATATGTTTATTTTCTTCAAGGCACTTATATGTGGAGTTAAAGATACGAAATGTAACCCTCTCACATATTCTTATTGTCACAAACTTTTTTCTGTCGATATTTTTAGGATATTTTTGCGAGGACTTGATATTCTGGTATTATTAAGTGAAGATTACTTAGCATATGTTGTTAGCAGACAGGGTAACATCTTTTGTGTTTAACTCTGATGTCAATAACACTAAATCTCAGACAGTCATGGCCAGTCAGAAGAAAAGGCTTGCTAAGGTACCCTTAACTAGGCCTGGGCTAAAATTCCGTTCCGCTCGCGGAAATTGCGATAATTTGACATTTTCGCGTTCCGCGGAGAGCGCGAAAATGTCAAAATTTCCGCAATCCGCATTTTACCGGAAATTATTTGCTTGCTCGCGCTGTAAAATAATACATTCTCGCGTGCGCGCGATCGCCTTACCTGAATCCCCGCGTTCGCCGACAAGTTTTCCCGATCCGGTCGCGTTCTCCAAGAGATGTTGGATTGTTGGTAGCCATTTGCGCTGTCTCGCGACAGTTCGCGCCCGCAGTAACGTCATTCGTCGCGCGATCACGTCTTTCTTCTTGCGATCATGCACCGCGAGACAAGTGAAAACAAGGTGGCCGCGCCTGCGAGCAACCGCATGGGTAAGTTGGCGAGCCACGACCACGCAGAAAATACCGCGAACGGGCGGAAAAAAACCTTCTGCATCTTCGCGATATTTCCGCGTGTTTGCGGAGATTTTTAACATTTTCGCGATAATTTGCAAAAGTGAATTTCGCAAATTCCGCCCACCCCTACCCTTAACTCGCCACTTGGTAGCTTGGCAAGATCGAGGTCTAGATACACCACAGTTTGCTTTTGGGATACATCTGTAAAATCTCCAATTAACGGTAATTATCAAAATTCAAATGCTGTACCAATCATCGGCACCTTTAACACCATGCCAACAACATTTTTGAACCAGTTGATCCGACGTGTGACTATGACAAGGGAGAGGCAAGAGAGATAGAGGAGTGACTGACTGTACACAGAGAATGAGAGGGATCTGTTAATGAAATAAAGAGCATAGAAGGAAGGGGAGCTATATGAGGACGGAGTTATACAGGGTTAATAGAAAGATGCTTGACCTAAGGAAGAAATACCGGTAAGAATGAATAAAAGGGGGTGGAGAGTTGCATGAAATTATAGGAAAGTACCGGAGAGAATAGAGTGGGAGGCATAGTGGAGGCTGAGTAGGGAGAAAAAGGCGACAATGGTGGGGAAAGAGCTGAGAGAAGCAAGAAAATTGAAAAATAGAGGAGACAAAAAGAGTGGGACAGAAGCAGAGTGATGAAAGAAGGGAGTGTAAAGAAGGAAAGTAGAGATAATCGGAGGTAGAGAGGGCAGGGGCGAGTAGACGCATACAAGAAAAAACGTAAATGGAAGGATAGGATGGTAAAAGGGGATCATGAGCCTAGAGATACAGCAGAGAGAGGGGAGTAAAATGTATAAATTCGTCAAGAGAGAAGATGACGGAAAAAAAGGAGAGGCGATACAAAAGGGCTACAGTAACACAGGATAAATGAGGGAGCAGGGACTAAATACATTGCTGAATGGAAATATGAGTTGAGAGTGAAGAAGGGGAAGTGGAGAGATAGAGATGGAAATGTGGACAGTCTTAGGCGGAAAGCAGACAAATACTGAGAAAGCGTAAGCAGAGAAGATACACAAGGAAGATTCTATACAGAAAGAATAGAAAAGAGAAGGGAAGTGAAAATATATGGCGACAGATGATGGAGAATGGAAGAGATGAGAAATACAGCTGAAAACGGAGAGCAAAAACATGCATCCTTTATGCATCATTAATGGATAATAGGGAGGTGGGGGGAACAATTAAGACGTGCAAGTGGGGGAAGAGTGAAAGATGGACGGCAGTGTTGTATGGAGAGAAGGAAGAGAGGAAGGGGTTGTAGAGATTCAGGGAGTCGGGAGTGAAGTGCTTCAGTGTCCAAAAGTACAGCTATCATTATTGTCCATTGGTCCTCAGGCCCATTGTTTACCGAGTACTCTGTTTATTTATTAACCACTACTGGGGTAGGAAGATCATTCTCCTTACCTGCATTAGGGCCCTTGATACTCTTGCTATAACACTAAGGTTATGGGTAATTGAGTCTGCCCCCTTTGATGTGATACAATCCATTAGGTCAAACTGTGAAGCTGGAGAACCAATTCACTCATTTTAATTAGGTCGAGCCTAGCGCAGCGCGCATGCGCTACCCTAGGAGAAGGCCTCTTGGAATCACTTCAGACTTTCTGCACACTCGTGCGTGTGGTGTTTGATTTTCCACACATGCTATTGGCCGTTGCGTGTGGCTTTCAAAAATGAAAGCATGCAATTGGTCAAAGGTGGCTGCATGTCCCACCTTTTCTGAAAATGTTTACTCCCACAGCGTTTAGATGTCGGGCGCGAGCAGCGGCGCGCAGCATGCCATCTGTTGTGGCTCATGTTTCATTTCAAGACCTTGCAGCCTTACTTACAAGGTGCGTCCCCTCCACCCCGGCCAAGGGACAGACCCCGCCACCACAAGAGTGAGCGCTCCTTTTTCCAGCGCTCGCATTTCATCTATGTCAGAACTCTTTTCCTGCACAGTTATCTTCGTATTAGTATTATATTGTCAAGACATTTGCTGTACTCTATAGTTGGCCTCTATAGTCGCCTCTTTTGCGGTACCATCTTAAAAATTAACCGCACCTTTTCACATTAGCGTTTTTTCATCACCGTGGTGCGTGCTTCCTTTTACACCTCTGCGCACCTGTGGTGTGTGCTACCTTTGATATCTCTGCATAGTGCACAGCTGTGGTGCATGTTTCCTTTCCCCACATTGCTTTGCTTAATTTGAGCCGGTGACTGCCGGTGTGCACATGGGCACTTAATTATTAGCAATTGCTTTTTGTGCGTGCTTGCTGGCACCGGCTGCTAAATAATGCCTCTGCGCAGTTCTGGTCCGTGCTACCTTTGACATCTCTCTACAGTGCACAGCTGTGGTGCGTGCTTCCTTTCCCCCCATTGCACAGTACACAGCTTCAAAATTGACCGCACCTATTCATTTCATTTCATAAGGCTTTATTCGGAACAAAAAATAATGTCCATATAAGCAAAAACATAAAAAATTATTTACAGTACCATACAAAATATCACAATAAATAACATATTGCTAAAATGACGAACATGTGATACAGGCGGGGGAGAGAATAAATACTTAAAAACTCATACTTTTCCTGACATTGATTGCTTTTATTTAAAAAGTTGCGGTAAAAAAACAAATATCAGGATGATGTAGATTAAAAAGCAGTTTAAAAGAATCAAACACTGTCCTGACACCAAATTTTACAAAGATAGGCTTTAAAAAAGCTAAACGAAAATTTCTATACAGTGGACACAACAGAAGAAAGTGCATTGTGCTTTGTACTGACAAATTGTCACACGGACAGGGTCCAGCGGGCTGCTTATTTATACAAGGGAATGCAACCAATTTATGGACAATCCCCATCCTCAGTCTAGTTAAAACACACCTATGAGAGACTCTGGTCACCTGGGTTAGATACGGTTGATAACCCTTCAGTTCATTCATGGTGTTATATTGCACACAGGTTGATAAAGTACCATTATTGCAAATCCGAATCTCTGTTTTGCACTGCAGAAAGATATGCTTCATTTCTGCCTTTGAAATTACTGAGGCCCCATATCTGTCGGCTTTGATATCAATACCATAGATCTCCTGAAAGCTATTGACAATATAATTGATCCATGGGATCTTAAAATAGTTATCGGTAGTAAGACAGTCATTGATGATTGCTCTGTTTAATGATGTTTCTTCTTTCAACCAAATTGACCGCCACAACAATAAAGGCCTTAGGAGAATCAGATCATTTAAAAAAGGGATACCAAGTTCTTTGTGGACTAAATCGTTAGAGACAGATTTGGGTAAATTCAGCAATTTTTTTCAAAAAGACATTCTCCTCCACCTGTAAACACCCTGCCGAGGCGAAGCCCCAGATCCCTGCCCCGTAAAGGGCGGTGGAAAGGCATCGTGACTGAAAGATCTTAAGCATGTCACTAATCCGCTTATCCCCAAGTTTAGTGGCAAAAGTAAACACACCGTTAGAGCTTCTAACCATCTTGGCTCTAACACTGGTGTGCTCACTGGCCCAACTACCATTCTTGGAGAAAATGATTCCAAGATAACTAAAGTTATCCACTTGTTTGACCCTGTATTGATCAATATAGTAAGAGTGCTTTTTGTGCGTGCTTGCTGGCACCGGCTGCTAAATAATGCCTCTGCGCAGTTCTGGTACTTGCTACCTTTGACATCTCTCTACAGTGCACAGCTGTGGTGCGTGCTTCCTTTCCCCCCATTGCACAGTACACAGCTTCAAAATTGACCGCACCTATTAACATTTGTGTCTTTTCAGCACCACTGTACGTGCTTCCTTTTACACTTCTGCGCAGCTGTGGTGTGTGCTACCTTTGACATCCTTGCACAGTGCACAGCTGTGGTGCATGCTTCCTTTCCTTACATTGATGTTCGGACTCACTCGATCCAGGCACGTAACGCAGGCCTCTGCTGGGGGCTTAATTTGAGCCGGTGTCTGCCGGTGTGCACATGGGCACTTAATTACTAGCACTTGCTTTTTGTTCGTGCTTGCTGGCACCGGCTGCTAAATAATGCCTCTGTGCAGCTGTGGTGCGTGCTACCTTTCACATCTCTGCACAGTGCACAGCTGTGATGCGTGCTTCCTTGCCTCCCATTGCACAGTACACAGGTTACAAATCGAGTGCAGCTTTTAACATTCCCGTTTTTTCAGCACCGTGGTGCGCGCTTCCTTTCACAATTCTGCGCAGCTGTGGTGCGTGCTCCCTTTGACATCTCTGCACAAAGCACAGCTGTGGTGCGTGCTTCCTTTCCCCCATTGCACAGTACACAGCTTCAAAATAGACAGCAACTTTTAACATTCACGTTTTTTAAGCACTGTGGTGCGTGCTTCCTTTCACATCTCTGCGCAGCTGTGGTGCGTACTACCTTTGACATCTCTGCAGAGTGCACAGCTGTGGTGCATGCTTCCTTTCCCCCATTGCACAGTACACAGCTGTGGCCAGTGCTTCCTTTCACTCCACTGCACAGTGCACATATGTGGTGTGTGCTTCCTTTCACCCCATTGCACAGCTGTGGTGCATGATTCCTTTCACCTTACTGCACATTGCACAGCTGTGGTGCGTGCTTCCTTTCACCCCACTGCACAGTTCACAGCTGTGGTGCCTGAGTCCTTCACCCCACTGCACATGCCCCCTCCATCACACCCATGTGGTTCCTCGTTTTCTGTTTCATAAACAAATTTCACACACAGATGCCCAGGTTTCCGATGTTAGCATTTGAGAACTCACTGGACCTCGCAGCTTTTCTTACAAGTCTGGTCCTCTCTGCCCCAGCCGAGGGACAGACCCCACCGCCATAGGCTGGATTATAAAGCGCCCTGACAGAAGCACCAAGGCGCTGGACCTTGCAGCTTTCCTTACAAGGCGCGTCCTCTCCACCCCGGCTGAAGGACAAACTCCTCCGCCACAAGCTGCTGTGATAGTATGGTAATATTATAAATTTTTATTATTCCTTGCAACTTTGGCGTTGATATTATTTCCCTTTATTACACTATTTGTTTGTTTTTAAATCAACCGTAGCGAAATTGAGCCCCTGTGCTGCCCAGCCAGGAATCCCACCAGTACCGCCACTGTAACAGGAGGCAGACCCACCACCCCTCCCACACTTCCAACAGATGGCTCTACAGTAAACGGTCTGTGTATTGTTTCTTATTGCTGCAATTAATCTCTCTTTACTGGCTCCTCACCCTCCCCCTTCCCCTCTCTCCCTCCCACTGACAGAAATAGTTAAAACACTTTGTTTATTATAACTTATAAATTTTCACCACAACATTCACAATGCTCTACAACACATATTAAAAACGTTAACAAAGCCAATAGCTCTGTCTGAACACTTATAACGCCCCAAAGGTGAGACCTATTGGCTATGCCAATGCTTGTTACGTACGCTACTCTTCTGTATAGACCCATAAAGAAGTACAAAGTGTCAATAGTTTACCGTGACATAATTTACATGTTTTCACCTTCATCAGTAGTCTAGCTTGTTCACTCAACGCAATGCAGCAAGCCAACTTGCTGTGCTGTGTGAAAGGGAGAGGGCAGGAATGCCGTATATTTACCAATATATGGGGCATTCCTGCTCTCTGCCTGAGCTGGTGCACAGTCTGCTGCCTACAGCCAATGCAGGCACCCTTGTGCCATGGTGTAAGGGTGGCTGCAACACTGGCAGGATTGATTTTGTGCAGGAAGGGACACCTTACTGCACAAAACCAAACCTGAGTGTTGTCTTTCCTCTTTCTAAGTGTGGTGCATTCTGCAACCCACTTAGAATGAGGAAAAAACTATGAGAAATAAACATATTTCTCCACATTGCACCTCTGGTGGGAATGGGTAGCATTTTGACGCATTCCCAGGTTTTCCAGTGTTGGTAAATATGTGAATGCGCCAAAATCCATGGGTGGGTGTGTGGAAACACCCATGCTCCTCCCATGGAATGCCTTTCCAGGGCAGAGAAGTCGCTGCCTAGCGTTAGAGTTGCCCTGCGTTGCTCCAGATTTAACAAGCAAAACAGGACCAGGCAAGTGTCAAGATTCAACTTCAAGTAAAATCAGTCGTAACCTCAAGATGACTCATTAGCTACACCTCCAAAGTAATTATTGCTATACATGGTATCCCAATTAAAAACAATGTTGAAACAGCTGAGTTATCCTTAGATAGGAAGCTGCTTAATGGAAGCATTATTAAAATGAACTCCTGCCTCTTCCGTTATTATGGAAGGTTCATCTGTGGCCTATATTTTTAGTTGAACTAAACTAGTCAGACCCACAGTGGTTGTATGTCACAATATTTACTTCAGTATCGACCTGCAGCAATATCAAGTCCACAATATCAATCATAATAATAATAAAGTAATTTGAATGTCTGACAGAATATCGACGGACAGAAAATCGACCTACAAAAATATCGACACAAAAATATCGATGACACGAATATCGAGATCCTATCTACAACATGGTAACTACAAAAATATCGAAAATAAAATATAGAATGTCAAAAATATCATTATTAAAAATATAAAGTATTTTTTAGTTAAAAAAAAAAATATGTAAAATAAACCAAATAATACTTATAAATAAAACAAACATAATTAAATATATTTTATAATGTTTAAAATTAATAATTAATATATATATATAATGCAATAAAACATTAATTAAACATATACATATAATATATAATATATATACTTACTTAATAATACATTTTAATAATTGTTTTAATAACTTATAACTTGTTAAAAATTATTATAAATTACAAATATATCATACACATAAAACAATAACATGAATAAAAATTAAATCATTATATATAACACATTAAAAAAATTACATTTAATTTGAATATTGTTAAAATTAATTATATATTACATTAGCTAAAATAATACAAAAAATATTAAATAGCACCGACAATAAAACTACTACCCCAGCTCCAAAAAAAAACAGTAAAGGAAATATTGGATAGCGTAGAACTGAAAATTACTATTTCCACTCCAGGGAGTGGAACAATAGGGAAAGTGTTGGATAACGTACAGGTATAAATTACTATACCCACTGCAGGGAGTGCAACAGTAAGGAAAGTGTTGGATAGCGTAGGGGTAAAAATGACTATTCCAACTCCAAAGAGTGCAACAGTAGGGAAAGTGTTGGATAGCGTAGGGGTAAAAATTACTATTCCCACTCCAGAGAGTGCAACAGTAGGGAAAGTGTTGGATAGCGTAGGGGTACAAATTACTATTCCCACTCCAGAGAGTGCAACAGTAGGGAAAGTGTTGGATAGCGTAGGGGTAACAATTACTATTCCAACTCCACAGAGTGCAACAGTAGGGAAAGTGTTGGATAGCGTAGGGGTAAAAATTACTATTCCCACTCCAGAGAGTGCAACAGTAGGGAAAGTGTTGGATAGCGTAGGGGTAAAAATTACTATTCCCACTCCAGAGAGTGCAACAGTAGGGAAAGTGTTGGATAGCGTAGGGGTAAAAATTACTATGTCCACTCCAGAGAGTGCAACAGTAGGGAAAGTGTTGGATAGTGTAGGGGTAAAAATTACTATTCCAACTCCAGAGAGTGCAACAGTAGGGAAAATGTTGGATAGCGAAGGGGAAAAAATTACTATTCCCACTCCAGAGAGTGCAACAGTAGGGAAAGTGTTGGATAGCATAGGGGTACAAATTACTATTCCAACTCCAGAGAGTGCAACAGTAGGGAAAGTGTTGGATAGCGTAAGGGTAAAAATTACAATTCCAACTCCAGAGAGTGCAACAGTAGGGAAAGTGTTGGATAGCGTAGGGGTAAAAATTACTATTCCAACTCCAGAAAGTGCAACAGTAGGGAAAGTGTTGGATAGCGTAGGGGTGAAAATTACTAATCCCACTCCACAGAGTGCAACAGTAGGGAAAGTGTTGGATAGCGAAGGGGTAAAAATTACTATTACAACTCGAAAGAGTGCAACAGAAGGGAAAGTGTTGGATAGCGTAGGGGTAAAAATTACTATTCCAACTCCAGAGAGTGCAACAGTAGGGAAAGTGTTGGATAGCGTAGGGGTAAAAATTACTATTCCAACTCCAAAGAATGCAACAGTACGGAAAGTGTTGGATAGCGTAGGGATAAAATGTACTATTCCAACTCCAGAGGGTGCAACAGTAGGGAAAGTGTTGGATAGCGTAGAAGTTAAAAATAACATAGTTATAAATAAAATAATTATTTAAAATAATTAGTGATTTAATTATTAAATAACTCAAAATTATTTACAAATACCAATAAATAATTATTACAAACATAACTACCAAAGAATAATTAATTAACAATACATTAATAATAAATACCAATAAATAATAATTAATACATATTAATTACCAAATAATAAATAATAAACGATAAAATACTTTTCATAACCAAAAACATATGAATTATTAAAAAGTAAATACCAATTAAAATATATTTAACAATTTTAAAAAATATATACTGCAAAATAATAATTATGAAACATTAATTACCACTTAAAAAATATTGAACTATTAAAAAAATTTCATACGCCAAAATAATCAATATTACACATTAATTACCAATTAATAATTACTTATTAATATATTATTAGAAATATCAATGCATAATATTTTATTATATTTAATTCACAATTAATGTTTAATCAACAATTACTATTTTTCATAACCAAAATATTATAATTTAAAATATTTACCAATTAATAATTATTGTCCAATTAATTAATTATCAATACCCAACAACTAATTTAATAATTACTTAATTAGATATCAATTACTTCCAACACTATTCCCCTATAAACGCACGACACACTCCACTAATAAAATAATACACTTAACATAATTATCAATTAATCAACTAATGAAAACTAATTGCCAATTAATAAAAATTAATTACCAATTAATACTTAATTAACAATAATATAATTATCAATACCAATAAATGAAAATAAATTATTAATTAATTACAATTAAATTACTTCCCACCCTATTCCCCTATAAACCCACAACCCGCTACAGAACTTAAACGCAAAAATGTATTAAAATCAATTTATAATTCCTAAAAATGTATAATTAATTCCATATAATTAAATTACTTCCCACCCTATTCCCCTATAAACACACAACCCGCTACAGAACTTAAACGCAAAAATTAATTAAAATTAATTTATAATTCCTAAAAATGTATAAATAATTCCATATAATTAAATTACTTCCCACCCTATTCCCCTATAAACCCACAACCCGCTACGGTACTAAAACACAAAATTGACTTAAAAAACCATTGTTAACATATAAAAATTGTATACATATATGTTAAAACCAGTAGAACACTTAACTAAAAACATATAACACATACATATCAAATACATAATAAAATACATAACAATATTATAAATATCGATATTAGTAACATCAAGATTAGTAAAATCGATATATTTGATGTCGATATTACTAACTTCGATATTACTAACATCGATATTAAAATACTTACCTTAGGATCGATATTCTGTCCATAGATATTATTGACATCGATATTCTGTCCCTTCGATATTTAAAACTCAATATTAGTGTAGGTAGATATTTTAGTTTCGATATTTTGGCTGCTCGCCAAGTAATTCATAAGCCACCTGCTTACTTCAACAAAGTGTCCCCACATTGAGGTTTGGCTCCCACACACAGATCCAAAAACCAACCAGCAGCCTCATTCAAGCCATCTGTGTATCATCAAGGTAAGTTCATATATGGGTAAGTACAGTAATATTGTTAACTCCAAGTTTACTTATCTTGATGGTATAGTGATAGTCTTTACTAGACAATAGTGTATTATATATACAGTTGCTTCTGAATCAGCGACAAAAAAGCTTTGGTGTGTGTGCGCTCTCTAAATGCTTTACCATAGACTGTAGATCATATACAATATTGTGGACTTAATATTGTTGCACTGTTAGACCTGGCATCTTTTTGCATGATTTCTCCTGTCTTTTTGCCTTCTGAGTTACTGTTTTGACTGTGTGCTGAACTTCGTTTTTGCTCGTTCTAGGACTTTGTACACTTTTTCATAGCTGACTAGTGCTAACGTACATGCGCTCTGTGTTTAAAATGTAGTGGCATTTGGTTTCTCCATGATTAGCATATTTGATTAATTAATACGTCCCTAGTACCATGCACTACATGTGCCCAGGGCCTAATAAACAAATGCTACTAGTGGGCCTGCATCATTGATTGTGCCACCCAAGTGAGTAGCCCTTCAAAACTGTTTCAGGCCTGCCGCTACAGAGCCTGTGTGTGATGAGTGCACAATGCAATGACCTCGACTTACACAGCCCCAATTTTGCATCACTGATGTCTGTGACACACCGTCCCCGACTCCGACACATTACTGGTCCGATATGGTTCTAACCAGCACATCGCCTTCAGCCCATTGGTTCCACATTGATGCCTTGGAATAGATGAACAGGATTCTTGATATCGACTTTGCCCAACTTCGGAACCAACGCAAAATTTATAGCTCGGCTTGTGTATGTTGGATTTTTTTTTATATAGGTCATTTTACTCAGCTACATATTGGCTTTTTTTCTAAACCGGTGTGCAGTACTTTTTGGTCTTTTCACTGTGTTAGTGTGGGTGTGTGTGTGTGTGTGAGCGCACAAATACTTTACACATTGCCTCTTTAGTTTAGCCTGACAGCTCTGTGCCAAGCTGCCAGAGAGTGAGCACAGGAAAAGTTACCCTGACTTGGATTGTGATTCCTACTTGGACAGGCTGCATACCTCTGCCAACCAGAAACCCAATTCCTAACATGCGCTATGATCTTTCGACCACAATACAGTGACAACCCACTCGACCCCACCAAAGCAACCAGTACCTAACATTAGTGCAGAGTAAGGATTCATAAAACACTCCACCTATTGCTAAAAATGTGAACAATGTTTGTTCAAATATAGTAGCTGAAGCCACATTTTTTACTACTTTGAATAGGACTACATAATAATATTGGAGTGAAAATTACTTTTTATTCGGTCACTGGATTAACGAAGACATTGTCAGAAATATATATGACTTTTAAGTGAAGAATGCATAGAATTCACTGACCATGCAACCTTTGGTTCCAGAGTGGATATGTGTTGGACTTTGCCCTTTTTGCAGGGTCATCCCAGAACTTTTTGCCTTCCTCTTGCTGACCTGTTGTTCGTGGTTTTAGGACTCTGGGCACTTTATCACTGCTGATCAGTGCTAAAATGCATGTGCTCTCTATGGCAAACTTGGTAAGATTGGTTTACACCTGTTTGGCATATTTAATTTCCCTGTCAATCCCTTGTACAGTGGTATCATATACCCAGGGCCAGTAAATTAAATGGTACTGTTGGGCTTGCAGGGCTGCTTGCACCACCCACCAAAGTAGCCTTTCAAACCTGTCTCAGGCCTCTGCCATTGCAGGCGCAGTTTACTGCCGCTGTGACGTGGCACATAAAGTGGTTGCCACATCTGTGTCTCCCCTTTTACTATATCTCAGTAACCCCTAATATAGACCCTAGTTAGCCCTATGGGCAGGATGCGATATATATACAAGGTAGGACATGTGCCCTAACTGTGTGGCATGTCCTGGTAGTGAGAAACAGCCTTTTTGGTTTCTCATGAATTGGGGATTCCCTGATATGGGCTTCAGTGGTAATTCCTGACATGAGAGGGGTAGCGTGATAAAGTTTGGTATGTTTGGAATAGTGGTGATAAATGCTGTATATTGGTGTTCGAGGATTTATTATCACTATTTTAGAAATGCCACTTTTAGAAGTAGGCATTTCTGTGTGCTATGTGTCTTTGTTCCTGCCTGTTGTGTATTGACTGTCTGGCTTTGGAGTAACAGGTGCTGGGGAGTTGCAGTGGCTCCAGAGAGTCTGGATGAGTCAGCGCTGGGCTGAATAGGCCTGGTCTGCATTTGGAGTGGTGGGAGGAGTAGCACCTGTACCTGAATAGGACTGTGCCTGCCTTCCACAAAGATCGCTCCGCCCCCCCTGTGGTGTGTCTGGGGCCAGGGCTTACACTTACAGTGGGGAGTGTTTTGCACTTGGAAAGTGCCCCCATAACTAGTTTGGACTGGCTGTGACCCCATGTAAGTTGAGCTGGCTGGGAAAAGGAGAGACTGCGTGGGACTTGCAGCCGACAGGCTGCTCGACTGCCAGGAGGAACCTCCTTGGGACTAACCTATTCTTCTGGGGGGCTGAGATAAGGATTGCCCCTGTGCCCTGAAACCCTTGTGCTGGCCTGACTGGCTGCACCCTGCTACCACGTCTCCAGTGCTCTCCCAGGAGGGCAGACTTGTGCACTTTTAATCATCAGGGCTCGTGGCCCTGAACCAAAGTTTGGGGGCGTGCTGTGACCACCTCTCCTGTGCCCCAGGTGCGGGCTTGTGCCTCCGTAAACACCATGAAGAGCATTCTTTTGTGACCTGAAGGATCGTCTGTTAAGCACTTTACTCTTCCAACTGGGAGGAGCGTTGTTGCTCTGCTCCTTGGACAGTGAGTGTGGGGAAGTGCTGCTTTCATTAGAGGAGTCCTGGGCAGGGTTTCAGCCTGTGCCGCTGGAGGCAGAGAAACTGCAGGGAAGTAAGCACCTGGTGAGCACTGTATACTTCTGTCCCCCGAGCCCGAGGTGTGGGCTTTCTGCGCCATAAAAGAAAGGAGGAGTGCAGGCTGCTCTTAACTGTGCCGCATGACAAAATCCTCCCTTCAACAACCCCTTCCTGAGGCCAAAGAGAGAGAGAAGGAGAGGTGGCCGCTCATCAGCGAGCCCGCGCAAAGCCACCATGCTGTTACTAGGCACCACCGAGGATGCCTGAAGACCGCGAGGCAGCCCCGCCCAGCAGGACGCCACGCCGGTAGCCAGGAGTCTTGCATCCCGCATTGGCCCCTGTCTTGCAATTCCATCAGTACTTGCAGGGGGATTACCGGTGTTCAGACCCGAGCGGTCTCTCCATTGCATTGCGGCACTCCTCACAGTTAGGAGCACATATCCCCGAATTCCTGGGACTAATACAAGGGGGTCACAGTGAATGGAAAACTTTACCGCATTACGGTGAATAGGTGCGTAGGTGCTTTTTGGCCCTCCACACCTGGCCTGATGATCGTGGTGGCTCACCAGAATTACCATAACCCAGCTAATAGGAGCACAGTAGTTTCCCATGCCCTAAGGTTGCCGGCTGTGGATCCGTTTCTATCCCATAAACTGCTGTACTCCCTGCTTCAATCATACATGGTGACATGCATATGTGGGCAGGATGTGTGTGTGGAAGGTGCACTCTGATAAATACTCCCTATGGTGCACTGCTGATGAGGTCTATGAGTAAGGTGCTTTGCTAAGTACCATTATTCTGGTTATGCCTCATATGGTACATGTGCAATACTGTGATGTGTGATGCCCTGATGTGATTGTGTTTTACATTGCTAGGGTTGCACCACCTGCACAGTGAGGGGTTGTGTTGATAATATGTACACGCTGCAGGTGGTTACTATGGTGCACTTCTAATAATATTTTGCCAATGCTAAGTGTACTCCTACCAGTAGCTACTGGTCTCTAACTGTACTGTTTATATGACAGTGGCCTGATTGGCCTATTGGTGTAATCCCTGTAAAGTCAAGACAAGTGCCTGGTGGCACAGTGTATATATGTGATGATGTTCTAACATGTTTTGTGGATAATACAAAGGCTATTTTTATATAACCTTGTGTGGAATTTCTTTTGTGGTGTGCCTAGTGTGTCGCTACTGTGTGCGTGTGTTGCGCAAATGCTTTGCACATTGCCTCTGGGCTAAGCCTGACTGCTCTGCCAAGCTACCAAGGGGGTGAGCAAGGGTTATCTTCAGTGTGTAACTTGCTTGCCCTGACTAGAGTGGTGGTTTCTGCCTGGCTTAGGCGCATGCCCTAGCCAACCAGAAATTCCATTTCTAATAGTAGTGAAGGTGGATGTAAAGATACGAAGAGGCAGTGGGCTGTACTTTGAAAAAGCGATTTAAATGCAAGAAGTAGGCAGAGCCTTCTCGCATTTTTAAGAGAGCCAAACCAACTTCACCCTGGTTTTTGAATGAACTTAGATCACTCAGAAGGGAGTGTTGCAGGCAGGAGCGTGGATGGCGGCTATACCCTTGTATTAGGGAGAAAACCAGGCAGAAAGTTCTGCTCCAGAAGTATAAGCTAGCCATCTTTCAAACTAAAGCTCACTTCCTCACAAACAAGATCCTTGCTGCATACAATTACTCTAGCATGCTCTTCAAGGTGATCACGGTGATCTCTGAACCTTCTGGGATGCAAGTGTTGCCCCCCTCTCAAGATCTCTCTGATATAATAGCTACCTACTTCGAGGACAAGGTCCTTAAAATCTTTAGGGAGCTCGACCATATGAAAAAGGCAGAATTGGAGGGCGAGGAGGTCACGCAGGAGCAAGTGATGGGAACTTCCCCTGCTACTCTTGCAACTTTTCCCCAGATCACTGTTCAACAAACTATGGCTCTTCTTATGGGTCTTTAGTCCGGCTCTCCCTCTGACCCTTGCTCGCCCCTCATTCTCAAGATGGTCCCCAACCTGATTGCAGACTTTCTTTGCAAGCTGTTTAACAACATCCTCTGTTCCGGCTGCTATCCAGACGCTTGGAAAGAGGCAATTTTTATGCCACTGCTCAAGAAACCCAACGCTGGCCCCTCTGAAATGAAAAATCTTCACCCTATCTTTCTTCTTTCTGCCCCGCAAAAATCCTAGAGAAGTTCATCAACATTGAGCTGATGAACCACTTGGATTCCCATGAGATCTTAGATCAGTCTCAAAACGGTTTTTGCGCCGACTACAGCATCGAATCCGCCCTTATTGCTGCCATTGATTACATCCACATGCAGGTCGACCAGGGTGATTCGGTAGTGCTGATTATGCTCAATCTGTCGGCGGCTTTTGAAACAGTCTCTCCCACTTGGATGGTTCAACGTCGGAAAGAGGTGGGAATCTCGGGTAAGGTCCTGCAGGTCATCCACTCCTTCCTGACAGAGAGAACTAATGCTGTTAACTGTGGGGGTTTTAGATCTTAGGCATTCAGCCTACCCTGTGGTGTTCCCCAGGGCTCATCCCTGAGTCCCACCCTCTTTAATGTGTTTGTGTCCCCATTGGCCAAACTGGTCAGATATTTTGGGTTCCAGGTGATTTCCTACGCTGATGACACACAGATCATTGTTTCCATCTCTCATAATCTGCAGTCGGTCGCTGGGAAATTTAACCAGTGCATGGCCAGCATTATCAGATGGATGCAGAATAACTCCCTTAAGATCAATGCAGAAAAAACTGAGGTCCTAGTTTTTGGTCTTCAGACCTCAATCTTGTTGAATGCCTGGTGGCCCGGAGATTGTGGTCCCCTTCCTGTTCCCGCCAAGACAGTCAAAACCTTGGGGGTTACTTTTGACGTGGGCCTGACCTTCGAGTCTCAGGCCAGCCGCACTGTCAACACTTGCTCTTACATTTTGAAGACTCTCAGAAAGGTGCTTCCGTATATTCCATCAGCACTCCATCGGCCCACGATCATTGCACTAGTTACCTTCTGGCTTGACTATTAAAATGCCTTGTACCTGAATATTAGCACGGCCTCCTTGAACAGGCTTCAGGTTGCACAAAACGCAGCTGCCAGGCTGATCCTTAATATCCCCAAACGGCACTCAGCAAAGGAGGGGCTTCGCACTCTGCACTGGCTCCCATATTAAAAAGCGAATCTCTTTCAAAGCCCTGTGCACGGTTCACAAGGCCCTGCATAATAAAGGTTTGCAGCAGCTTAAAACTATGTTTACATGGTATATGCCTGGGAGAGCTTTGAGATCTTCTTCCCAGAGAAAAATGATCATCCCTAGAGTCTGCAAAGCCAGATGGGGTGGCCGTTCCTTCTCGGTGGCGGCCACAAACCTTTGGAATACTCTACCTTCCTCGATTTCTCAGGTAGAATCGCTTCTGGTGTTCAAAAAACTGCTGAAGACTTGGCTTTTACCAGTTTAGTCAGCAGCCCGTCAGCAGCCCGTCAGCAGCCCGTCATTCTCCTCTCTTCCGCTCTACCGGCCAGCGCTTTGGCACCTTCGGGTATTAGTGCACTTTGTAAATCCTCATCCTATCCTATCCTTTTTGTGCGGAGGTAAAATTTTACATTCAGAAGGTTGCAATGCACTCTGTGTTGTAATCTGACATGCTGGATGTCTTATTTAAGGCACTGGTCATTGTTCATTTGGATAATTTATAACATGCCCCCAAATTTTATGACAACTAAATTCACTCCGCTATTGTGCTTTTTGTGGTCAGCAAGACTTTGGCTCCTACAAGTCTTGAAGGCCAGAACTGTAACTTTTGTTAACAGAGCTTTCTGTCTTTCGACAGCGAAGGTCTGGAACATTCTTGCATTGGAATCATGCGTCCTCCTCAACTCTTCCACATCAAATTAATAAAAATTGTCCTTTTTAGCAGCTAACAAGTGTGCTGAGAACCTTTTACTCTCATCTTTCTGTCTGGTCAGTTTCAGCCAATCAAACTAGGTATTTTGCATTTATCTAAAACACCAAAAACTACCATTTACAGTGTGTTTCATAACAAAACAATAACTTAAGAAAGGACTGATGTAATGTAGGCATGTGCTTCATGGAGGTAACATCTGTATGCGACGGCAGGCTCTGCTGTATTTCCTAATGTACATGAAGCCAAAATTGATCTTGAGTAAAAGGCTTCTATGATTTGTCATCCCCTGTTGGCAAATCTAATGTGCTCCTGAAATTACTTGGGAAGATCAGAACCGATAAATCTATTCTGGTATGTCAGGCACTTACGAGATTATTTCCAGCGGATGCAATAGTGTTTCTAGCATACATAATAAACTGGTGGTGATTAAATTGGGTTTGAAGTGCATTTGCCTCCCATGGGCATTTTCCTGAACGGCCTTTCCTGCCCTGGATTAAAAAAGCAGGACTTTAAGATTTCCAAGTCAAGGATGCGTTGACCTTGACATTGCACTGATCGATACGTACCTAATAAGTATTAAGGACAGTCCCTGCTAAAGCTATTGATACTTATATTTGTGGTAGTCGGTTTGAGTGATTGTGTGGGTTCTCTGGGGGCCGTGATAGGTAGAAATGAAATAATTTCCCCGTATGGCCCTGAAAGTGTGTGAAGTATTTAACACACATGAATTATCATTACCCTGGCGTTAAGTATTTACCCGTAAATAGTTAAATACCTCCCATTCCAAGAGTTTCACTTGGAAAGAAGGGATAGCATTTGAAATTGTTTTTTATCGAACCAAAGTCTGCATTTATCACACAGTTAGGAATTCAGACCCAAGCTCCTACTCCTGTTTGCACAGGTCTCGGATGTAAGACCTCCACGTAGTCAGGGCCTATGTCTTGTGTTACATTTTTGATGATGGGGCTAATGCTGCATTGTGCTTCATGGTGGAATACAATGTGTTTCTTTCCACGTACACTAGTACAACGTGTTTGCATGTCCATGTGGTACGTTGCATCTCTGTCTATTTCCTTGGCCAAGTGACCCTATTGGAGGGATTATTTCTAGTATATTGACTGATTTAGCTTGTGTAATGTTTGCTAGCATTGCAACAAGGCCTTTCAACACTCAGAGGCATCCTTGAGTTATCATCACCATGCTTTTGAGAGCAGGGTGACTTCCGCTTGACATGCTCTGCATTTTCAATAGTTCTCGCTTGGGATGGGAGGCACGAGAAGACAAACACACCCAGTCCATCCAGTTAAGTCAGTTGTTAGAAACCATGGATAAAATTGCCTAGAGAAGTCATTGGTAAGGCCGTAGGGTTAGTAGAGGGAACATCAAAGGAATAACACTGACATACAAGGCCAGGCTGCTGAAACGTTCTGGATGCCTGATCTATTCGTGACATGACATGACACGACTGGTAGAGGCATGAAATGCAGAACCATTTTCAGGCATCCACTCAGTAGGAGAATGAGGGCTTGAATTATAGGGACTATAACCTCTGCTCAGTCTTGACCACAGTGAGCCATTGCAAGTAATCTGTGTACAACAACGTGTTCGAGAGCTGCCTCCCTCCCCTCACGCAGACCAGCGACAGCTCCTCCGCTAAGGCAGAGAAGCATAGCCCCACTGCTCTTTGAGCAGTGCATAAAGGAAAAATAAAATGATAACATAATGGTATTATAATTTTATTTTTCCATACTGAGGTAGTTTTACAGGGCGGGGCTGGGCTGTCGTCACATCCAGCAGGGGGACGAGCGGTTGGTGCAGTTAAGTAGGCATGACGGTTTGGCCATTCTTCTTGGGCTGGCCAAACAGTAATGTGCACTTAGCATGTTCTTCACCTGGCTGTATTGCACAGCCGGGTTGGAAAACATGCACAGACTCCCACTCCCTGCCTGAGCACCGAACCAGGCCACTTGGACCAATCATGATGCCGCTGTCATGCTGGTGACAGCAGTGTCGTGATTGGCTAGTGGAATCTGGGAGCCTGGGTGCTGCAAGGAGCCAGGAACAGAGGGAGGACGGAGGAGAGGCGGTGGCCCGCGTTCGGCAGGTAAGTCATATTTTATTTCTAAACCCCCTACCCCCCTCCACTGTTCCCTAGTAGCCGCCACTACAACAGGCATGACCCAAGGTGAGTAGAAGGTAATCTATTTAGGGCTTCCTGGCGAGAAGTTTTTAATCAAAAATAGACATAACCACTTATAAAGCTTGAGTTAATTGAGGAGCGTGTGTTTTGGATGTTGAGAGCCCTTGTAATTAAGGTTTATGTAGAGGAAGCAGATTGGCTAGCAATTTTCGATCCTACAATTCCTCAAAATCTAACATGACCATCTTCAGTTTCTGAATCTTATCAGAACATCTGGAAGATCATAAAGTACACCTGGGTCTGGCAGCTGTCTAATCACAGTGCTGCTTTTCTTCTCCGAGATACACATGCCTCGATGGCTTCGTGTACAGGAGGTAGCTTTTTTATGTTTCTGTTAGTAGTAGTTTGCCCTTTGTATGCACTCCGTACTTGAAACACATGCAACCAACAAACTGCACACCAACCTTTAAAAGCTGAGATGCAAATTGAGTGAAACACAAAGGGCCAGATGTATCAACGCTTTTTGCGATCGGAAACGGGCCGATTCTCGGGCCAGTTTGTGATCGCAAAAATGTGTTTTGCAATGTATCAAACATTTGTAATTCGCAATATAGGTAATCACAATTATTTGCGATTACCTAAATTGTGAATGCAGTTAGGGAATTGCAATTTGCAATTCCCTAAATGCAATTCTTGTAGCTATCGCAAATTGCGAATTGGCATTAACGAATTACAAATTAACACCAATTCTAGTTGGTGGTAATTTGTAAATTCCTAGAAAAATTCACTTTTCTGCATTTTTTTAAGCACCATGTGGCGCACATACATGCCCTTAGGGCATGTATGTGTGCTACATGTGCACACTTACCTTTTTTGGGGGTGCATCAGGGTGGCCTTTTGGCCCCCCTATCACCCTTCAAAATGCACCCGCAATTTGTGAGTACCTATTTGGTACTCGCAAATTGCAAATATATTTCCATTCATTTCTATGGGTCTCTAGTCCCATAGGAATGAATGTGAAGGCAATTGCGATTCGCTATTAAGGAATATGTAGGATTCACAAAATGTTTGCAAAAACCTACATGCATTGCATTTTGCGAGTCTATAATAGCGAATCGGTAAATTTCGCTAATATAGACTCGCAAAATGTAATCTTGATACATCTGGCTCATGGTTCTATGCGGAGGATGCCAATATTTTAAAGATACAGACTTCACCACCTGTAACACACCAATGACTTCTGAATTTCTTGGTCTTGTTAACACGTAATGCTTAAGGAAAAGGTGAGGGCCCATAGGACCCTATTAAATAAAGTTATTTCACAACGCACAAAAGTGTTGCCTACTCATAGAAAAAGTCATAAATCATGCATGCATAATTTTCCTGCAATCCACGAAGCATAACCACATTGGAAGCTTTTTCATGGTGGATGAAAGAGGAGAAAGCTGGGGAGATGTCCTCTTTTTCTCCCTTCCATGAACAGCAGTCCCATTAATACATATTTACCTCCATTATGGGCTATAGCTACTAAGGCAACATTTCCAGTCCATATAGCAGATGAAGCCAATAGGTCGGGCTTTAAAGGATTGCTGTATGGTAATGTGAAGCATTGAAAGTAGGTAGCAATAGAATTCATATGTATTTGTGTGGAAGCAAAGAGCTGTCAAATAATATTGGTGTGGGGTGAATGGTTAGGGAACAGTTGATGTGTCAAGCCAGACCTAAAAAATCCATGTAGGTTAATGACTATCCTCCTTCCATCTGTGCTACTGCAGAGAAACACAACATAAATTATCTAGTTTTATGAGACACTTTATTAGCATTACAATTTCATGCATGTGCCCCTGAAAGTTCATGCTCAGGCAGCTGGATAAATAAACACAATGATCACAGCTATGTGGAGGCTAAGCACTTTTTTTGTGGAAGCACACACTCTTTTTCGCAATAAAAATGTACTCCTGGCTCCCAACATGTAGGCTGACTCAACGCCCCTCTCCTAGCGATTCTCACATAATTGTCTGCCAGCAGCTACGGTGTCAAAAGGTACGCTCTTGCTCATGAATGGATGACAAGCCTTGGTTGTTGTCGCATGAGCTAATTGTCAGAATTATTTTTCACGAAGTTTTGAGCACACTGATTTTGGCTTTTCACTATAAACATTCGATGAACTTCACACATATGCAAGAACCTTGACTTGTTGCATTTCAAGAAATAGCTGCCTTGTAGTCAGTCCAAAGTCTGTTAAAGCACTTGTGTAGGCTGTCAAGTGCTTTACTGATAAGAGTGCTGCATAGCCTATAAAAACAAGGTCTCGGCATTGTTAAAGTTAGAGCTATTGGCATTGCTCATGACATTATTTTTGTTTATGTTTTTGTTTTTAAAACATTTAACCCCTTGCATGCCCGCCCCTTTCCCCGCCCAGTGCCGCGCTTTGTATTAGCGGGCGGAGTTCATGACGAGCTGGACTCGTCATGGGCACAGCGCCACCGCAGCCCATGACGAGTCCAGCTCGTCATGGGCACTGAAGGGGTTAAAGAAACGGCATTGTTATTTACAATGTCAATAGCTTAATCACTCTCAAATGCGAGACCTATTGCATTTGCACCCACACACAGAGCCACACACACAAATAGAGCCACCCACACACACAAACAGAGCCACCCACACACATAGAGCCATACACACAAATAGAGCCACCCACACACACAGAGCCACACACAGAGCCACCCACACAGACCCTGAGGGTCCCTGAAGAATTGGAATTCCTTGTCGCTGTGGAAGTGGTGATCTGTGGATATTTAGACTAAAGCTAAGTAGTGCGTACTATGGGTACTGGTAAAGAGTGTGTGGAAAACCAACTGTGGTGGAGTTAACAAAAACTGTAAACACTGATCAGGAGACTACGTCTACCATTTAAGTCCAGAGAATCATCTAAAAAGCAAGCAATATAAAGTATCACATACATACCAAAGTTAAGGCGACTTCAAGCATTGGTGCCCGGGCAATGGTGCCATGGAAAAGGGGGATGCAGTCCACAAAGAGTACATGTTGCCCCTCTTTGCGCTTGGTTTCTCCGCCACCAGAATGCCATTCACAGCGGAGTGTGGATACTTGGCTCCATGCAACACTATTTTACAGTAGGCCTGGGTGGTAAGTTTAAACACGGTCATTCTTTATAACACGGAATCCCAGGGATTGGGGGAAAGGTTGACACTTAGAACGGAAACAAAAGGGTCTATGAGGGTCAACGTCAGGGTTCTGAGAGTGACAAAGTGAGGAGGCAAAAGCGGCTGCACTTCAGCATGAGGACAAACACCGGCGAGTATAGATTTCAGTATTGGACCGTGTTCCTTTGTCATGGGCTGCCTTGCAGTCCTTATGACGGAATTCACAGCGCAGCCAGTGGAAAGTACATTGGGTGAGACGTCCTTGGTAGGCACCACAACTTCCCCGGGAAATGGGCTCTGGCAACCCCTACCTAATCTGGTGGCCTGTACCCGAGAGCGGAGCCAGGCTTAGATCTCCTACTTCAGCCGCAAAACACTCTTGTCGTAAACGGGGAAAGACATGTACCTTCACGACAGAGTACGTATTATAAAAAAAATAGAGCACAAGTAATATCATCCAAAAGGTAACGCGGTAGCCATCTTGGAAGAGGCAGATTCGAGAAAAGGTCAACTGATCACCAACGTCAACTATGGCAACAGCGAGCAAAATAGTGTTACCAGAAGTCTAGCCTTTACCAGAACTGCGCGGAAGTAAATATATGGTAAAATTAAGTTCCCCACTAAAAATCGACATTAAAGCAGTAATATGTGGTTGTGATGAAAAAATATATTGTATGCAAAAGAGGAAATGTTTATTTTCGTACAAAAGAAGGTGCGTGTCTAGATGCAAGTAAGCCCCATATCTGTCTGCACTTGTAGTAATACATGGAGGCTCACGGGTGGTCTTTGCAATTTTAGTTGCTTATTCAACATGTGAGCTTGAGCAAATTGAAAACATTTTCCGCGATGATAGCATCCCTGTTCCATATAATTCCATAAGGCATTGAAAATCTGACGAAAAGCTATATTTTAATTTTCAAGGTTGCTGCTTGTACCGAGTCTTACGTGCTGCCGCGGCGAGCGAGCCCAGCTGCCAGTCCATGAGGGAATCGCCCTGAACACCACCGCCTTTCTCCGAGGTCAAGCAGAAATGCCTCGGAGAAACGCAGCGGCGTTTTCGGATTCGGGGGCGTGTTTTTCTTTCTCTCCTCTTGCCATTGGCTGGAATGTGTTCATTTCAAAGGAGAGAAAGAATCGAAAAAACACGCCCCCGAATCCGAAAAAGACGGGGCTTAAACGGACAGACGCCCCTCTCCTCCAATGGCTGGCCTCCGTTTAGGAAGCCAGCCAATGGAGAAGAGGGGCGGGTTCAAGCCCCGTACTGAAATGATTAAATCGCGCGAGCGAGACTGCGCAAGCGCAGCCTTCGCTAGCCGAGACCTAAAAACAGCTTATTGCTTGGTGATGTTTAGATATTCTCTGTGTTTTAAAACTCAATTTGTGAAGCATGGGATTCTTGTTCACGCCCATTGTGTCACACCGCAAGTTGCACAGGACACAATGGTGTAGCAAAGGCCCCGCGGTGTGGGGGGCCCCCTCAGCACAGTACCCTGGCTTGAGCCCTCCTGAGTGAGTCTGGGGGAGGGACCCTCCATTTACTTTGCAGGGGGAGCCCTCAAGTTTCGTTATGCCACTGACAGGACATGCCTCTTGTCAAGGGTCCTCAGTTATGCTTTCTGAGTCATGCACCACTTCGAAACTGCCCCTTCCTTTTTCATCCTCGTTGAAACACTTAGACCCACACCATTAAATACAAACAACTCGGTGGGAGAACTCGACTTTGACTATCACGTTCTTCCCCACCTTAGAAGCGTCTTGAAATGGCTGAAAATATATATTTATTGATCTACCAAAAATCAGGCAAGAGGTTTAATTTGTCCTGCATGCTCATGTCACTGTGGCGTATTGCACAAGGTTTTTAATTCTGTCCTCACTTGGGTTGTTAGTAGGTTAGTATGCCTCTGAGGAATCATACTGTCTCCTCCCAATGCTGAGTCAAAGATGTGCCTGCCTGTAGCCAAAAGATTGAACGTGAGATCAATATTTTCTTGGGTACACAATGTCTCTATATTGCTGCACCAACCTTTCTTAGTTGTACACAGTACCATGTACTTGCTGCATAGTGTGTATTTTCTTGGTTTGTTTACGAACTTATTCATCTACAACACTTTATATATCAACTTTCACATTTGGGATTTTTCCTTTTGCTGCATATAGCCACATTTATTTGCTTTGTACACAAGCATGCTTGCTTGTTGCATCAATCAATCAAAGACATTTATATAACACACAGCTGCTTTATCGGAAGAGAGACTGAATCAGGTGGTAGCAGTGCAGAGGGGACTAGCCTTTATCAAAAAGGAAAGTTTTTTTTTTAGGTCGAGCTTAGCATTGCAGCGCATGCGCTGCTCGCTTTGCGAGGCATGCTGTCTTAGGGCATGTTTTAGAAGTGGTGTGGAAGCCCCACCCATATTTTTCATTGGCTGGCGTCATCGTCTATGGTAAATGCTGGCTTCCGATTGATAATGAGGCTTCTTAGTCCCTCCTTCTTACCGCCCTATCTCCTTTTGGATTGCACATCAGGACTGGATCTTTGAATTGCGGCGTTACACTGTCTTCTTCATTAGTGGGAAGGCACTATATTTTTTTCACTATGGCGACAGCTTGTCTGGTATTTGCATTCAGGGTATTAGCTTGCGGCTGTAGAGCCAGAGAACCAGGTCAGCAGAGCCGCTCTAGAGCCAGAGAACCAGGTCAGCAGAGCTGCTGTAGAGCCAAAGAATCAGGTCAGTGGAGCTGCTGCGCAGCCAGAGAACCAGGTCAGCAGAGCTGCTCTGGATCCAGAGAACCAGGTCAGCAGAGCTACTGTAGAGCCAGAGAACCAGGTCAGCAGAGCCACTGTAGAACCTGAGACTCAGGTCAGTAGAGACGCTGTAGAGCCATAGAACCAGGTCAGCAGAGCTGTTCTAGAGCCAGAGAACCAGGTCAGCAGGGCTGCTTTAGAGCCAGAGAACTGGGTCCGCAGAGCCGTTGTAGAGCCAGAGAACCAGGTCAGCAGAGCTGTTGTAGAGCCAGAGAACCAGTTCACCAGAGCCGTTGTAGAACCTGAGACTCAGGTCAGTAGTGACGCTGTAGAGCCATAGAACCAGGTCAGCAGAGCCACTCTAGAGCCAGAGAACCAGGTCAGCAGAGCCACTCTAGAGCCAGAGAATTGGGTCCGCAGAGCCGTTGTAGAGCCAGAGAACCAGGTCAGCAGAGCTGCTCTAGAGCCAGAAAACCAGGTCAGCAGAGGTGCTCTAGACCCAGAGAACCAGGTCAGCAAAGATGCAGTAGAGCAAGAGAACCAGGTCAACAGAGCTGCTCTAGAGCCAGAGAATCAGGTCAGCAGAGCTGCTGTAGAGCCAGAGAACCAGGTCAGCAGAGCCGCTGTAAAGCCAGAGAACAAGGTCAGCAGAGTTGCCCTGGAGCCAGAGAACCAGGTCAGCAGAGCCGCTCTAGAGCCAGAGAACCAGGTCAGCAGAGCCGCTCTATGGCCAGAGAACCAGGCCAGCAGAGCCACTCCAGAGGCAGAGAACCTGGTCAGCAAGCTGCTGTAGAGCCTGAGAACCAGGTCAGCAGAGCCGTTGTAAAGCCAGAGAACCAGGTCAGCAGAGCTTCTGTAGAGTCAGAGAACCAGGTCACCAGAGCAGTTGTAGAGCCTCAGACCCAGGTCAGCAGAGCCACTCTAGAGCCTGAGAACCAGGTCAGCAGAACTGCTGTAGAGCCAGAGAACCTGGTCAGCAGAGCTTTTGTAGAGCCTGAGACCCAGGTCAGAACAGGTGCTGGAGGGACTGGAGAGGTACAAACGTAATCAGACACAGAAGAGGTTCAATGATGCAGTGTAATATGGCACAATCTGTCATTGTCATTTTGTCATTTTACAACACAGTAGTACTGTCTGGGCGAATGTTTCTCCTCATTAGCAGCACTCTAACACCCGAATACAGCCATCAGCAACAAAATGGTGACAGTTAATCTTTGCAAAGCGTCTGTCCCCCCGGGGGACCACGGCTGAATCATACAGCAAGTGTGGAAAATAAGTAAATACTCCGAGAACACGGCGGCCACAATATTGCGTTATTCCAGTGGTCCTGCCTATAAGCAAAGACTTGTAGTGTAATTGCCTTGATTTACTGACTGTGTTGTAAATCCATGGAACTGTCCCCCAGAAGAATATTTGGGCTAAAAATTACCTCGATGTACCTGCGGTACTGATAAAGTAAGGGTAAAAGTGGAGGCCATGCAAGGTCACTGAAGTCAGGAAGGAATGGGCAGTTCTGGACAGCATTGTCATTCTCCAGGTAGGAATTCCCATGCAGGGCAGCGCCAAGTAGCTTGGATGAAACACGCATTTGCAATGCAATAGGTCTCTCATTTATGGGGTTTTAAGATATTGGCATTGTAAATGACAATGTCTTTTATTTATGGTTTAAAAAACAAAACATAAATAAAAGGCATTGTCATTTACAATGCCAATAGCTCAAACTTGCGTAAATGCGATACCCATTGCATTGCAAATGCTTGTTAAGATAGGTATTCAGGCAGCCCTTTCAACAGTGCCTTCCACAGTTTGGACGTTAGAGACGTACAGGATCTGCCTCTTCGTCTTGCCTTGGGGAATTTTGGGACCTGCACAGTCAAAGGTTGTTTGCCCTGCCTGATCTGCATTGCTTGTATGGGTGCAGTATGTTTGTCAGATAGGAAGGGATCTCACCAGCAAAGGGCCTGAATGCAAAAGTAAGGGCTTTAAATTTGATACAATTAATAACTGGCAGCCAATGAAGCTGCTTCATATGAGGCGATATAGACTGCCGACGAAAACTTTCCGGATCAGTCTTGCTGCTGCGTTTTGATCAATCTTGAATCTTGAAGTTAGAAATACATGAAGGTATAAGTGTTAATTTCAGTGATATTTTTGTATTGCGTACACCCAATTGTTCTTGATTTGCACTCTAGCATTTCCATTTGCCTGTGGCAGCCTTTTTAAATCTACAGTGAAGGGATGCCCAGATGCAACCATTGTGACTTCTTAGATCACTCACTCTAGAGCCTGAGCTTGGGGTCATTGGTGGGATTACTTTGAATTAGTGTCTTTCTCTTGTAACACTGGCTAGAATTATTAACCCGTGGTACTTTCCTACTACTAACATCTAGGAACAAGGAATACCATCTTAAATATCAGATCTGATTTTTACCCACTGCATACGTTGTAGGTTTGATAGATCCTCAATGCAGAACTTTAAAGTCAGGAGAGACTGCAGTAAGTGGGAAGATTGATCTAATCTTATTGATGTGTAAGTGACATCTCTCACAAACACTAGCTGCAGTAGTTCTGCAGAGGGAGGGAAATATGCGTATGTAAAAGAATCTATTCCTTTCCTTTTGGAAATGTCCTGGACAAAAGCACCTCTTCTGAAGCTTTGTTGGAGGTACAACTAAATAAGACTAAATGATTAGCGCAATTGAAACCAAAACAGTTGCCATAAGCAGGTTATAGACAGTAGGATACAAATGTAAGTAATGCATCAAATATAAATGTTGCAATAGGTTAAAATCCGAACTAGGATATGGAATGACTTTGCAACTCTACCTAAATCTACTCATTACTAGTTGTGTGTTGACTAAGTTGCTGATTTTGGAACCAGGGAGCCAGGTTCTAATGGCGATTTCAGTACTTTATTTAAAACAACGTGATTCTGAACAAATCGTGTAATGTCCCTGCCTCTTCGATTGTCAATATATGCAACGTAATAAGGTTTGTAAATCTCTTCTTGATATAGTCAGTGTTATCCTCGCCTCCCATTAAGGCACAGGGTTGTATTGCTCCTCGGCTAAATTAGTGTCTATGCGTACAAACCCATTTTTCATTCATAGTTGTTTGTCTAAACGGTAAAAAGCGCCTCTTCACGTACTCCCGCCCTTGCCATGACTCCCAAACTGGTCCAAGTATATACTGGAATATTTCACAAGTGCCCATTCACTGCGAATTTTGAGAGATCATGCTTTTTTGGTAAGTAAAAGTGAACATTTGGCTGTAAAATGCTGTATTTGACAGTATTATTTAAACTGTTCTCAGCAGGAGAATTCCTCACACCCCCCCTTCGAGGACGGTGGACTTGCTCACAATAATACAGCTTTAGGTATTATGAGCCTTCTTTATGAGGCCTTGCGACAGTTATGCGCTCCCGTTGTGTCACTTTTTGTGACGCATTGGCGGCGTAAAACATGCCTCCTGTTGCACCCTATTTACAAAGCGACGCATCTAAGTCGATGCGTCACTTTGTAAACCCCTGCGCTACATTATACCTGCGTCAGGTATAATGTATGCAGGGTGGGCATTCCCACGTAAGTAAGCCTCGTAGAAGTGACAAAGTGAAATCTACAAGATTTCACTGCGCCACTTCTAGGGTGCAAATGCGTCAATATCTTACGCCTGCCTAACAGCAGGTGTAAGACTGACGCAGGCCCTTTCACATGGGGCTTGCCCCATGTGAAAGGACACATTGCTTGAGTTGCGTCACGTTTGTAACACACTCCAGCAATGCATCACTTTTGCGCCTACAGATACGTCAGAAATACTGACGTATCTGTAACTCCTTGCGACATGATGTGTCATACAGTAAATATGACACATCCATCATGCCGCAAGGAGGGCGCACTGAGAAGTGACGCATCGCTGTTTCAAGCAGCGATGCGTCACTTCTCATAAATGAAGCCCTATATATGCAGGCAATGGAACAGGTGAGTGGGGGGGGTGGATTGTACCAGTGGGGCAAGTGGGAAGTGCAAGTGAAGGGAATGGGCAATGAATGTGGGGGAGTGGGTGACGACTACCTTAGAATTTTGGGGTACTTACACTTATTATTTTTTTTCAAATAAATCAGAGATTTAGGTATACCTTGATTGCACAGTTCTTGCAATTGTGTAGAAGTGAGATTTCCCATGGGAGTTTCAAAGTAATCTTCAGTGATATCTAATGCGAAACAGGTAAATATCAGTGATATAATCACTTTAAGGGTGTTCATAAAAAAATAAAGCTATGCATTTACAGTACTTATTTGAGCACGCAGCGTACACCCAAATGACACAGTTGTAAGCAAGGATCCTATTGTGGTAAAGGGCACCAATCTGTTCAGAGTTCACAGGGCATATCTAGGAAGGCTTAAACAATAGAGGTAAATACTTTATTTCGATGAAAGTAATTGTGGAAACAAAATAACCAGTGAATGTGAATTTCTCCTAAATCCAGTAAAGATCCAGAGGAATACCCCACCGCAAATTAGGCTTGTTTGTTCATACCTACACTTCACAAATGAGTTGAAAACCAATCTCTTCCTAGAAGTGCCCAAGTCCTCTTTCTCACAGGTTGCAAAATGTATTCATTTATTTAGTTTAGAGTATAGCCTAGGTGTATTTTGTTCTAGCACAAGTGTGCGTCAGAGAGATTCAGGAATTAGGGGGGAAAGTAATTAAAATAGGTCAATTTTAGTTTTTCCCCAAAGGTGAAGAGTTTTCCGGCATCGTGGCCAGAATGGATGATCCGTACGTAGGTGAAGAGCCTATGCTGAGAATAGGTCGTCGTCTTGCCTCTTGCAGCTTGTTTCTGGAGCACCCAGAGCTTCCTGCCATCTCAGAGTAGGTGTTTGGTGGGCTGGTAACATTAATTATAGCTGAAGATATGTTGACTCCAGGCATCTTAAGGTGATACAGAATATTTTCATGGTGCCTCTGATTGTCGCGGACAGCCAGTGAAGGTGTCAAGAGAACACCAGCTTTTTATTCTCCCAACTTACTTTTCACTTCATAAGATTATAGATGCAATTCAGGGCCATTTGAAAATGGGTAAATTACACACATCTCAAAGTAGGATATTTCAATACTATGCTGTTTTACTCATAGATGATTAAAGCTGTAGCAGTATGCAGGTGCATTTAGGTCAGTGCCTTATCCCGCGGTGCTGAGGAAGATTGGGCCAAGAGTGGGGCCGTCTGCGACCCCTCGTGGCCAGCCAAGACTGGACCAGGCCCTCCCTTTTGGCTGTGTGCTCTGCTCTTCTCCCCAATGGGTAAGCATCAATTAAATACTGTACCTGGCAAAGTTAATCGCAGTCCCGATGGTCCGAATATTATGAGGCTCCTTACATCTGCAGTGGGGGCCATCACAGAGGAAATCAGTGCAGTGGAACCAGAGCTTGGTTTAGTTGCGCAGGCGTCCGATCAAGGTGAGGTTGGTGTCACTACCCATAACATTGCTTCCTCTCTTGTAACAAGAGGTCCTCCTACCTCTTCTGGCCTTCAGGATACTCCAGCATCTGGCTCACATGATTTGTTAACTGTGCCGAAGTGCATGCAGCTGTAGGTGGTTCCTCGGCTGTTCCTTTACATTCTACAAAAAATACGATCTTCCACGTGCCGTTTGACTAAGTTGCTTAATCAGGTTTCTTCTGGCAGGCCCTCAGATTGTCTTTTTACTGATGATTGCTGTGATTTATATATTGATTGACTCATGAATAGACTGGTTGTGAAACTGTAGTCTTTGGTGGCCCTCTCTTTCTCATACTATAAGCAGAGCCTTTTAAGGATTGAAGATGGTGTCCTTAAACATTCGGACCAATTTAAGGCCAATTTTATTAATGGTGTAGCAGGAGCTATTTAACCTGCTATTCAACTGCCTGATGAGAATACTTCCCCTGTTGTCCCTGTTACACCTGCTCCATCCACCAGCATGACACCCCTATCTAATGCTCCTTACCCTTCTGACCCCACCCTATTGGTCCATTTAAAAAAAACTCTGCATAATCAATTTTCTCAGAAGCCTACTAACCTCACTCCCCATGTTTCTCATGAGGATCTAGCTTGGTGCCACCTATTGCACAAAATCACCCTCACATAAAATCACATCCGTGGGGCTCTCATTGACCTAGGCGGACGTCAGTGGGGGCAGCCCTGAAGGAAATACACTGGCTTCCAGTACACGCCAGAATCACCTTTAAGGCTTTGGGCTTCTGCCACAGGATTGTCAACGAGAAAGGGCCAAGGTACCTGCGCCCACTACTTACTGTGTATAGACCCATGGATAAGCTGGTAGTGCATGGATAAGCTGGTAGTACCGAAGGTCCGTAAGGTACGATCAGGAGGTAGATCCTTTGGTTTTCTCATGGCTGAGGCCTGGAATTACCTACCTATTGAATTGAGAATCCACCCATCCGAAACAATATTTCGTAAAAAATTAAAGACCTGGTTCTTTCAAGCAGCCCCTGGGGACTGGTGTTAGCTTCTGGCTACAGGGTTTGTTGCTTTAGGATCAGTGGGCCTTGGGGGGGGGGGCTTAGGGCTCAGTGGTATTGGTCTGTGATGTTCTAGCGCAGGGACACTCCGTTGGAGTAACCAGGTGCTTTATAAGCTTAATAATAATAATAATAATGCCAGCAATAGGGGCAGCCCTTTCCATGGTACAGGGCCCTGTGTCCCAGAGTCTTGGTCTTTCCCCAGATGCCACTCCTTATGTTCTAATATTGGCTAAAGTTCCACGTCTGCCCTCAAATATTGTGCAGAACTATTTACAGCTAAAACATAAAGTGGTTCAATGGGTAAACAAGCAGTTGGGGCACAGCATACAATTGTTTAAGTCCATTAATATGGTAGGAGAGTCCTGTGGGTGGGTTTTCAAGCCAAGTTTTTAGATGGTGATTGTGTTGTGATTAATCTTGATAACCCTAATACAGCTGGCTTCTTGCTATATATTTTGGCGCCCTTTATCATGACATATTCTGGTGCTCTTCCATTTACTTTAGGTTACTTCTACAAACCTCTCCCATTAAGCCGTTCAGACAACAGCATGGCTCAAGTTACTTCTATTGTTTCATCTGTTTCCAACACAGGCCTTTGATTGGGTGTACTATATCTCCTTCAGATAGCTATGTGCCCTTGAGTACCTTGTATGACAATGATTGGCTGCCTATTGCTCATGATGAGAGCCTGTCCTCTAGTCTGGGAGGTAATCCACTGCATACTGAGTCTTCTGGCACCTTAAAGTTTTTAAGCTGGAATATTGCCGGACTTGCCAATAACGTGGGTAATTACGTTTTCCATTCTTTCTTGCAGAAATGTAATATTGTGTTTTAAAAGAAAATTGGGATGTTGTTTCAAATTTCTTTTTTGATGGTTATTCTTTTTCTGTTCCTGCTACACCGTCAACCCATGGACGGGCCAGATGTGGTCTTCTTGTTTTGATTGCTGAATTTAGGCTGTTAAAGCCATGGTGATTAATACCAATTCACGCAATCTGGCTGCTGTTTTGCTGACATTCCTATTCTTTGTAGTTTATTCATAGTAAACTTTCAAAATGATTTTTCTCAGTCTGGATGTCCTGCTCAAGGTTCTTAGAGATTTTTCAATAGACTCCCAATTTCTAATCATGCTAATAGCTATGTTTTTTTAGCTGGCGATTTTAATTTACATCTTTGTCCTCGGGGTGTTTTTCTTTGCACGGTCATGTGGACTCTGTTATATTTCAGACTTTGGGGAAATATGAATTCGATTAAATGTAATTATAATTTTTCTTCAACTTAGTTTTCTCATACTGAGACCTCATTTGTACTGAATGTACTAACATTCGTAGGTATTATTATTATTATTATCATTATCGAAACTTGTAGAGCGCACGGCTACCTCCGACGGAAGTGTCCCGGCGCTAGCATCCTACCTAAGGGGAGAAGAGACCAGAATAGACCGTCGCCTCTAGGGCAGGCCAAAAAGCCATGTCTTCAATGCTCTCCTGAACAGGATTTCTGCGTCTATTTTTCTCAGATGGTTAGGCATAGTATTCCACAGGGTAGCAGCTTTTACAGAAAAATCACGGCCACCGGTCATTGCCTTCACAAAACAAGGAATGACCAAAAAATTCCGACTATTAGATCTAAGTGCCCTAGTTTGGTTATATTTCTGAAGTCTCCGCTTCAGATATTGAGGTCCGGCCCCTCTGATTGCTCTATGTGCGAGTACCAGAGCTTTAAACTGCACTGTTCTCCTAACTGGGAGCCAATGTAGGCTGCGTAAATGGGGGGTAATGTGATGTCGCAGTGGCACATTCTTGATCAGCCTGGCTGCAGCATTTTGTACAAGCTGTAGTCTCCTCATCACGTACTCAGGAAGACCAATATAAAGGCTATTGGCATAGTCAAGTTGTGAAGTGACTAGAGCATGCACTATTGACTTCCTGCAACTAATAGGCAGGAAGTGGGGAAATCTGCGCAAGGCCTTAAGTTTCCAAAAGCACCGAGAAGAGACATGAGCAATGTGTGCCTTGCCAGTGAGTTGGGAGTCAAAGTTGAAACCCAAATTCCTGGCAGAGGAAACTGGTAGCAGAGGCGGGTTTAACTCAGTTGGCCACCACAGCGAAGAGCAGGGTGGAGTAGGCTGGTTAAAAAATAAGACCTCCGTCTTATCAGTATTCAATTTTAGGCAGCTGTCCATCATTCATGATGAGATATTTAAGAGACACTGTCTAAAATTGACGAAGGCTGTCTCGTTGTGTTCTTTAAAAGAGAACACCAGTTGTGTATCATCTGCATACGAGACAACCTTCAACCCACATTTTTCAGCAATTGCTGCAAGGGGAGTCAGGTAAACATTAAAAAGTGTGGGGCTTAGAGCAGAGCCCTGAGGAACACCACATAACATGGGGCAAGAGCTGGAGACATGGGGATGAAGAAACACTTGTTGCGAACGACCCTCAAGAAATGAACAAAACCATGCCAAGGCAGTTCATGTTACTCCTAAATAGTGGAGTCTATTCAGAAGGATCATGTGGGAAACCGTGTCAAAGGCTGCGGACAAATCCAGCAGCACCAACATTGCACAGCTTCCCTGGTCTAAGGTTTCACGGATTAATTCGGCCACCTCAAGTAAGGCTGTCTCCGTACTGTAACCTGACCTAAATCCAGACTGAGAATCATGAAGATGGTTATTTGATTCTAGGAAGTCTGAGAGTTGTCTCTGGACTTCTTTTTCTAGAATTTTGGCCGGGGCCGGGAGAAGAGAAATAGGCCTAAAAGTTTTAAGCTCTGCTGGATCAGCATCCTCTTTCTTGAGGATAGGCTGAACATAGGTTTTTTTCCAGCTAGTTGGAAAACGTCAGTCTCCAGTGAGGAGTTCCAAATCGGATTCAAAATTTCTTTAAGCCAAGGGGCTAATAGCTTAAGAAATCTGGCTGGACAGGGGTCCAGTGGGGAGCCTGATTTTATTTTCATTAGTTCCCCCAGTGACACCTCCATCTCAAACGGGCAAAAAGCCGACCATTTATCTGATGTGGAATGAGTTGCTATATCGGATGATCCTGATAAAGGAAAAGAGGAATAAATAGTTAAAATTTTATTCTGGAAGAAAGTAGCTAATTCTTCACAGAGAGCCAAAGATGGGGGGATAGCGCTCTTCAAGGCTTTTGGTTTCATAAAGCCTTGGACTATCTTAAAGTTTTCTTTTGGGGAATTGTCCGATTCCTTAATCTGCTTTGCAACGTAATCCCTAATGAGCCTACTCTTCAGACTATGAAATTTCCTCCGTGCTGCCTTATATTCACATTTGGCTGAAAGTTCATAGTTTTTTCTCCAGACACGCTCCAGCCTCTTGCATAGGCTTTTCTCCGTACGAAGCTCCATGGTAAACCAGGGAGCCGAAGGTTTATTCGTGGGCAATTTAATAGTCTTAATGGGAGCTATTCTATCAAGGGTTGAGTTGACCCATTCATTAAAGAGAGAAGCATCGAGGTTGGGGTCACCAGTGAGTTCAGGGGAGGTGTAATGTAGCTCACCACCCATTGATTCAGGTGTGATCTTCCTCCAGTTTCTCCTATCCTCAGTAGTAGACCTCGTATAGTTGTCACAAACCTTCCAAGTAAACTTGAACGGGACCAACCAATGGTCCGACCAGGTAACCGGTGAGGGATCCTCTACCTGAATGGTGGGATCATTAGTAAAAAGTAAATCTAGAGTATTGCCAGCTGCATGAGTGGGAAGTATTACCTTTTGAATAAGGTTTAACCCTTTAAGGGTATCTCCTAATTGAACCGCTAAAGGGCAGTTCACATTATCCATGTGGACATTAAAGTCAGCAAGAACGGTGAAATTAGTATGCCTCAGGGAAAGATTGGCAATACAATCATACAGTTTCTGCCAGTGGGCGGACACAGCATTTGGTCATGGAAAATGTAATGCAAAAATACATGGCCTCTATTGGTCCAATGTCTTCAGTTTTCTTGTATGAAATTTCCCAACCTTCCCTCATGATTACGGTCAGGCCGCCACCAAGTCTATTACCTGTCCTATCAACCTTAGGTATTTTATAGCATATAGGGATGGCCAGGGAGATGTCTGGATTCGAGCTCTCAGCCAGGTTTCCGTAATAAACACGACATCCCAATCATAGGTCTTTAGCGAGAGCCAAATATCAGATGCATGTTTAGGAAGAGACCTACAGTTAATCAGGCATGCCCTAATAGGCAGCCTGGGACTAGGTCTACACAAGGGTCCTAAGAATAGTGTATCTGCTGGATTATGGATATCTACCTCCCCTTTCCAAATAAACACATCCACATTAAAAGTGCAGGACCTACAATGAAACTCATTGTGGCCGCATTCCTCATCCTCCTCTAAACCCGGTTCAAAACACGTAGGCCTTACAGTCTGACTTTGAAAACGCAAATAACTGTTCTCTAGTCCAAACAATTCTAACCTGAGGGAAGCTACAGGCAGCATGGCTGGCGCTGGACGCGATCCGGACGCGGACGGGCGCAGACGGGCTTGCCTTAGGCGTGCCTTTGGCGCCCCAGCGGCGCGCTCGCCCCAGTCTCCCTTTTTGTAGTGTCAATATCCTAACAACTAGCCCGCTACCCGCCTTCCTAAGATGGCGACCGGGTGTATCAGAGCGCATGTGCAGGGGCGCAATCACCTAGCAGCAAAAAGTAAGTATAAAACGTTCCCCACAAGAAATACAAGTTTTTAAGCAGCCCCCTAATACAAATTAAAAACAGGATAGAGCTAAAGGTAGAGGTTGTTCCATTTTGATTATCTCTTTATCTTCTCACCTGTGGCTCACTTTCGTTTACATTTTGAGGTTGTTTGTGGTCTACTGAGTGATCATGACCCTTTAACATTGTCTTTCATACGTGACTCTTAAAAAGCTAATCCTGTTCGATTCGTTTTGGATAATGTTCGAGCTCCTGCGAAAGGGCGACACCTTAGGTTAAATAAGGTTCTCCATGGTGTGTTTTTTTATCTTGACCTTTTCAGAAATTGTCCATCAAGTTTCAATACTTGTTTGAATATCGATTCTTCCGGTGTTTCCATTATCAGTTCTTTTGCTATTATTTGTGCTTTTAGCCCCATAAATGGTTTGATAATCAATATTCCAGGGCACACTGAGTATTGTTGGAGGCAGTGAGGCCCCTCTTATAGATTTTACATTGGTTCCTATTTGCTGTGCCTCCTATGAGATAATTTTAAAGGATCGTAAAATGTTTCTGTGTGAGGAAGCATGGGACCTGTGTGCTAGCAGACTCAGGGAGCTCCAGATGTTGGGAAATTATTAATCTTTATGCAAGGCCTCTGTGGAGCCTGCCTTAGTCTTTACAATTTTTCCTGAGCTTGAGTAAGTAATTTTAAAGCCATAGAAGATGTGCCCAAATCTGTTCCTGGTTCATTTGAACTTTTGGTGAATGATGGCTCAACTGTAAACATTAATTATTCTTGTGAGGAGGTTTACAATGATATTCTAGAGTTTCCTATGAATAAGACCCCTGGTCCCAATGGGGTGCTCTTGGATGTTTTTAAATCTAATGTAGCACTTTGGACCCCCCTTGATCACTCTGTATATTAATGAGAGTGTTAAACAGTCTATACCTAAGACATGGTCCACCTCTGTGATAGTGCCTATTTTTAGGAACAGGAATCGTGCCAATCCCAGATGTTCTCCTTCTATCTCTTTGATTAGTTCTGTGGTTAAACGTTTTTGGTGGTTGGTTTTGAAAAGTTTATTGACCTGGGCCAAGGATTGTAAAGTTCTATATAATGTCCAATAGGGCTTTTCACCCAGACTTGGGACAGTTGATCAATATATTCTTCTGTACCTTATCATGTAGAAGAGGTGTGGCGCCGCGGCCAGGGTGACTGACTCTGGAATCTGGGGATCACAGTTCGATCCCTGGCACCAGTGACAGATTAGCCCAGCACCATGTGATTCTGGGCAATAGCTAGCTTGATCTTCCCGATGGCCCCCAGCGCCTAGAGACCCTCACGGGTGATTGTTCACGCTTTACAAATGTGGATATTATTATTATCATGAGTAAATATACAGTAGCCAAAAAGGTGCCTTCAATTTGGCTTTTAAACATCTGAGTGCTGCTTTTGACGGGGTCAATAGGGACAAACTATGGGATATTATGTGGTGTTTTGGTCTGGAGGCCAATATGGTCACTTTGTTGCATGATCTTCATTTTAACTTGTCTGCTTCAGTCCATTATGGGCTTAATGGGTGATGCATAGAGCACTTTACATTGAATTGGAGGTGCGCCAAGGCTATATTCTGGCACTATTTCTATTTACCCTACATATAGATCATTTGGAGAAGGTTCTCTTTGAGGGTGGTAGGGACATGCTGCAGATTGGTCATTGCTGTATTCCAGCGTTGCTTTATGCAGACAATGCTGTCCTTATCTCTAGGACAGCTATGGTGTTGGAGCGCTTTCTTAATTTTTTTGTAAACTTCATGGACAACCTTGACCTGAGCACCCATTTCAATAAATCTCATGTAATGATGATTGGCCCTCAGTTCATTAAAACCAGAACCTTGCAGGTTAAGGGTAATGTTATCAGTTATATTGCTACTTTTCCCTATTTAGGATTTTTGCTGGATTCATCGATTATCTTGTCCCCCTTGTTTTCGGTCAGATGTAACATACTTACCAGGAGCATTGCCTCTGTCTTTGATTTTTCTAATAGATTGGGGCATAAATATGTTGAGGTTATCCTGGATATCTACAAAGCCACATGTGTTCCTGTCGCTGCTTGGGGCTTTTCCAAGCTCTCAGCCATAAACGTAGTTGAGTACAAATTCCTAAGAAGAAATGTATGTCTCCCACAAAGCTCCTCGTCTTATATCATTCACAAGGATCTTGGGTTAGTGTTTCTGACCGATATCCTGTAAATGCGACCTTTGTCACTTTGGCTATCTGTATGGTTGAGACCTGAAAAGATCCTTAATTACCTTATATTGAAGGATTGTCGAGCAGCTAGGATAGCTTGGCTATACTATGTTAAAGTGTGTTTTAGCAAATTTTGACAGACTAAATTTTTTAACAATCCTGATTTCATAGTTATTGGTAATGTTGCATGGACTAACTTGACATTTAAGGTTTGGAAGGTAAAAGAGAGAGCCCTTATCGAAATTGATCAACTCTCCGTTAGAGTCTATGTACTGTTACCAAACCACTTTGGCATTGAAAAGGCATTTGGCCTTTGATGTGCCAGTTCATCATCAATGTCTTTTGATATGATTTAGACTCAATTTAGTTCCTCACCAGTTGGCTATCCCATGGGGGAGTTCGTTTGATTCCACATTTGTCCCATGAAAATGTTATTATATTTCCACCCAGGACACACTGCACTTTATTATGTTTTGTCCATTTTGTAAAAACCTTGGCAAGTCTTTTATTTTCTCTTTGTTGGCTGACAAGCACTTTAACAAGTTTAACCTTCCTTCTTTTATTTACAGTTACTTTTTGATGTGCATACTTATATTTCTCTTTCTTGTTTTATGATCAGGAACAGTCTGAAACTAAGAACATTTTTATTTAACGATTGATGCATTTTATTTATCATTCCGGTTTTTTATGGTTTTATCTTGTCAAATGTGAATAAAGATTATGTGATGATGACTAAAGCACTTACATAATGTATAGGTGTAAAGTTTATATACCATATTTCACAAAAATGTGCATGATTTGTGTATCTGTATTTATTTTATTTTGCTAGTTATAAATTCTCCTTGGAAACGGGATTCCTACAGTTGTTGCCTCCTTTTTCTGTTCTTTTTTTTAGTTGTTCTTGTGTTTATTTGGAGAATTGTGCTTTAAACCTCTAGAATGCCAAGTTTGGTTTTTTTCATTCTAAGGTAAGCAAAGTGTGTTTTTAATCTGTACCTTATATAAGGATCTTTCATGTATTCTTGGCAAGTTTGGCAACATAAATTATTTGGAATGTGAGGCCCGGCCAAACATTCATGCACACTTACATAGTGCCCACCGCTCTTCCCCCCTGTTCTGAGAGCAAAGCAGATCCACCGTCCCGCCGCGACGTCGCAGCAGGAACAAATACAATTATAATAACTTTGAGTTATTGTCATTCTATTTTTCCTTTTTTTCACTGCGAAAAGCAGTGGGGCGACGCTCCACCTTAGTGGAGGAGCTGCCTCTGGAAGCCACTGACGTAACAAAGATGCCATTGGCCCTGGTACTAGCAAGGAAGCTAGACCACTAGTCAGGTATTGAAATGCAGCCGCTTATTTGAGTTCTGTGGGCCCCTAAAAATGCTGGTCTAGTGCAGCTGCGCCTACAGCACTCTTCATAGCCGCATCCTTGATAAAACCTCAACTAAAAATGAAAATAATAGACCAAGAGAGATGTGAACATTTAGGGTCAGACACAACCATTCCACTAAGAGTACGAACGCACACAGGTCCAGGCTGAGGCACACTACCTAATCCACCATTCTGCCCCCCCCCTCCTCCGCACTACCTCTCTGTGAACTTGTAGGTGCAGGCGCCACCATTCTGAGAGGAATACTAACACATAGGCAGGTCAAGGCTGAGGCACACTATCTCATCTATCACGATTCCGACATCCTTCCCATTCTGCAGTCTTTTTTTCATAGGCCCTTTGGCACGGTTGGATTTTAGTATCTTAGTAACAACACAACTCAATGTTAATGGCGGCATGGCAGAACAGCCCTTTGCTTGGCTTTTGCAGACTTATCTTTTATGCTCGGATATTGCATAGCAGGAAAAACTGAATGTGGATTTTGTTTTATAACCTTTTTTTTAAACCATTTTACAAAGGACAATGTCTAATGTCACATAGATGCCAAAAAACCCAAAAACAAATCTGCAGCCGGATGAATTCATAGGAAAAAGAAACGCCAGTTGGAGAATAACAAACACACGCACCGCATCCGTCTGTCATTAGCTGTGCTCAGTGTCTCCCTTTCTCTTTGTAATCAACATTAATGGCAAAAAAACAACCTTCGTTAATTATCACTCTAATGAACGCATTAGAGTGATAGCATTCTTCGGGCTCTGCACTCCAATGAACAGATTTACATTTGCCTAAGAAATTGCTCAAAGCTAGCCGGCGGACTATGACTGTCTTTAGTTTTAAGCGCATTATTGGGCATTACTTTAAGTGGATAAACATGTATCCTTTATTGTTTGTGACTTGTGCCCCCTGAGCAAGGATGCCGAACTGAAGCTTACTCCTGTACCATCATTACTTCATCAATAATCATGATGATTATATTTGGCAATAAATAGGAAATTAGGTTATACTTTAGATGATTAATAATGCTTTGGTAGAAATGCCACCACGGTAATTGAATAAAGATCCCGGCGGCAGGTGCTGTCTCCGGTTACACGCCTCCATTAAACAAGGGGCTCGCGTGCCATACACAAGACAGGTCAGGGGGTCACGCTTCCGGCTTCTATCAATTTGCGGTTCACGTCATTTTATCCCTCTTCTAATCAATTTGTTTTCGTCCACACATCCGGTTAGAGTGTTCCTGCAGCTGCGAGTGAGGCCTCTCCATGTCCCCGCATCCTCTCTGCAAGGCACAATCAGAAGCAATCTTCTTTGAGTGCAGTATCCTGCACTTGTGAGTGCCACCTAAAGGATGTTCTGAAGTTAATCTAACTGAGATTACGTTTAATTCCCCTATCCTATTTTGTGGGCTTTAACAGATAAATATACACTGCCATGAGTATGTTTTTTTCTGAAAGCAGCATCTCTGCACTTTGTTAGCCTCTAACCATGTCTCTTCAGGTCTCGTTTGCAGTTTGTTCTCCAAGTGAGACTTCTGGGAACAGCAACAACAGTAATAATGCTTTATTATTAACATTATTATTAATAATATTGATAAGATCAAACTAATAATAATATTGTCTCCTTTTATGTAGCACTCACTGTTTTGCAATTTCATATCATAGAACTATTGGTGCCCATTTAATATGCCCAAATCTTTTTTTTTTTTTTTTTTGATCACCCGGTTTTGGAATTTTTACTGTGGGTGAGTCTCACTACATGTGCCTCACCCACAGTAATCACATGGCAAATAGTCTGCACGTGTTTACTGTCTAGTGTCCATCTTTGAAGAAAAGGCTGCTGCAACACAGCTTGGGTAAGGGGCACTTGGCTAGTAACACATGAACCCATGTGCAAATGTGTGTGAGCTATGCATGTGAAGTTACTGTTGTATGCAGCCCGGTAATTGCGCACAGGAAGCCTGGTGCAGAGGGGACTCTGCAGGGTAAGATATTGACCGGGGTAGGCCGTATAATATTAGTAGAGACAACTATTACTCTGGCTCAGCTCAGGATCAGAGACCAGGTGTTTTGTCACTTTGCTGAGCCAAGTTAATTACATTTCTCCCCAGCAGAGAGAACAAAGGCCATCCCACTTAAAAGGAGTAATTAACAGTGCTTCCCTCAGCTCCTGAGGAGAAGGGGGGAGGATGAAAATATGCATCTGTTAATTACCTGTCACACTATACCAGGGCTGGACACAGGTCAGACCCTTTGAACTAAGGAGTAAGCCCAGACAGATGGAGCTAGCACAGGAAGAGGGCTCTTTTTTGAAGTTTTGATGGGATGTTTTGAATGATGCCATCTTGAACTGTCCTAGCATGCTGTGCAAGAGGTTTGAGACAGGGGTGAAGAGGTCATGTGGCACCCTTGAATTGTCTACAGATGCCTACCTTTCACCTCCATTTAAAAACTCTTGTACAAGGGCGAGAGAGGGCTGCTTGTGCTTTTTGCTGCTGAATTCAAGGACTGCCTCAGCCATAGACAACTGGAAGGAGACACCAACTGATGCCCAAAAGGACCAAGGACTTTGCCGCAGTTGATCCCAGGACCTGCGGGTCTCTCCCCCCTAACATTTCTTGAGGACCAGTTAGGGGACAGATCTGCACCCAGAGACAAAGACCAGGAGGAAAACCGGTACAAGGAGCCAGTGGAATCAGCTCCTTGCAAGGTACACCACGTTTTATATCGCTTGCCATCATTAGTAAAACAAGCCCAGCATCATCCAAATCAGCCCAACATGCCCGAGTTACGGCCTTTTCAAGCTGGTGACCTTTGAACCCCTGTGCGAGCCACGGAGCGCATCGGCATCCACTCATCTGAAAATTACTCCTGGGGCGGGCCAGGACCCAGGGGTCAGCGTGAGAATGAATACATTATTTCGGATGGAGGGGATGTTCATGAGGCCCACTCCTCATTTCAACTTTGCCTTCATGGGCCCAAATGTCCAAAGGGGCCAACACAAACGGAAATTGGGGGGGGGGGGGGTTCTGTCGCCCCCACCATAGAAATAGAAAAGGGGCCTGGGTTCCCATCTCTGGGCCCCAACTGCCAGTGGTCTCGCTCCTACTCCCCGTGTCTGGGGAGAGGAAGTGGCAACTCCATAACAAACTCCTTGCAGAGTGGGCAGGGTATAAGACTGCTGCCTGCTCCCTCATCAGCATCAAGGAGTGCTGTCCAGGTGTGGAGCCACCTCGGGCAACCAGGGGTGGGCTCCAAGATCTGCCTTAACCAAGGAGGAAAGGCTGGGTGCCCAAAGGGGACCAGACACCCCACAAAAATAGACATAGAAAAACACAAGGAAACGCTATGCGGATCTCCCTGTTACAGCAGGAGAGCTACTAATCAAATATTTACTCCCCCTTAGTGAAGCAACCATAATTCCTTGTGGGGGCTTTTTTATTCGCATATTTTTCTTGCCTTGTGGTGTCCTCAGGATGGCAAGTGCAAAAAGAGCAATTGAGGGACAGAATATCATACTCTCAGGATGGCAGGGGCACCACAAACACAATAAAGATGTGTTTCAAGGGCTGCAGGAGTTACAGTGACCTCCACCCCAAAATCATTTCTAAAAACTGACCCTGTGGTTGCAGTGTCAAAGAAATTATGACCTCTCAGGATTTTTACCTTATGTTTAACGTACCCCCAAGAGTGAAGCTTTTGGTCTTCAGCTGTGTGTAGTGTATTGTTTAGGGGTTGTTATCTAGCTGTATTTTAGGTGGTTCGAATATGCAAAAAAAAGTTAGACGTTTAAAAATGCAGCACTCTCTAGGAGTGTATATTATGGCTGTGTTTTATGTGGCGAGAAAGTACATAATAGGGACACAGACACATGCTATGTTCATTCAACATGTTTCATTGATATAATACTGCTGACAGATATTTTTGATCATGTTGAAATAGTTTATTGACATCAGCATTTATACCTGTTCATTGATGACAGTGAAATATGGCAGTTTTAACATGTGGATTATCTGCCCTTTAATGTGATGACCTTGATGCAGCCAATAGGCTTGTTATATTAAAAATGATACCCTCCTATACTGTGTTGTGCTAACTGGTATAGGTGGGGGTGGAGTACTGTGATTTTAGTGGTCAGGACCTTTAGGGGTCAGATGTGATTTCAGAATGTCACCTAAGGTATTTGCCATCTTCCTTGTGTATAAGTTTGTAAACTAATGCATAATATTTAGAACTATGTGTGTAATACGTACTTTACCTTTTCTAAAGAAAAAGCACTTGACGGGACAATCATTTATTGAGTGTTTTTATTGTGTGCCAGTGAATGGTGAGTGTTAGCCCACCCCATCTCCCCTAAATAGGCCTTGGACTACTCTGCTTCACTACCCAGAGAATCAAGCACTTCAATGGGGTGCCTGGTGTGGCCCTATTACTTGCGCAGGGCTCACATCCTGCACAACTAGTAACCCAATTTCCGACAACTGTAATTAACTATTATGCAGTATAATCGGCTGCATGTGTATGGTACTACATGAGTATTGCTATATCACTTCCATAATAGTGTACACACTGTGCATACTGGCCCAACATCCTCTCAGGCTGTTCTAAAACAGAAGTCAACTAAGCTCGGTGGGTAAAAGTTGAAGCCTACACTTTTGAGTAACCTTACACTTCTAAATGGTCAATAGCAAAAAGTTTTAAAGTTGCTCAAAAGTGTTAGAGTAAATTTACTTGTAGTAAATTTACTCGCGTGAGTTCCTCTTTGTAGGGTCCTCAATTTTGGGAAACAGCCAGGGACGTTTTCAGCGTGGGAGGCCAAAGTCATGATGTGAGATGTGATTGAGCTCCGAGGTGGTTTCAAGTAAATTCAGAGAAAAACAAAACTGAGAAATCCTGTTGTGATGACCCTTGTAAGTTGTGCCAGTTTCCCATAATCTTTCCTAAGAAATAGTGTTCATTAGGCTGAATAACCTAGCCTGATGTATGCCTTTCATAGCAACAAATAATGTTCTGCAGGTTTGTTTTCTGTGACTGCTCTTCATCGCGCTTTCATTTCCCTTGTAACCTCCCTTCTTATTTTCCTGTTGTTCTTTTTTAATAAGGCATTTTTAGGAGGTTTCTCTTCAAGCCCGTTTTTAAGTCTAGCATTAGCTAACACCTTTTGAGTTTACTAAAATTATACTACATATAGGGACATTAAACCAGCATTCTCCATCTTTTGGCCTGCTGTTGTGTCATCCACTAAAGCATACAGCATAGGGCAATGGGTCAGGCCATCTCAGCCATTAGGTAACCTCCCTGTGAGTGACAGTATTCTCCTCTTTCACAAGGACCACATTGGTGTGCAAAGTAGTTCTCTTCCAGGCGTGCCAAATGTTAACTCCTCCGTTTTAATGTCTTTGCACCTGGATGCCTGTCTGTATGTGCCAAGAGTCTGGTCTTCATGCCTATACAAGCTCAATGGGGGTGGTTGATCTCAGTATTCTGTAATTCCTGATCTGGCCGATAGGTCTATGTCTTGCTATAGTACAGTACATCATCATTTATATGCCTTGCATCTTTGAGCATGGTAATGAATGTGTTTGGAAAAATATGGTTAGGTGAATTTAAGTCAGTTGTACTATGAAAGTTGCAGTAAATTGATGTCTTAGGAACCATTTAGGATGAAAGTTCTCTCTGTTATTTATTACCCATTCAGATATGTATTATTTTTTTATTTTCTTCGGAGCACATCAGCTAAGTGAATTGTGTTTGTCACTGTCGCCACTGGGTAGTTATGGTGAGGACCATATTGCCATAGGAAAAGCATTTTTTGTTTTGCTAATAACTTTGGTGGCATATTACAAATCTTCATTAAACTTTCTTCTTTAAAAGTCTCACCAACCTCAGCTCCTTCCTGGAAAGATTAAAGGTAATACGTCAATAGAGAAAGGGGGGGGGAGGTGGTCCAAGACCCATTTTCCCCACAACAGCAATACTACAAAAAGGCTATATGAAATTAACCAAATTTGACAGAAAGATACATCTTGGTCCAGAAAGCGTGCTTTTTGTGATTTGGTTTAAACCCGTCAAGTAGATATTTTGAGAAATAAAGGTTAAATGCTTATGTATATATCACGCTGCAGATTCACTGCGGTTCCACAATGGAGGTGCCGTGCCTCCTGCCCGCACAGTGATGCATGACTAACCCCGTTGGATCTGCGAATCCATAAGGTTGATCGTGGGATCACATCAACTGGTCACATCCTGAAGAAAATGTTGCAGCCACCATCATAGAACTTGTGGACTTGGACCCAATGTCCTAGAAATTTTAATTAAAAAGCATATAAGGGGACAGAGTAGGGGCACGCTGACTCCCTAGACCATGTTGAAGGGGTCCCAAATGAGCGCTCCTAAGTAAAAAAAAAAAAAACATTGTTTCATGGATTTGTGGATGGACATCTAACTTTACTTTAAAAAAAGATACAAATTTGCTGAGAAAACTACAAGTTAAAGTGACATTATATTTAGGAACTGTAATAATATCATACATTACATTTGAAAAACCTTAGAAATTTACTGAAAAAAGAAAGGCTAAATGGACATTATAGTTAGGTAAAAATACCACTTAAAAAATACCATTTTAAATAAAGATAACCACTGAAATACACTCATGTCCTAAAGTAACTAGAATGCATGCTCTCGTCATGCACTGCTAAATACCTCATATATTCCATCACTCATAACATGTTCTATGACATCATTGATAACATTGCTGTAATATCTGAAATTATATCATTGATAAAAACACTGAGTGTGGTTCAAGTTACTTTAGTCTCACCTAAAGTTACTTTAGGAAAGATAATGGTGTAGGCACACTGAGTGTAAAAAATTCAAACATGGTTGTAGATGTTCTGCGTGTAGCCGAGGTATCGCTGGCTGATCCACCAGCGTGGAAGAAATTAATAAAGAGCATTTTCCCACTGGAAAACGTCCCCTGGTTGCACTGCCGGACTCCCAAGGGGAGTTTGATCAAGTATTAGCCATAATTTGTGATGGGGTTTCATGTTGTTTTTAATTGTGATTCAACATAAAGAAGTTGTTAGCACATTGAAGTTCTTTCAGGATATCACATCGTCATGAAGATGAATAAGTCTAAATTCTTCTAGACCCCAATGCATTTCGGGCGCACCCATCGTCAGGGGAAATTACATCGCCATGATCAGAATGGTCGGGCGGTGGGTGTCAAGAACACGATGAAAGGTTGCGGGCCCCTAGCGATGCCTTGATGAGTCTCTGGAAGTCTTTGTCCTCAATGGCAAGGAGCTACGGAGCTTTCAGCAGGACAAACAGTATTGTCATGCTGATTTATTAGTCAACGATGGTGACTCAATGCTAAACGTTGAGCCCGTCTCTTCCTAAAGTTTCCAACCTGTCAAACCTTACATTTTCTTGGTTCCTTTGGGGAAAATAATTGTTCACTACTTCAGTCTAAGGGGTCAGAGACTCTGGATTGCCTCCTGGGGTTAGGAATCAATTTTCCTCAATGCACCTGCACAGTCTAGGCAAAATCCAATTGCAACTGGTAAGCTGGTGTGATCCTCTATTTGGGCTTGCAGATGACTTCTTCCATCTCTCTCTTGTACCTGTTGCTCATGAGGGAGTCCACTCCTTTTCCTTTGAGTCAGGCACAGTCCTTTCTTTGTGGAGCAGCAGGTGCAGTCCTTTTAAGTGCAAGCCTTCTGAGGTAGGCCTGGGCGGTAAATTCCGTTCCGTTCGCGGAATTTTCGAAATTTGGCTAATTTCGCGTTCCGCGGAGAACGCGAAATTGCAAAAAAATCTACGTTCCGCAACTTCGCGAAATTTTTTGCTTGTTCGCGTTCTCAATATGCGTGTTCGCGAGATATTTCACCCCGAGCACGCAAACAGCGATCGCGAACAGGAAAAAAGTATCGCGAACAAGCAATTCCGCGTGTTCGCGGAATTTCTGCATGTTCGCGGAGATTTTTTACCGTTTCGCGGAGATTTGCGTAACGCGATTAAGCAAATTCCGCCCACCCCTATTCTGAGGTGCAGTTCAAGGGTCCAGCAGAGTAGTCCTCCTTCTTTTGTTTCAGGCAGTGTTCTGACGAGCTCCTGCATCTTCCATATTTATCCTTTATTTTGGGTTGGCAAGAGGGTGGTCACCCTAAACAATCGAACTGCTATGACCACTTCCTGCAAAGTGTGGCATATTTTTATTTTTTACCCTGAATACACTGTTTTCACAAAAATCTAAATGAAATGGAGAAGCTCTCTTCCTGGTGTGTGTGCCTGTATATCCGAACTCAAAGGTGTGGCTAACAACTCACTACAGTCCCCTTCCAGCCCCTCTCCTAATCTTATTGGGGGGCTCCGTTCTTACTGGGGATCAAGGAAGTGGGGGCTGGCCTAGGTCCTGTGGTACCTGCTCTCCTGTCTTTAAACTGCAGCGTATACCCCAACCCGCTTTCTTTCCCTGGCTTCTCTACGAAGCAAATATCCTCCCACCAAATGACTGTATTTTTTCAGTTCCAGGCGCAGCTTGGCTTGGCTCATAAGAGGCTGGTACTGGGCTTCTTTAGGTAACTTCATGATAGGAGATTCTAAAACTTCTTTCCTGTAATAGTAACCATGGCAAGTCATTAGATTTATTTTGACCATTATTTTAATATCATGAATAATATTGCTAGCTAGCTCCAAAGCAAAGGTAAACTTTATTAAAGCCTTCTCTGTGTTAGCATATGGGGCTAGCAGCCCTACAATAGGGAAAAAGACTTTAGCTGTTTTGCCCTACCATTGCATAATGTCCTTGCTATTTTTAACACCCTACCCTTGAAGCACTTAGGGCAGACCTTAGCGGTGACTAAAGGTAGTTTTGGACTTTGGAAATACTTTTGATTCCAAAGTCAAATTTGGACACAGTTCTATTTTAACACCAGCCGAAAGACAGGCCTAACGTTAAAATAATGCCAGGCACTACAGCAGTGCTCAATTTTTTTTTTTTTTTAAATCATTGATTTTTATAGAGTGCAGTGCACAGCAGTTAACAATAGACCCCATACCGTGTAATTTACATGTATAATAATGTAGCATGATACCTGTTTGGCATTGTAAAGCAAGGTGCGTGTACATTCGATTATCAGGATACACCAAGTACTATCAAGTGGAATCCTACTGTGCAGGGGAAAAAAAGGAGGGACGAGGGGGAAGGTGGAGTCTAGGAAAGTGAAAAGGGATAAAGAGAACAACAATCCAACAATGTGAGAGCTCTACAGTCCGAGTTATACATATTATAGCATGCTAAAGCCGTTTGTGTTCATATCACATATGCATTGATGAACAGTGCCCCAAGACTATACGAGTGAGCGTCCCTACTAATTGAGGGCAGGCATGCAGACCCATTGGGCAGTGGGCACGCCATGGGAAGAGGTGTGCCTTGTCAGGTGGCCATGTGTTGGGAGGGGGCTGTCCCAGGGGGGCACACGTTGAGTAATGTTGGGAATAAATAACATTAAATATAAGATGGTCACCATGGTTTCGTCAGCTACTACGGCATGAGTGATAGCGTTTGTTGTTCAATGTGTTCAGGGTGGGCGTACATCAGTTTTGGCTTCAACTGCGAGCAAATATCCCTCCAATTCCTCACCCCAGTGATAGAGTCACCCCATATGCATAGTGCTCTAAGAGTGTGTATCTCTGCTTTGGTCCACATCCGCAGTATATGATGCCAGCCCGAAACTCCGAAGGAGCAGGGGATTGCCAAGCCATAGCTATGGTTCGTTTAAACAGATCAAAGGCCAGGTCAATAAATTCAGGGGTGGGGGTGAGTGGGTGTGCTGACAGTTTCATTACCATGGAAGTAACTTCATTCCACACCTGTGCTGATGGCGTGCAAACCCATACCATATGCATGAAGTCCGCATTCTGCAATTTGCAATGGGAATATGCCAGGAAGAGCGCCGGGAGCATACACTGAATGCGGTCTGGGGAGAGATAGGTGTGGTGAATGTGGTTAAACTGTGTTAAGCTGAACCTGGGATTGCAGGATATATTCTTGGTCATCTTTAGTGCCAAGCCCAGGCTGTGTGCATCAGTGGTTGTTGTAGCACTGCGTCCCATTTGGTAGGTGCCCTCGTGGCATGATCAGGTGGGGTAGTGTTGAGGGCAGTGTACGAAAACGTGACAGCATGATGTGTGGCGTCAACAATGTATCAAAAGGCTGTAAGGTATGTGGTTCAGCCTCACTGGTGCCCCATGTCCTGTGGGCCGCACGCTGTACAATGCAAAATATTAAGAGTTGACCAGCTTTAGTCCATACATTTCAACCAGTTCTTGGAATAACGTAAGCTTTCCTTCATTACTGAGATCACTCACCTGTGTGATTGCAACCTCAGTCCGTGTGGTTTGGTCATAGCACCTTGGCATCTGCTGCAATAACGGCAACTCCAAAATAGGAATTGAGGGGGAGAATGGAAGAGTTGGGCCCTTGGGATGTTGGTACTTATGCCAGCAGTAGCTGGCCACTGTCATTTCTCGGAATTCAAGTTCAACGCAGAGGGTTAAGTTAGAAAGCCATGTAAACACACTTGTGCCCCATAGTGTTGCATGTATAAGTGAATATTCAGGGTGGGTTGGTGTGCTCAATCAGGCCAGAGGCCATTCTAATTGTGCTGCGATGTAATACAGCTCAAAATTGGGTGCCCCCTAACCCGCCTTCAGTGAGCGGGCATTGCAGAAAGTGCAGTGCAACCCGGCTGCGGCCTGTGCTCCAAATCAATTCCAACAGTAACCCATGGGGGTCTTGAAAAAAAAAACCTTTGAAGTACGATGGGGAAGTCCGCAAAATAATAGAGCAGGCGGGAAAGTACTGGCATTTTGGAGATTGCAACCCGGCCTAGTGGGGATAGCGGGAGTGACCACCAGAAGGGAAGACACCGTGGCTGGACCCAATCGCCTTGTCCAGATTGCCCTCCTTGAGGTCACGCTCAGAATGGTATATCTGGATGCCCAAAAATGTGAAGGTGTCATAGCACCATTGCACGCGGGAATCCAGATGTGCCAATCGTTCATCTAACAGCACATGCACCGGGGGAACATGCAAGGTTTAGGCCACTTAACCCAAAGGCCAGAGATCATGCCAAAGTTATCCAAGATCTGCATCAGACCAGGTAGGGATGATCCCACATCCTGCAAAAAGATCAGGGCTTTATCAGCAATAGCGAAATGATGTGGTGCATGTTTCTCTTGCATATGCCCCACTTGTCCACCCGCTGACGGAGCTTGCAAGTCAGTGGTTCCATAGTGATGGCAAAGATGAGGGGGACAGGGGGAAACCTTGCCTCGTGCCTCTGCAAATAGGGACCTTGTCGGAGATCACTTGGCCCATTTCAACATGTGCCTCAGGATCAACATAAAGAGTGCGCACACAGCTGAGAAATATTGGGCCGAACCCCATGTTAGTGAGGGTTGAGAACAAATAATCCCAGCCCAGGGTGCTGAAGGATTTATATATGTCTAGTGACACCACCACCTGGTCAGGAGCATCTCAGTGTGCTGTGGAGGAGGCGCAAAAGACGGTGTATGTTCAGGAATGTATTGCAGACGTATTGCGGCTGGGGATTAACTCAGATTGGTCTGGGTGGACCAGCACCTGTACAAGGGGTAAAAGTTGGTTAGCCAGGACCGTGCACAACATTTTACAGTCTAAGTTGAGCAGGGATAAGGGCTGATAGGAGTGGAGGTCCAGGGGGTCCCACTCCCTACCAGGTTTGATTAAGACTACTATATGGGCTTCACGGAGCATGTATGGCATGCAGCACGTTCCCTTGCTTAGTTAAGAATGTCAAGGAGACATTGTTTAGTCCAAGTGGGGAAGGGGGCATAATATTCGATGTGCAGGCCATCAGTGCCTGGGGTATTGCTGTGGGCAATCTGAGATATAGCGTCAAGTATAACGGTCCAGCTGTAAGTGTGTGTCTAACTCAACTCGCTGCAAGGCGTTCAAGTGTGTCAAATGTAGGGTGGTAAAAAATTCCCATTTAGTGTGGATCGACGCACCGGGTGGAGCAGAATAGAGCTTACGCTACCTGTCCTAAAACTTTATTGATATCCAGGCGAGTAATTTGCGCCTATGGGAGTGCGCTGCTGATCATCACGTACCAGCCATGTCAACAGATTCACTGCACTGTCCCCTTTGGCATGTTGCAGTGCCAAGCGCTGCTTATAGCAGTGTTTGCTCAGGGTGCGTCCTGCCTCAAAGCGCTGCTTGTGCAGCCGTTGGAGTTGTTCAGTGGTGGTTGCCTGAGTGGCCACCCAGGGTTCCAAGGAGCAGATGTCATGTTCAATGATCAGAACATCCTCCGATAACCATTTATGCCCCCCCAAGAAGTCGACAAACAGTGATCACACACTATCACATTGTGAGCATCCCACTCAACAGCTCGGTAGGACGTAGTGCCCATGTTAAGCTTTAAATAACTTTCTATGCATTGGACAAGTTCTGCCTAAAAGGAGGGATCGGACAGTGCCTCCACTTGTAAGCACCACGTAGATATCATGGGACGTGCACGACCCCATTGTACGGTGAGCATTACTGGGGAATGATTGGAGAGGGTGCGTGCCAGGTATTCCACCTCAAGGGTGCGTGCCAGGTATTCCACCTCGAGCTGTTATTTTGCATAACAGGTTATGCAAAATAGAAAATGAATTCTGGTGTGAATTTCATGTACGGGAGAATAAAAGGAGTATTCATTGCCCAATGGATGTGTGAGCCGCCAAGCATCTTGAATGAACATATGAGTTACCCACTTGCGAAAACTTTGCTCGATGTGACCGGATGGTGCTGCTCAAAGAGAGGGCATAGAGGGGTCTCGTGCCACGTCTGGAGCACAGATAAAATCCCCACCCCAGAATCGGGGAAGAATGGATCACTAAAGAGTGCCGGGGTACGAGAATCAAGAAATTCACACTGGTGGGTTTTGGGAGCGTACACCGCCACCAGTGCTAAGGGTAAAACATCCAGCTGACCCTCCAGCACCACATATCTTTCCCCAGCATCAATCTTCTGAGAGGACACAACATGTGGTACTCCCGGCGCAATCCATATAAGGACCCCGCTAGCAAAGGAGGATGCCATGGTCCCATGCATCTGGCCCCTCCACTTAGTGTGCAGTTTGTGTAATTCGGGGGCTGTGAGATGTGTTTCTTGGAGTATTGCTATGGGGACATGACGTCTTTTGAGATAGGCGTAAATACGGTAACGCTTCATTGGTGTAGCCATACCTTTTACTTTCCAGGACATGATGTGATATTGGGGAACCTGTGTATTGGTCTGTATGTTAGACATTCGAGTCATGCCATACATTAAGGGGGAAGGACACACAATCCACCCACAAGCCCCCCAGCCCTCCCAGAAGGGATCCTCAATTGTTGGGCGGGTCTGTGACATGTCGGCAAATATCAAGTGTAATCCTGGACATTAGTAGTGAAGCTCGTAAAATCACAACAATAGCAAAAAACATAACCCCCCTGAGACAGTCGCCCTTTCAGGTCCCGCCCAGTAAAATATCCCCAAATTTTCCCTCATTAAGGGTAACAATAAATGTGAAAAATTAACCAATAAGTCAGAAAACCATAAAGTCCAAGTAGAAGTTTGTGAGGAAGTGACATCCGATTATGGAACAGAGTTCGGCATGTGGGCTACAGTAGGAGAGTCTAGGAATTCATTGGTGTGGGCCCTGCATATAAAACTCCCCAGAGTCTCATGCCCATATGACCTTACCTTCCTGGTGACAGCAGGTGTCAAAAGGTACCCACCAGCTCCAGTCCTATGACACATTTCCAGGCCTGGATTTACAAGTTATCAGCCGACCGTGGGGTAACCTTCGGTCCTCGATGAACCCTGCCTGATGATGAGCATGAGCAGCCCGAGTCCAACCCTGACTCCAAAAAGTGCTCATCTTGGAGGGGAGCAAAAGGATTCAAAGCATGGAGCGATTCCTCTGCCAACACTCTTGCCTGTTCCCCTGCTGCTTAGTCCTTGGTGGGTCGTGTGCCCATAGGCCTATGCATTCGCCGCCATGGCTTGGGCTGCAGCCAAGGAACGTTAGTTTGTTCCGGGTATGTTGGTTTCATCATTTGTTTTGTGTGAAGCCACGTCCAGGCATCCTCAGGTGATTGAAATATGTGTGTCATGTCCCCATCAACGACACGCAGTTTGGCAGGCCATAGGAGCGCATATTTGAAGTTCAGGTCTCTGAGGCATTGTTTGACTTGTAAGAAAGAACAACAGCGACGTTGCACCTCCATGGTGAAATCGGTATATACAGTTATCTGAGCTCTCTCATAGGACCTTCGGCCTTTGAAACGGAAGCACTTCAGTTGTAAGTTGCAGTCTCAGTAATTGAGGACATGGGCTATAATGGGACGTGGAGCGGCTCCAGGGAGGGAAGGTCGGCCCGGAATATGTTGTGCCCTCTCAATGGAGAAGAAATTTGAGGCCTTGCTGCCAAGAACAGTCCACACCTACTATTACTCTAGGAATAGTTCCATCCTGGGGCCCTCCGAGCATTCGGGAAAGCCCATCAGGCAGATGTTGTTGTGTCTGGACCTGCTCTCAGAATCCTCTGTCCAAGATATTGTATCACCCCTGTGAGTTCAGGCACATTGGTTCCATTTGTGGGTCGAATCCAGTGAGGAGGCTGGGGAGGTGTCCCTCTGTTCAGTAAGCTTGGCCTCAGGTTGTCTAGTGATACCGTTCCTCAGGCCCAGTCAATTAGAGTATGGGTCATCACTCACTCTGCATTGCCATAACAGTAGCGGCCAGCAGACCATGAAGCAACAAAGGCACTGTAAGTGAGGTTGGCACGTCCGCACCCCAGGACGATTGCAGGAACCCTTGCCACAGGATCCAGTCACTCGCACTTATGTAACTATCTCTGGTGTCTTCAAAATATTGCGTGGAAGGTCTGTCACCGGCACAGGGCAGGTCTAGCCAGAGCCGCAAACCCATGCAGGAAGACCTGCAGCGGGTAGTGTGAGGGTTACCTCTAACAGCTCCTTCATTTTTCGGGGTCATCTGTAGCATTCAGGGCCCCGCAACGGTCCAGTCCTGCAGCCATGGCGCTTTAAGAATCCGACCTGTGTGTACCACGATCTGCTCCACTGCAGGAGCTTCCGATAAAATATGGATACTGGTGATGGCCAGGGGTCCAGGCTCATCAACTGTCAGAGAAGTCTATTACTCCCAGGTGCTGGCCAGTTACAGGGTGCGTTGTGGCCATCCCGGCCATACCACAAGGTAAGTACTCTGGCATGGGGTATGTGGCCCCAGGTAGGCCTTGCCGCATTGTCCCAAAGTAGAGCACCTCGCAGTCCACAAAGTCACATGCCAAGTGGGAGCGATGGCAGACACGGGCCCTCATACACCACTTGCCCCCACCTCTCCTTAACAGCTAACACCACACGGGGGTGAGGAGGGGGTCCAAGGTTCACGGGGCATCAATGGGTTCTTTTAACTTCAAGACCAAGGTAGTCCCAGGGGGCCCCACAATTATCTGGGCCAGGTCACAAATACAGGCTGCTGCTCGATGTGTGTGGCCTTTTGGCGGGCCTCGTCACACTCCTATTCCGCTCAGGTATAGAGCGCCCCGCAATCCTCTGTGCTGTACTTTGGGGGGGTGGGGCAGCAGCAGACACAGGTCTCCACTCTCTGTGGGCCCCCACCGGACCTCACCAGCAGCGAGCGGACGCTCAACCCACAGGCTGCAGTAGATCTCGACAGTCAGTCGGGAAGCTGCATGCAACGTCGCGCCACAGTTTGCAGCTGATGCCAGCCAGGAATGTTGTGCTGGGGCCGTAGAGAGTACCTGGATTCTTCTGATACGTTAACATGGGTGGAGGACCTGCTATGGGGAGATTAAGAGACAATACTTGCTGGGCCCACCGCACAGCTCTGAGCTACACGTCCATTCTCGTCATCATCTTGGCCACGCCCCACAGCAGTGCAAACTTAAGTGCATTAAGTCCACTGGGGTCTCTAAACCTACATGCCCTACCAGATTCTAGGGACTTACAGGTAGGTTGTCTTTGCCAATTAGAATGATACCAATTACCACATAACTTTAGAGAACAGAGCACTGGGCCTGGTTAAGCGAGCCCGGGCAATCTCAGAATCAGTAACCTCATTTATCAGTAAAACCAAAGGGGGTGATGAAGGCAAAAAAGATGATTTTCCCACAAGTATAGAAGAAAATCAACTGGAATATAGTAACGTGTAATAAAAAAAAGCTTAAACAATTATCCAATACACTATAGATTTAAATACTTAAAAAGGTACAGCACAGAGGTTGCAATGTTGCAGGAAAACGTCTTACCCATGGGATAATAGGTACATTGCATAAAAAATTAAAAGGGAGATTATACACTCTATATTATGTGGCAGGCTAAGCGAATGTATAATCGGGGAGGCTGGGTAGGATTCTGAATGTTGATCTTTATTTTTGTTGTAACACACAAAAATGAAAGTTTGAAAATGGTATCTGAGGGACAAATAATGTTATCAGTCCATTGCCTATACTGATTGGTTGCTAGTCTCCTTTTCTCTACAGGGGCCTCCTTCAGGATGGTGCCGTATAAAACAAAGCTAGTGTGACACTAAACAAAAGCTTCACTGTAACCTCACCCCCTTCCTCTCCCCTCAAACAATCTCAACTCTCCCCTCCAACATTCACCCGTTATGCCTTAACTCTCCTGAGCTGCAGTGGCTCTTCAGTGTCCTCTGGTGGCGTCCACCTATCCTGGTTTCAGGGGTCACGTCCAGGCTAACAGAATTTTTACTTCTTCCCCCCACACTCTTCATTTGAAATGCATCCATGGCCTTCAGAGCACTCATTCTTTGGGACGCTGATCTCAGAATTGTTGATTTACTCAAGATTATGTGGTAATGTTAAATGGAATTTTCAAATCTTTTAGCCTAACTTGGTATATTCTACTATTGAATTTGCTCCTTGGAGCTAAATTATATATTTTGTTGAGGTAAATTTACTGGTGCTGGTGTATGTCGCAACCATGTCCTGGAGCTGCTAGAGTCCTACATTTGACAAAATGTTATGATGTGATTAGTAAAATTTTAGTGTGACTTCTGGCGCTCTGTTTTGGAAGATTCCTCTCACAGAGAGCCACCTTTCAAACATCGGGCATGATCAGGTTGAATTGAATAAACTCCAAGTAGACTGCCATCAGTTTCCTGTCCCTTTTCTCACTAATTAATTGGATACCAATTTATTTTAAAAAGTAATCTTAATTCCAAATCAAAATCTTTTACACCCTAATTTTGAATTGAGCTTACTAGATCAGATGTGATATGTCTACTGTTATCTCTTCATTCACTGCATAGTACATAGTTGTGAGAAGCTGGCCTAGTATATGATGTCCACTAATGTAAGTGGGCACCTTACACCAGTCCAGACAACCCTTACGGTGTTTTAAGAGGTCTTAGACAACCTTAGAAAGCTCTCTAAGTGGTAGCTGTGGAGAGCAGCCTTCAGGCTTAGTCCAGAAGGAGTGTAAAGCAACTTGTTTTACAAGAATGCAATCTTATAGTATAGAATAAGTGAAAAAGAACCGCACAAGGTATTTATAAAAATATGTATTTTATTATGTATTACTCTCTAACACGTTTAGATATTTCCTACTAAGAGATAATCACAATGCACTCAATACTTTGCAAAGACATACAGTAAATAGCACAGAATGCACAGTGGTCCCCGGGAGGAGCCAAACCATATACTAAGAAGGTGGTATAAGAACCACGACTCAGGTCAAGACATGGTTGAGAGGACCTAGAAGTGCTGGAGACCCAAGGAACCACCCAAAGTGAGTAGATAGGGACCCCACGGGGAGCGTGTGCAGTGTGGGAACACAAGCACATGCTCCGTACACCTCTATCTGTAAGTCGTTTTGGGATTTTTAAAGATTAAGGACTCTTCCCAGTGGACCCTGAAGAAGCCCCGGTGAAGACAGAAGGTTGGAGAGCCACCCCACCTGTGGCTTCCCTAGTACCCACGCTACCTACACCAGGGAAGCCGGGTGCATAGGTGTGAAGTGGTGTCAGAAACCGCTGTCGAACCCAGTGGAGGATGTCAGGAAAGTGCCGCTGCTGAAGAAGGAGAAAGTGTCCGGTGGAATCCGAAGGTGGATTCTAGATGAGAGGGTTCAGAGTCTATGTCACTCAGGAGTAAACAGGAGACTTGGAAGACGAATGCCCTCTGATGTCGGGTGTTGCAGGAGAGATGACGATGATCTTGACTCTGCAGTTGTGAAGACCAGGTGACGCTGAGGAAGACCAGGAGCTGTGAACGAGCTGTCCCATGTCGGCTGTCAAGTGCTGAGGGGTCGGTGTCCAGCTGGAGCACCAACAAGCCTTGACAAGTTGAACCAATGCAGAAGTCGAAGAAGGTGCAGTGTCGGGACCAGCAAGGTCCAGGGGACTCACCACAAGCAGGGGTGTCAGGCCAGACACAGAGCAATCAGGGGAGCTCAAAAGAAACAAAGGTGACCCTCAAATGGACTCACAGGCCGGAGGCACTGGAGTTGCGAGAGGATCTAAAAGATGCAGGCCACGATGCACACGATGTGGTGTGGCTGAAGATTCTTGTCACTGGAAGTGCTCGAGGTTGGGGCTACATGGAGCCCGAAGATCTTCTTGGAAGGAAGCCAACAAGCCTTTGCATCTGCAAGTTGATGCGCTACACAGGGGTTGGCTTACTGCAACCACCACGATGGATCCTGGTCTCAAACTTGGTGAGAGGGCAGGGCAGGCCTCAGGAGCTGTGGAAAACCACCACCTGTGTTGCAGAACCTTTTGGAGTCTGGAGAAGCTCAGGATCAGCAGACCGGTCGACTTAGTTGCGGTGCCTGCGAATGCATGAAAGTGACTCCTTCAGGCGTCTTTGATGCCCACAGGCCTTGGAAGGTTCCTGTAATGTGCACAGGCACACACGATGCAGTAGACTGGAAGGGTGACGAAGTCGAGCCGAAACGACATCCAGCGAAGTCCAGAGTGCCCAGATGGTAGACGAAGAAGTGGTGTCTGATCTGAATCTTGACTAATCTTAGGACCCACCCACAGGCAAGCCCGTCAGTACCCTAAGGAAAGGGTTGAAATGATTCAGGGGACCTTCCCAGGGGAGGGTCTGTTTCAAACCAGAGTGTGAGCCAACGGCTCCCACAGCTGGTTTGAACTGGACTATGCATGGGGTCACCAAATGTGCCCATCATGCAGACTGACTGGTGCTGGCAAGTGCACCCATGCTGCCCCAATACACTAAATCCTGTCTGGGAGGTGGTCACACCTCCCTGTGACAGGATGCCCATTGTTCTGTCTTCCCATGCTCCAGCTTGGCTAAGCAGCTGCAGGGCAGAATCGTGTCTCTGGTTGGCAGCAACCATTTTGTGCTGTCCGGGTCAAGAAGGCTGGTACCGGGAGCACTGAGAGCCTAATGGAGAGCTCTTCCCGTGCTTGAAATCATACTCCAACACCATTTACGGTGTTGGGGTATAATTCCAACATGTTTGATACCAAACATGATAGGATTCCCCTCTATATAGTATATGGTATATGGCTGCTTCACTTACAACCCAGGAGAATGAACTCCATAGGCTGTAGGGGCGTCCTGCTCATACAAGGGCACCCTCACACTTAGAAACAAGCACCCAGCCTTCAGGATTGATAAGGCCTGCTATAGGGATGACTTATAGGTTTTAAGTGCAGTGACTCCTAATATAGGAAACCTATATCTATAGTAAGTGGTGCTAGCACCAGCTTACACAGGCTGCGATGGCAGGACTGTAGTTCCATTTTGAATGGTCTCCCATGGGTGGCGCAATGTATGCTTCAGCCCATGGGGGACGTCTTGGGTACCTATGCCCTGGGTACCTTAGTACCATATACTAGTACCCCAGTATTCAATCTGGGATGTACCTAAGTAATAAATATACCAATTTAAGGGAGAAAGCCGATAGACTGGGGTCCTGATTAGCAGGATCCCAGTCAGACTAGTCAGTAACATCTTAGCAACAGGCAAAAAGTGGGGGTAACCATAAAAGCAGATACTACTTTCCTACATAGTTGTAAGAGAGAAAACGAAACACAATCTCATTGAACCTCAATTGTGATTTATATATTAGCATTGCCTAATTTATCTTACAAGTGAACTTCGTCATGAGTCTGAGTTTTCTTCTGTTGTGTTCCTTACACAACAAGCAAATTAAGTTGCACTTGAGTCTTGTAGTTTATACATATAAGTAATTGACATGGCTGTCCGTGATAAGATACATCTGTTTGATAGATTCTCTCCTTTTCCATTCTTATCTTTTATTGATTTAACAATGTACTATTGCAGTGAACAAGATTTCAAATGATTCATTTATTGTCTCTCAAATACTAAAATGTGGGTAAATCTAGCTCTGCTGCTGGTAAAGGTTTATAAAGCAACCTACCTGTTAAGTTGAGAGAGAAAAAACAATAAATTGAAAAAGTTACAATGTTTTACCTTTTTAAAATCACATCTCATGCATTGTATTGCTTAGTGATGTCAGCAAGTAATACACTAATCTCATAAAAATGTAATACATGTTTTATGTCATTGTTTTCAGAGCTTCCATAGAATGGATTAGCTTGATCCTCCGGTTCATGAGTCAATATCCTGGCTTTCATGGAGCTTCTTTACATCACGAAAGACAACAGAACACCTGATGTATGCAACAACGTGGACTGGAATGAAAATGCCTCCGTTGGGGATATTGGGCGACATACAGCAGATAAATCAATGTGCTGCCACGAAAGCCGCTGCACGTCTGCACAAATGGCACCACCATGGAATGTTTACTCTCCAGTGGCATCTCTTGACCAGCCAGACATTACTCATATCCAGTCAGTAAAGAGGAAAGTCTGCTGCTCTGAGGAACTCGAGACTTCCTTCATACATGTGGATGAAAATGTCAATCTAGAATTCAGAAGCCCATCCCTCTCTTTGCGTGATGGCCAAACCCCAGAGCACTGCCATGACTCACAGAGAGCAATCCAACCAGCTGGGGCACACGACCCCTCCATCATGTCGGATGATGAAACCGTGTCAGATTCTTCAGGAAAATCCATAGATTATGGCTTCATCAGTGCGGTGACGTTTCTAGTGACTGGGATTTTGCTTGTTATCATATCCTACATTGTACCAAGGGATGTAAAGGTGGATCCGAATTCCATTCCAGCAAGAGAAATGGAGCGGCTTGAGAAAGAGAGCGCAAGAGTTGGCGCTCACCTGGATAGGTGTGTGATTGCAGGACTCTGCCTCTTAACTCTGGGTGGAGTAGTGCTCTCAAGCCTACTAATGGTCTCTATGTGGAAGGGTGAATTGTATCGGAGGAACCGGTTTGCATCCTCCAAGGAATCAGCAAAAATATATGGGTCTTTTAACTTTAGAATGAAATCTCCCTCACACGAAAACACCCTGGAGTTAACATTGGTGGAAGAAGATGCGCTTGCCTTAGAGAACTAATAAACTTATCTGAACTTGAACTGGACCACCCTAGGATACAAACAATTAAAATATGCTAATTGCTTTATCAGTTCTAATACTATTTGACATTAAGATTGTGCAAAATTTACATTACTGAATATTTTATCATATTGATATTTTTGTTTGTTAAGAAACACACTGAGAATTAAATACTATTTACATTTCTGTTCCTGTTGGACTTTACTTAGTCTTACACCTTTTTGAATATAGGCGTGTTTGTTAGGTCTCCCATCATGCCAATTCCATTAATGTATTTTATAAATTGAAAATGAGTATGCATGTAATAAGCAGACAAGCTGTGAATTAATAGTCACATATTTACATAGTTACATGTGCTTCGTGGCAATCTGATGGCATTTCATGTTGTGCGAAATGTTTACTGTCCTGAAATTTGACTCTCAATGTACAGTATTCTCCTTCAGTTTTGAGGTAATATTGACCTCAACCTGAACACTTGTGGAACCCTACGATCTTTTAGATTTTTTGAGGAACATATTTCATCCATTTGCATACCTGGTGTATGAGAAATCATGGTGCTATGGTATGCTTCCAGGAATGTACAGCTGTAAAAAAGTAATTTTGTGAATTGTAAAATAAATATCAGTGATTATCGAATAAATAGACAGTCAGTGAATCTCCAAGAGAAAAAAAAAAAGATTTTCCACATGGAGAAAATTCTATCTAATTTTATAATATACTTAAATCTTTACATTTTAAATCTTTTCTTTATTGATCTCTGTGACCGATAGGAAGAAATAGCATTCTTTAAGCAATGTATATGAAATTATTATAACAATAAAGCGAATCTTTCAACTAATTAGTAAAAATTCAATTTTTACAACATTAATATATGTTCTATGTTTTTATTAAACTCTCCAGCCTGTTCACACTGCTACCTTTCGCAAGATCTTGCTTTAGACGGTTTAGATCAACTGAAATCCCTATAATACACGGGAACCTCACCACCAAACATTATGCAACAAATATTCAAAAGTACCAAAACAGATAACGAAGTGCAGCAATACAAATTACCCACCAAACCTTAACGCAGACACCTACCATTATGTCAAAATCATATAAAAATGAATATTTGTCCCGTTTTTCACAACAGAAATTTGCACCTGTTTTGGAGCAAAATCACAATCCATCACTTTAATGAACAATAGATAAGTTGAGACTTTGCAGTGTGGACACATCTAAAAGAACAATCAAACACAAGAAAGAAAAAAATTTACAATATGTGTATGATTTCAAGCAACGTATAAGAGGTAAAAGAACTCCTCTGAAGACTAAAAAAGCCAAGATCCAAAACACGGTCTACCTGAACTGTGCATATGGACCCACTAGCCATAACCTCCAAAGTAGGAGCTGTGAAACAAATGTGAGACTATGAGTCTTCAGGCAACACGTTAATCTAACACCACCACCGGAACCTATAGATTCCCCACACCAGACCGAGTGCCTTCACCAAGGGATCAAGCCTTGCGGAGTCTGACCGCGAAAGAGGGGTAATTGTGCCTACCTCACAAGGCAATAAAGACTACCTACAAAAGATGACCCTCATGACACTCACGATCTCTAATTAGGTAGGCCCTAAAGAATTACTAAATAGCAGGGCTTATCCTTTCCAGATCATAATATGGTCAGCATATGTAAATCAACCTTTCTAAAAAATAAGAGATTCAACCAGATTACACCCACAGCCAAAATAAACCATTTGTGACTTCTACATCATAGAGCCCACAAACAACAAAGTGATGGACAGAATGTTCGAATTAATCTTTGTCACTAGTGGTCAACCAGGATCTCATTCCTGTCTATTGTTTTTCACCTACAGTGTCACGTTAGACAGGGACCAGCCAAAGGCAAATTGGCCTTGTCCAAACCATAGACCAGGTGATGTCCGGCACACAAGCAACCACAGATATGTTTGGCTTACTCCACTGTAAGGCTTCCTGCTGTCCATCATGCATTTTGCCCACTGTACCACTCCAAACAAGTAGCTGCACTGTAAAAATCAGGCTTTGTCCTGCTCGATTGCAAACTCTCCATCCCAAACTGCCACATCACCTTCATTTAGACAAGAACCCCAACACTAGGTTGTCTTGTGTTCCTGACTAGTGCACCTGACCTAGTGGTTCATGCTAGCTACAAGCAACTTGGCTGATGCAATGGTAAATAAAATGAAAGAAGTGCAACCTTTGCCAGTGCTGGTGCATACAAAGGACTTATGGTAAGCCTAAAACCACTAAATAGTTGGGCTACTGTCGTTGAGTGCATCTCAGAAGTCATTTTGCCAGTTTCACTGACTCACATTCCGCCCCTGGCCATTTCTTCTCAATTTTATGTACATTTGGACTACTCTAGTGCCCCTTGTGGTTGTGTGAGAAGTGGTTGTCTTTTTGTGTTCTGTTGATTCTCATAGCATATTTGCCCTTCAGTGTTGTAGTCTTGTTATGCATTCCTTGCACTAATCAGACCAACAATTGAAAATAATGACTTTTAGTTGGAAACTTCAGGACTGGAGGCAGTGTTCGTAACGACCTGAAGACTTTTCAGCAAGTGACTGCGTGAGGCAATTGATGCCAACTGAGATGTGGCCGCTGTGGTAACCTGTGCTGCACTGAACAGTTGTTTAAATTCTCAGACTGAAAGAATAATCTTGCCAATGATATCTGACTGGCTGATAACTGCAGTCGAGGTAACCAGTTTTTCAAAAATACCCTTTAGGTTTCTGCATTCCTGGAAGTGTATGATTTTGAGCTAAAATGTAGATTATGTGTCCCGTGAAATTGTTTTCATCGATTTAAACAGTGTTGACATAATTGTTCAGTATTTTGAATAATTTCTCCCTGACACCAGTGGTTAGCTGGAAACAGACAATGCTTCGTGTAGTCCTTTTTGATGCAGTTATATCTTTCTGAAGGCTTACAAGGACACGAGATATTGCATCTAAGATGCACATGCAGTCCCTTTGGCGCCGAATTGCCGAACATTTCCTGCTGTTTGTCAGGGTCAGACTGGTGTGTACATTTCATTCCCACCTACAGGCAAAGGTGATAAGATGGATATGTGGAATGTGTCATGCCGGAAGATTCTGTTCGGTGGCCTCTTCTCGTCGCCAATATATGTCGTGGAGAAGGTAACTGTGGGTTTAATACATATTTATTGTACTTCAAGTACAATAATCGCTCTCATCGCTTCAACGGTCATACAGTGGAACCTTACCTACACAGAACCAGCGGTGGAATTCCCATAACCAACATTCCACCAGCAAGTTCTCAGGTACAGAAAACATGACTGAATGTTGTGTGTCTATATCCAAAGATACAATAGGCCCAATTTAAAAAACTATTCGCATTTGTGTAGATTTGGCTCACACACGTACAACAGTTAAATTAAATAGTCTTTTTCAGGAGTGCAAACCACAGGCGGAGCTTGGCCAGCGAGAGCTCTGCGAGGACCGCTGCGGCCACTGATCTAATTGCATATGGAGACCCGGCCCTGGATCATCACGCAATGATGTCGGTATTGGAAGACACACGGTGCAAGCCCTGGTCACTGGGAGACCTGTGCTAAGATGAAGAGCAAGGGTGTGAGTGGCGGGTGGCCCAGTGCTTAATTTGTAAAATATTAAGTGCCAGGGCTCTGACCAGGAGGCCACTGCAGCTTGCACCACCCATCGCCCTTGTCATCGCTGCCAAAACAACTACTAACCATCTCTCTCCCATGTAAATGCGACAGTTCAGATTATTCCAGGTCCCCAAAGTTTAAGGAATGGCTGGGGAGGCAGGTATTAGGATTGTTAATGTATATTGTATTCCTAAAGAACGTTGTTCTGCTCATCTCAATGAGCACGGCCCCCATGTGGTACTCTGTTCTAATTATGGTGTTGACAATTAGGTGCCGGTGCCGAGCACCGGAAACCAATTAAGTGCCGGTGCTGAGCACCGGAAGGCACCGGCTCAAATTAAGCACTGGGGTGGCCCCTGAAGAACGCCGGTAGGGCACTCGACTGAGATGCCTTACACAGGGCTTTAAGTGGGCCGGGGCCTGCCAGTGCTCAGCACCAGCAGTTCGAAAAAGCAGGTGCCGAAACCGGTCCCTATCGGGCACTCCATTTTTGCCCTCACTCTCAGGGTGAAAAAAAGAATCTTAACTCACCCGTCATTGCCTTTGAGGTAACTTATAAGAGACTCGTTATAGTTCTTTCACAGTCTCATCATTTCAAAATGGATGCATTTTCAATACTATATACAACGAAGGCATAGTTGTTGCTAATTTTATCTTATGCAGCTAACAACCATTGGCAATTCCAATAGTTCTGGCTTGTTGTATGTTTAATGTTACTTGTTGTATCTGGCTATCTGGATGCAATGATAGAAACAGCAGAATGCAAGACGGGCGGCACACTATGCTAAGCACAGATTTTTAGCATAGGTTTTTTAAAGTTACGCCCTTAATTACATCGGCCACACCCCTTGGAGAGACCCCCAGTTTTTTCATCCCACTTAAAGCCCTGGCCTTAGGTAAGATGAATGCCAGAACTGCTATCAGCATAGTTGTAATGGGGCGAGTCCTGTCTCTGCTCGACTTCATGCAACACCAAATCAGCCATCACTTCTCTGGGGTTCACATCAGTGACCCTAAAACACCGACAACCAGGATGGGGTGCTGCATCTCGCTGGCACCTGACACAACCGCCCTCTCAGAGGAGACTCCTCACTGAGACAGCGTCCTTTTCCAAAAACGCACCAAACATGCCTGGGAGTATACATTCCTTACACCCATGGCACAAGTCCTAAAAAACGAAGTGGGGGGACTAACTAGGATAGGCAGTATGAAATTGAAATCATGACACGTGCCATCACAGCGCATGATGTCACGACGCGTGACATTGCATGTGACATAACAGGAAGTGACCTCACTGGATGTGACATCACCAGAAGTAACATCAGATATTAAGACCTCATACATGTTTATCAGGTATATCATGAGTACATTTAAGCACATTATGAGATTTAACAAATGAGATTTGGCATCTGGGTTGTGCCAAAAAAGTGGTGCAATCCAGATGCAAAATTTGGACTTCAACTAATATATATATTTTTTTAAACCCTGTCACAAAACAATTGGCAACAAGGAGAAGTTTGGCAGTAGTTCTGTTCTGCGTAATTGATTGCAAAGTCTGCATTTTAAAATATGTTATGGGTAAAGGCATCTGCTGTAAAGGTGCCCAGCAAATTTCAGGGAATAGTAATCATGGTGAGATAACTCTGGAGGTGAGATCTGTGTTTTGTGAAGTCCCAGTTTTGAATCAAAGTAGTGTAGCGGGTAAATGTGTCTCCTGCAAAGGATATCAGGTAGCATTCAGATGACAGATTTTTCATTTTATGTAGATAGTAAAGTGGGTTACTACTTTTAACACAGATATCCTTTTGTTACCTGCAGTTCATAAATTGTAATCCTAGTAATATAGCACAGTGAGCTATGAAGGATATGTCACTCCTACACCTTGGAACCCTGTCTCATGTAACTCATCTTGTACATTGATTTACACATGTACAAGATTTATTGTCATTGTATAATGTGTATGTTACGTACAGAGTTCTGACACCCTGCATTGGGTTGCGTAGCGCTATAAAAGAAATAGAATAGTCCTAGGGAAATTGTTATTTGTGTAAATACTGGGACAGACCAACACACCTGACATTCTTACAGTTTTATTTTTTTTAACAGAGTTTTATATAGTGCATACTTGACCCGGAATCGGGTATCAGAGCGCTTTACCTACTACCAGTTGCATTACATGAGGACACATTCATTTTTGTTAGGCACGGGTAGATTAAGTGATTTGCCCAGAATCACAGGATGTTCAGCGTCATTGCTGAGACTTGAGCCGGTTCCCCAGATTCTAGGTTGACCGCCCTAGCCGTTAGGCCGTCTCCTTTCCCCACAGTGCATGGGTCTCTTATATACAAAGACTGAATAAAGACAAAAGCATACATCTCTGAAGTACCTGAAACAGATAACAAGCTGCCTTTCTTTCCCCTCCATGGCATTTACATTTAAGAGTGAAGATCCAGGCAGGCTCCAGTCAGGATATTAAAAAAACAGGAGGCCTGATGGCCCCTTAACTTCGGCCCAGCTGGAGGTGAAAAAAAAGCTCCCTTGCTGCCTGCACGTTGCTGCTGGGGAAGCAGACACCGTATAGGCGCTGCTGAACGTGTCCCGGTGTCTGATAACTACACCTGGACATGTCCAGCATATTTCTGTGGGGTCCAAGTTCTGGGCAAGGGGTACAGCGTCCACCCTGTAAAAATAGGGGGTGGCACCGTGTACCTGCGTGTACCCCCGGCTTCTGCCCTGCTTACACCCTGTGGGGACTGAGAGTGCATGGATCTCACAGACATTTGTGATGTGTTGCTAAGCTGGTGCCTCCCACATCCCATGCAGGCCCAGAATAGCAGTCCAGCCGCCAGAGAAGATTCTCATATACTTATTAGGCTCAAGCACCTCGGATTGAATCTGAGCTTTTATCACAAAAAGCTATCCGTATCTCCGCCGAGCATAGTTCTGACCCACTCTTTTATTTACATTGTTGAGTACTTATGCTGAATTTACTTCCATATAAACCGTAATGCTGGGTACACACAAAATACTCTCCTTTAACATCACTTCACTGAATGATTAAACAGAAAAAGATTATGCAATAATTGGCCAGGAAAAAAATGGCCGTTGTGCTATTGCATGAGGCGTCCAGAAAGACAAGCATTGAAAATGCAATAGGTCTCGCCTTTTATTAAGTTAAAGCTATTTGCTTTGCTAATGGTATTATATAGCAAAGCAAATGGCTTTAACTTATTGAAAGGCGAGACCTATTGCATTTAATGCTTGTTTTCCATGCTGTTTTATCTGATGTACCCCATGCCATCCCATGTACGAAAACGAAGAAGAACAAATTCCACTTTCACATTGAACCCCTGGGGGCAAGCCACTAACATGGAAAACAGCCAACTCTTAACGCCCCCTATGACACTGACCCAGAGGTCAAAGGGAGCCTGAAGCCGCACTAGACAGGGAAATGTAAGCCGTTCAGCGAGAGTACCGCAGAGAAACACTGCATTCGTAAAATACAGACTAATGATTAGGTTCGTTTTTGTACATAAATATGCAAAACTTATTCTACATATAAATGAAAGTCTAAAAGTTATTTTATGTTTTTCAAAGAAATGTAGTAATGGACAAACAAAGTGAAATATTGTGTCAATATACCTGCCATTTTTAAACATTGTAAGCTGTTTTAATTAGTTTCAACTCACTTCTGCTAGCAGTACACGCAACCAGGGCCATTCTACCATGAATTCATTACTCACGTTCACCGAGTCAAAGCACAGATATTTTTTGTGGGCGCTGGAATGATGGGAGGAGGTGAAAAACAAGGTGGTTATGCTGATTGGATGCCTGCAGACCTGTGCATTACAAACAGTTTACGACCAATAACAATTATTGAGCAACAGGAAGAGCTGTTAAAGTCAATGAGTTGACCATAAAATATACAAACTACAAGAATGAAATACATTTTAAAAACCGTATAAACTAGCAAGTCAAGTGCCTCAAATGTCAAAAACCCGAAGTGGAGTGTAAAGGGGTGGACTGGCCAGTTTGGACATCAGTAGGCTTCTGGACAGGGTGGGGTTTGTAAAAGCCCAGCAGCAGGTCTAGAAAGGTTGGTCCCAGAGATTGGGCTTCCATTTTATTAACTCTGAGCCAGTTATATTGTCTTTAACAGGAATTACCCATTCCAGCTGGTGGCTTGTACCTGTCCTACCATCCTTTAATAACCACAGTCCTGTCAGTGTGATTGACGATGCCCCAGCCATAGTGGTATACTGGTCTGTACATGCGACTGACTTTTTTCCAGCTCTACCAGCAAAACAGAAGCGCGAGACGGTGTGCAGCCAGCTGAGTTTTCTCTATCTTAAAGTCCACCATCGTTTTCGTATCCATCTGTTGAAAAAGTCATAATTTGTTTTATAAGGCTGGCTAGTTTTTCAATATTGCATACCCTAATGTAAACGCCAAAAGAAAAAATAAACAGTTTCGACTAAGCGTCATTTGGCAACACCAGCATCATGTGTTTCCTAAAATGAAGTAGTCTAGCCGCTTTCAGTCACTAATTTACATTGAAACAATGTCCTTAAAAATAACACACGATTATTGGAATTTTTCTGTCTTTTACACAGCGCTTGGTATCTTGCATCTGTGAGCTTCACAAAACTGCAGATTGTGGGTCACTGTCATCCAATATACTCCTTTTATAGTCCTTGAAAATATTTTCCATTTTAACTGCTGGTAAAACGCCGATGTTTGCAGCAAGATCTTACTGCTCGCCAGAAACAGCGCCTTAAAAGCAGGCACTGAGTCACGGCGCTGTGAATCTTTCTGCCAACAGTTTTACTATAAGTGTCATTTTGTTTCTAGAGAGAGTTTGTCGCTGTTCTCCAAATACATATAAAGTAGTCAGCTCCTGTCTGTATTCTGACGAGACACTCCCTAAGAAAATAAGGTGTTCCTTAGCCATGAGACAACTGACAGAAAACATGTCTTAATGTGTTGAGTCTCATTGTAAATTGCAAGTGCAAAGATCACCACAGTTTCTTTTAACAATCTGCCTGCAGATTAACACAACTAACAGAAGCGGAAGCAAGCACATTTAGTGGATAACGTGTGTCAATTATATAAACAACCCTTGCATGCAACAGTGTTCACAAATAAGTTAAAAGCGTCGTGGTCTCACCTGTTTTATTTATTTTTCAGCTCTACCGCACCCAGGAACCTTTTTTCTTTTTATTAGAAGTTGACATTGGAATTGACAGAAATAGCAGCTCATAAGATTTTCAGATGAAATAGGCGCCACAGACTGGAAGTGAGTGAAGTCAATGGCTCTCCATAAAATTATAAGGGCAGGGGCAGACGACAGAATTAAGCAACAGCTCGGGAGGGGGGAAGGAAAGAGGCAACAGAGGGGAGGGATAGATAAAAAAAACAATTACGTCCAGCCGAGCACGACCATCCGAAGGACAATTCAGAGCTCGGTGCATGTTCTCTATCAAAGGGACAAGAGCTGCCCCCTTCAAACGTAGTACAGGGGATTCTTATCGCTTTACAAAACAAGCAAATGCGATCTCGGGGATAATTTAACAAGTTCATAACACAAATCTTAATTTTTTCAGTGCAATGCGATTAAAGAGCCTGGCATTACATCAGGAATACAGCACAAATGTATTCTTCTCTTTTCTAACACAAAAAACGTGCCAATCTCTGTAGAAACCTTGGCCACTCCACTGCCAACAGCTGTGAGGAGCAGGTCAGACACAGACAGCAGTGCCCCCTGCTCTGAGGCCTGGCTCTGCTGTGAGGCGGCTGGAGCCACTGACTGATTGGGAGGGAAGGAGAGCAGAGAAAGTGGGGCCAGGAAATACACAATAAAAACAAAACCAGCACAGTGCTGGTGAAATGCTTGCAGTGCTGCTAGATAATTTTGATAGATAATGTCCACAATTATTAACAAGCAACCAAGTGGGAGTCAGGGCAGGGGAGGCAGCAGTAAAACAACTGTGGTGATGTGAGGGGTGGGAGGAAGAATGCTATATTTTAAAGTAAGAAGCTAGGGCACTGAAGCTGAACACAGACTAACAGACAAACACCACCAGAGCAGGAAACCAAGAAAGAAAAGAGTCCCCCAGAGAACAGATAAAGAACCATAGTGGAATGAGACAGTACTTAGTCCCTGCTGCATGGGAAGAACGGGAGATAGAAAGGAGGGACAAAGAGGCAGGACTGACCACTGGCAAGCAAGGATTTTTGAAGGACACTGACACAAAGAAATCAAAAGATGGGGGATGTCTGTAACCCAACATAAGAAATTACAATAGGTCTCGAATGCTCGACCTAAAAATCAAACAAAAAGGAGAGGATGGGTCTAGCCTTGAGGAGTAGATGTGTTAAACCCCTAAAAAGTTTATGGCAGCCTTCAAACACTTCTAAATACCGGGGAGTGGCCATTCTTTTCAGGAATTAACTTTGTTTAAAGTCTTGAAAACATTGAAAGATGCACAAGGCAGGTAAGTATTTGCCAGAATCAAAGTTCAGGACAAGATATTTATCAATGGCTGCATATATGTACCTGATGTTACAACACACATACTCACACAGCCCTAATTTTTTTTTTCTTTAGAATTTGGGTGTTCAAAAGTAGTTATAAAGGGTGACTGGAACCTGACACTTGAGGCAGTCATAACCAGAGTAATTTCTCTCTCAGAGCCCTTTTGACAGATGTGGTGATGGACCCTGCCCTTATAGCTGTGTGGTGCATTCTGCATCCCAGCCATCAGGAATATATTTTCCAATCATCTGTCCACAGCTCCAGTTCTAGAATAGGCTACTCTCTGACATCAGGCACAATACTACAATACTACCTAAGACCTTACCAAGTAACATCCTGGAAGGTGGCATCTCTAATCATGCATTTGTTATGTCGTCGTGATACTGATAGGATATTTCCCAATGAAGTTGTGGACAATGACTACCTCCAAATTCAAATTGCCCTATGAAATATCGCAATTCCGACCTCACTTACAAACATATATCAGTGACAACCAGAAACTGTTTCTTCAACACTGTGGGCAGCAGGACAAGCTACCTTACGAAGACTGTTAATGAAGAATAGCTCACTTATGTGGAAGAAGGCAAAAGCCAGACAGCACGACTTAAAGAAAGTGATTAAAGCCCTCACAAAACAATAAAACTACACCCAGAGCAAACATATCTCCAGTGTCTTAGAAAAGGAGAAATGTTCTCTCCACAGACCCTTCACTCACAAAGCTGAGTACACCTAACACGTCATTACAGACACTTAAAACAGTTTAAGAAAACAAGTCGCCTATTGGCAGCCCAACTGAAACAACAAGAAATCCAGATGATGATACATGCACTTCAGAACCATGTAGCTACTCTTCAGTCATGACATTGTGGCTTGCCAAATTTGTTAAATATAGGTATGAATTTAATGGAATAGATTTGATTGCAGCTGATAAAGAATTGTTTGTGAAATATCTATTACCTAACTTTTGTTGAGGGAGAAATCTCACTTCACAAAATAGAAGAGGCCCTTTGCGAACTTCCTACTATCAAAGCCCCTCAGAGTTGGGGGCTCACAATTAGCTGATCTTATGCACGCAGCCATGATTGAAACTGAACAGCCTTACATGACCATACCCTATGAATTTATTACCAACCAATGTTGTTACTGATTATGGATTGAAGCTTATCACAAAGACGCTGGCAAAAAGATTATGTTAGGGGTTCCCATAGTTGATTCATAAGTCCCGGCTGGGATTTGTACCTGGCAGATCCTCAAGACACCACTTGAAAATATTTTCTCACTTGTGGTCCTTCCTCCAAGGAATCCTGTGAACCCACATTGGCCCTCTCCTTCGATGTCGAAAAAGGTTTTGAGTGAGTGCAGTGGCGTTGTCTCTCTCAAAATCTGGAAAGAATCAGGGGCATATGTACAATAGCTTAATGCCGCCGTAGAGTCATTTTTTTACATTACGTCAAGTTTTTTTATCACCTTATTTACAAGTTTCCGCTAACTGCAGTTAGCAGCACTATTCCGGCGTAAACATGAATTTTTAAGATCGCCACTTCTGTTAGCGGGACTTAACGAAAATGAGATGCAAGGTGGGCGTTCCCGTGCAAAAACTGCTGCTAACCCCACTTTGTATATTTACAGTGAAATTCCCATACAGCGATAACCCCCCAAAACTGCAGCTAAGTCCAGTTAGAGGCAGTTTTTAAGACCAGAAAATAGCTGGTCTGAAAATTGGTGCAAAAACTTGGGTCTACATATTAGATGTTTGGGTGCTGGACAACGCTGCAAGGAACATTGCTGCGCTGCCCTGCGCCACAACAAAAGGACAGGGATGCACCCTAGCAATGAGATAGGGTGCTTTCCTGGATCCCATTCATGTAAAGTGTTGCATCGTTGAGGCAAAACAGTGTTGCATCAATTTTCACTGCGCCCTCCTTGCGACACCATGGATGCACCGTGTTCAATGTACGGAGGTCCATGTCACAAGCAAGAACAGATACGTCTGGAATTCTGACGTATCTGGCAGCGCTAGAGTCACGCATTGCTACAGTTGTGTCGCAAGCATGACGCAACTCCAGCAATGCATGTGGTTAGCCTATCCCTATGGCACTGCGTCACACTTAAATCTGCCATGAGGCAGGCGTATGGTTTTGACGCAGTGGTGTCCTAGAATTGTCGCAGTGAATTCTGAGAGACTTTACTGCTCCAATCATATAAGGCTTTGTTGCATGGGAACGCCCACCATCCATACATCATACCAGATGCAGCTATAATGTGGTACAGGGCTTCACAAGGTCATGCATATGCCTAGATCAGTCGCTTTGTAAATAAGGTGCAATGTGGTGCAAGATTCTCGCTGCAAGTACATCACGAAAATGACGCACTTGTGGCGTTAAACTGCCGGAAGGGGCTCAGGATTAGGCCCCCCTGTTTTTTTTCCCTATGATGATGCAGAATGGCTGCCAAGTACCAACGCAGGCCCCCTTACGCAAAGTGGTGCAAGAGTGACTGTGTGGCGGAGTTGATTGATTTTGTGGCTCCATCTCCATTCAAGATATCTGCAGGTGTGTCTGGTCTAGTGGAGGGTGGGAGTGAACCAGTTGGCCTTCTTGGAGTGTTGTTTGCCTGATCTTTTCTTGAGGGGTGCCAGGGTGTTGGTGCAGTTGGAGATCCATCGGTGGAGGTTACGCGCTGCGTTGTTGGCATCTGTAGGTGTTGGCAGAGTGGTCATGCTGAGGGTGTTGACAAGAAGTTCTTCGGTGGCCTTGATCCAGCTGCGATGGAGGGTGATGATGGCAGTGGTGAATGGTGGGCGTGGGAAAGGCGTAATGTATACAATGATGGTCGGTCCTGGAGAGTTCTGTGGTGTGGCTGTGGGAGAAGGTGAGCTCGAGTGTGTGTTCGGCTGTGTGGGTTGGTGCAGTGACTAGCTGCTTGAGTCCGATGTTGGCGAGGTTCCCCAGGAGGGTGCGGTGTTTGGGTCACTGGAGTTGTCCAGGTGTAACTTGAAGCCTCCGAGTAAGATGTAGTCAGTGGATGGGAGTGCCTGGGGTGCGATGAAGTCTAAAATGGCATGGGTGAATAGGGGTTCATGGACCGGGGGGCGTGTAGGCGAGGGTGCTACTGAGGGTGGTGTTGGGGTTGGTCCGGACCTGGAAGTGGGAGTGTTCTATGGTTGCCGTTGGGTCATTAGAGTTCGTGGTCAGTTGGAGTGTGCTTCTGTAGATGAGGGCAATGCCTCCTCCTGAACGGACGGGGTTGTCCTTGTGGGTGATTTTGTAGTCGTCAGGGATGGCGATGGCGATGTCTGGTCCGGAGCAGAGGTTGGTCCAGGTTTACATGAAGAAGGCAATGTCTGAAGAGATGGCACAGAGGAGGTCCCAGATTTCTGTGGCGAATTTTTGGAGGGACCGCACATTGAGGATGACGCAGTTGAGCCGGTCGGGTGCGCTGTTAGTCAGCTGGGCGGCAAGAGGTGCTTGTGTGCTGATGTGGCAGGAGGTGCATTTGCAGTTTTGGCAGACACAGGGTGCATGGGTATTCTTCAGTGATTGTAGATGGTAGGTGGCGTGGCACCAGGGTTGAGGGCGAGGAGGGTGCTGGAGTCGTAGCGGTGGAATGTTCAAGAGGCAGGGTCCCTGGTGCTGGGCACGGTACAGGGGTAGACGGACACAGACGGGCTTGCCTTTGGCGCACCAGTGGCACGCCCGCTGCGCATGGCTACACAGCATCCGCCAATAAGTAGTGCTGCCCCCCTGGGCAGCTGGGAGATCGGAAATGTGGGAAAGGACACTGGAGGGGGCAGGGACGCACGGGATCGCAGTGGCAACGACGGAGAGGATAAAGAAAAAGGAACTGCAAAAAAGCACCAGAAAAACAAAGCCAAACCAAGCAAATATAAAAAAAACAAAGGTAGAAAAGCATCCGAGAAGAGCAGAAAGATGAACAGGAATGGCAGAAAAGAGGGACAGGAGGGCAGTCAAGCTGCAGAGCAGCGCCGCTCTACCACTGGACCACCAAGGTATCAGGCACAGACACAAGTCTGAGGGTTCAGGAGGAACTCGAACACCTGACCTCCAGGTCTGAGGAACGAGCAAATGGGGACAGCAGTAGCAGCAACCAGATGGCACAGCACTGTGGGAAGAGGAAGTCCACTAAGGGATAGTCCCCCATACACCGAAAAACAAACTAACAGGGGGCAAGGAAAGGCAGCATCACCCAGTTGCCTCTTCTGATCTAGCAGTGGCAACCAGATTCTGTGTTCCCAAGTTCCCCTGCGAGTAACGTTGATTCAAGCTGCATACCCAAGGGCCTAGACCAGAACCGGCCCCTGTGCCCCTGGCACCCACTGCCACCAATGGCCAATATCAGCGACTTGAGCCACCAGTCTTGTGCAGTGCCCTCGGTGATGTAGGTCAGCCACAAAGCACGCATTGCTCAGGACATGATGTGCATCACCCACAGGCGCTAGGCTTGGGCCCGACTCACCCCCTGGCCTACACCACTGCGCACCTGGGCATTGACACCGGGGCTCAATGCGCTGCTCTCTTTTCAAAGCTGTTACTCAGCCAGCAAGAGCCCCAGCCAGGTGGGATTTCACAAGCCTGGGTACAGAAGTTACTGCCAAGTCTTCTGAGGAACCTCCTGATGAAGGTGATGCAACAGGGCCCCCTTAGGCGTGAAGTTGCAGCGCTCCCGCTACACAAGTTTGGTGCAGCTCAGGGGCCTCATACTCCACGGCATATAGCCAGTGCAACATCCTCTGGCCTGTGCTGCAGAAAGGCGCGGCCCACAGTTGGTAATCTCCTCCGTGTACCCCGGTATAGTGGTGGCACCTGGTATGCGATGCAGACCTCCCTATATTGGTGCGCAGGAGCGACTCTACTGTTCACAGCCCCAAGGTGCGCCAGGCGGTCTTCTCACAGAGGTCAGCTACATGTCTCTATGCGACCTGCCAGACAACACCACCAGGTAAGGGGGATTGCGACACATCAATGTCTACCGACCATGGCACAACAACTCCACAGCACCTCTGCCTCCCACTCCGGGTCACAGACGCAGGTCCAGCGAGGCCTTCGGGCCCTGGGGTCTTTTTCTGTTTTCAAGGTTTTGGCTGCCATGGTGATGCAAGGAGGGCGCTATGAAAAGTGATGCATCACTGTTTTTTCCCAGTGATACACCTTGTTTCATAACTGTAGCCCTGAATCTGCATTCCCTCTTCCCCAGGGTCTCTGGCTGGTCATACTGGCTGTTCGGAATGTTTTGTGGGGTTGTTGATCTGAGCTGCACTTGGCCCTGGCTGCTCCATTCTGCATTCCATTGGTTTTATTTCATATTTTTCATTGGAGATGACTTAGAGGTAAAAAAAGGTCACATTGGGCTGACTAACATTAGTCTTTTGCCACTAATGGGCCTTTCTTCACTTTTCTCTTGCTAACATCAAAATGTTTATCGCCTTGACGTAGCGGCAGTTTCCACCATGGCTAGCTGTTACTATCGCCATGTACTGACATATTGTAAATACATCGCTAACAGAGCGATAGTTTTTGGTGTTAAGAAAACTGTGGCTAACTAACGCTAGTAAGCAGCAGCTCTTGTACATGTATCTCTCAGTTTGAAAAGTTTCTTTATTTCTATGGTGAACTGACTCTACAACAATCCAAATGCACTGGTCTTATATCAGACCCATTCCCAATTCAGAGAGGTACACAACAGAGCCATTCCAAATTCCCCTTGCTGTTCCTATTGACTCTCATGCCACTGGCCATTGCAATTAGGCACACATCAGCAATTCGGGGATCACAAATACCACCAGGGAGATGAAATCTATGCTATGTGTGGACAATATCATATTTACTATCACATACCCGTGTAACATCCACCCAGGTTCCAGAGCACGCAAATGACTACGCCACACATGGAGTTCTGTATTACAACTCTTTATTCATTGGTATGCAACCCTTAACTGAACGTTCTGCATCTTAGACTTTATTGATCACACCCAGACACACCCACATATCTTCCAACGAATTACTTAACTTTGTAAGGAGCCCACCTAGGACCACAAGGGTTGTACTGCACATTTTCACGTGGCACTACATCTCCCCTTTGTTAAAGAAAAAATACGCATAGCATATATACATTTGAATTCCTCAATGAGTCATCAAGGATCTCACACCAATCTTCCAGATCGAGTCATATGAAGTGAAGGAGGTGCACTATCAACTGGCATTGTAGCTGTAGATTCGGATGCTTGACTTGGGCACTCAGGTGGACTTGTTCTACTCATGAGTTCTGGAGCCGAAAAACATCGAGGAAGATGTTTGAAATGGGATTAGTCACTCGAAATGAACTTTCCAGGACGTTGATCTATCACCATATATCCTTTACTTGTCACAACTCTCAATGGATCAGCATCAACCGGAGCATCAGTCTTGTTGTTTCCATTTTTGGGCATCTGTGCTTATTTGCATTGGCCTTCATCTTTATTTTGCAAGAAGCATTCGTGACACGAATCTCATCAGTGTCTGGTACGTGGCTCATGGGCAATTGTGCTTGCTTTGTCCCAATGGCACTTCCAAACAGCAAGGTGGCAGGGCTTTCACCTGTTGAAGAATGAGGAGTTGACCAATAGGCTTGAAGGGATGGAGATAAAGTTGACTTGAGATCAATTTCTTCAAGCGCAGCGCACTGAACCACTTTCTTCAGGGTGCCCATAAATCATTCAACACCATTTGCTTGTGGCCAGAGAGACATGCTTTTCTGTAGGGATGGGCGGAATTTGCGAAATCCACTTTCGCAAATTATCGCGAAACTGTTTAAAATTATCGCAAACAAGCGGAAATATCGCGAAGATGCGTACATTTTTTTCCCGCATGTTCGCGAGATTTTCTGCATGGTTGCGGGTCGCCAACTTACCCATGTGGTTGCTCGCGGGCGCGGCCATCTTGTTTTGAGTTGTCTCGCGGTGCATGATCGCGAGAAGAAAGACGTGATCGCGCGACGCATGACGTCACTGCGGGCACGAACTGTCGCGAGACAGTGCAAATGGCTAAAAACATCTCATGGAGAACGCGACCGGATCAAGAAAATTGGCGGCGAACGCAGGGATTCAGGTAAGGCGATCGCGCGCGCTAGAATGTATTATTTTACAGCGCGAGCAAGAAACAAATTATCGCCAAGCTGCGGAAAGTGGAAATTTTGACATTTTCACGCTCTCCGCGGAACGCGAAAATGTCAAATTATCGCAATTTCCGCGAACGGAACGACATTTTTGCCCAGGCCTACTTTTCTGGTGCTTGACATTCAAATGATTAAGAAAGCCCTTAGACTCTCTACCATTGAAGGGCGGACTGTTGTCAGATTTGAGGATGGAGGGAACACCCCACGCTTCAAAAATATAATTCAGCCCATCAATGACTTTGTCATGTGTCATGTGTGGTCGATGATACATTTTCCACTAAGGGAAAATATGAGTACTCATCAATAACTACTATGAGATGATGGCCATTGCTCAAAGGTCCAATGAAATCAACTATAATTTTCTCCCACTCTTATTTAGGAAGATAGGACATATTTAGCGGATGCTGTGTTGTTTTGGGAGACAAGCAGTTACACAGGTGCTTTCAGTTCCTTCTCGACTTGTACGTCAAGGTGAGGAAACCACACTCTGTCTCTGAAGCCTCTTGGCGGCTACAATGCCACTCACACTTTTCTACTTTAACGTGAGACCTGCATCAGTGAGAAAACAACATACTTGAAAAAGTGCTTTATTATGTTCCTTTTGTGTGGCCCCAAACACTAATATATAATTACTGTGTTTAAAGGCATGTGTGACAGGTTGAATTACTTGGTAAATGATATCCTGAAAGATTTCTGCAGCCACCGACATACCAAAACTGAGTATTTTGCCTCTGAACAAACCAACATGAGTTGAAAAAGTAGTAATGTATCTACAGTTCTCTTCTAGCTCGAGTTGATGGTATCCTTTGTTCAAATCAAGATGGGAGAAGACTTTGGCATCATTCATCTGTGTAATCATGTCCACTATGAGTTGACTTGGATGTCTTTCTCTCTCAATTGCCTAGTTGGCCTGGCGCATACTAACGCAAATGTGCACTACACCTCTACTGTCTTTTTTTAGCATTACCACCATGGGTAAAACCCATGGTGTCGGACCGGTAAAGTGTTCAATTATGTTATGCTTTAGTAATGCTTCCAATTCTTTCTCAACGGCCTCTTGTAAATGAAAATAAATCAGGCGGTGTCGTTGAGCAGCAGGACGAATGTCCTCATGAATATGAAGTTGCACCTTCATTGTCTTGAGTTTCCATGAAATAACGACGGGAATCAACCTACTATTTCGGAATGTGCATTGCGGTTGCAGTTGATGGATATCAGTCCCTTGTCAGCAGCAGTGCTGAAACTGAATAGACATGCACTCAACAAAGTAACTTGAAGAACATAAATTGGTGCTTGTACTCTTGTTTTCTTATACCTCAGGGTCACTACAAATGACTCTTGACTTTCAAATGGTGTAAAAGCAGCAAACATGCACATCTTTGTTTTTGATGGCATTAGACGTGGTATCAGAGACAGTGCCTTGTATTTTTCTGCCAGCATGATATTGATCGATGCACCACTGTCTATAATGAAAGTTGTACAGCAGCCATTCACCTTTAGTGTGATCTTGAGGCATTGGCCAAATGAGTTTGGTTGCTTCATGTGGTAATCTCTCTTTGACTTGTGTTCTTCTTTGAAAGCAGCCAATCCTACATGCGCATGTTTTTGTGTGGTCGACATCATCATTGCACATCCATCATCTTCACTGTCACTCGACGATGATGCTGAAGAAGTTTTGGAAGACAACTTTGATGACAATAAACTTCATTTTAGCTCTATTTATCTTAATTGATGTTGCCATTTGGCCTTGTGGGTGTGGCTAGAATGCTTCTGGAACTTTCTGGCACCCATTTTACCATCTTGTGATGCTCTTAGTTACATTTTGTTTTGCAGACCATTACAAAATGGCTTTCTCTCCCACAGCCTTTACATAGCTGTCCAATGGTGGGACGTTTACCTGTGTGGTAATGATAATTCTCATCGGAAACATAATTTATTTTTCTTTGGTGACATCGTCTTCTGAGCCTCCACTTTGTGTTTCTGCTTATTCTTCATTATCCATGTTGGTTCATTCTGGGCTGTTCCATCTTCCATATCAGCATCCTGTCGATCTGCACATTTCTCATCTCTTGCAGATACCCAGACACACCGAAATACCTCCCAACTGATTATATAGCTTTGTAAGGAGTCTGCCTAGAACCACAAGGGCCCTACTACACATGATCACACGACACTACAACCCACACCACTTAATACCGGCCCTTATGATATTAATTGACAATTTCTCTATTTTCTGAGATTACAAAATTAATTGGACTTAGTGTGAGTAGGAAATCAGCCTTTTCTGTTTGGTCACTCCAGATGTTTTGCCTTTTGCTGGACCCTGCTTTTACTGGCTTGACAACTCTGTGCATTTGACTTCTGCTAACCTGGAGTAAAGTACATGTGCTCCCCCTTTCAATATGGTTGCATTGGCTTACTCCTGATTGTCACTTTGAACTTGCCTGAAAGTCCCTGGTAGCATAGTATATAAGGTGTACAAAATGCATCTAGAGTCTGAAAGTTGAATGTCCCTGGTGGACTACATCACATATTGTACCATCCATCAGTGACGGCCCGTGTAGGGCGTTTTACCGGGGCGGTGACGTGGCGCAGAGGAGGGGCAGGGTGGGGGGGTTGCAAAATGCGGCATACGGCCGATTTCAGGTAAGTTACGAAAGAAATTAATAAAACGAATTTCGTTGCGCGCGCTGCATCGCCAAATGAGATGCAGCGCACGCAACGAAATTCCTTTTATAAATTTTTTTCGTGGTGTTGGTGGTTTTAGGACCCTGGGCACTTTAGCACTGGTTAGCAGTGCTAAGTGCGGGTGCTCACTGCCGTCCATAGGCTAACATTGGGAACCCCCCCCATATGGGATAACTGCTAAATGGAACAAAATAAGTATGTCATGTTTGTATGTGTGGAATGGAAATAATAATGCTGCGCAATGGTGTGCGCAGATTTATTTTCAATATTTTAGGAATGCTACTTTTAGAAGTTGGCATTTCTGTGTGCTGTGTGCCTGCCTGCCTGCCAGACGTGTATTGCATGTCTGGTTCTAGAAGTGACCGGGGCTGGTGAGGTGTGGGTGGCTCCAGGGAGGGAAGGGTGAGTCAGTGTCAGGCTGAATAGGGGATCTGCAATTGGAGTAGTGAGAGGAGAAGTCCCCTGTCCCTGAATTGCCTCCAAAATTCCTGCCTTCTAGTGCCTCGTGAGTGCTATAGTTTGATTCCCCCAAGAAGGAGCATGGATCCTGCAGCTCTGAGGCTGCGACGTGCTTTGAGGGAATCCCGGCATGGGGGATTCCCCTCTGTGCTGCCTGAGAAGAGCGGGAGCCCACCCCGCATTTGGCCAAACCGAACAGGAGCCTACCCCGCTTTATGCATAATCCTAAGTGCGGGTGCCCACCCTGCAATTGCCTTTATTTGTAAGTGGGTGCCCACCCCGCACTTCACCGCAAGAAAATCACCGCCGCGGCCCAAGACGAGGGAGAGAAGAGCCCCCGGCCCGACCTGGAAGCCAGGCGGCCTTGCCTGATTGTAGGCGGGGCCTCTAAGGCCGGCGGAGCAGGAAGAGGAAGTCCCGCCCGCCGGAGAAGCCGCCCGGAGGCTCCCAGGCACATTGCCAGTACCTCGTTTTATTCACAGCTGCGCCGCTGTAGCAGGCAGCTGCAACGTTTGGGGCATTTTTGAATCCTAGTTTCCCGGAGGGGGCTCCAACTTAGTCAGTGCTTCTTGGGCTCATCCCAACTGTGCTGCAGAGGCAGGCAGCTGCAACGAGGGGGCAACTTTGCGTGAGAGTCCCAGAGTGAGGCTTACATTGGACACTGCTGCGCCGCAATTGCGGGCAGCTGCAACGCCGGGCAATTTCTATGGTTAGAGTACCGGAGTGGGGCCCCAATCTGCACCTTGTTGGTAATGCTATATGCATGGCGCGCTTACGCTGATGATTTGGTGCAGAGTATGCCTCTCTCAGTAATACCATGATGTCTGCATAATGTGTTTATGCCTAATGGTTTTCTCTAATGTTTCTCATTGCTTATGTTATGCCCAATGTGACTTATGCAGATATGATGCATATTGGGTTTCTATGCCTAAGGTAATGCCTAATATCATGTTATGGTGATCTAGGCTTATGTATGATCTAATGTGTTTCATGCCCAATGCTAATGTGATGTTGCTAAGTTCACTATTTTACCAGTAGCTACTGGCTGTTATACTTTTATTACTGGCTGTTACACATGTATAGCTGGTGGTTTTGCATTTACTGTTTATACTTGTAATGGTTCGGGTCGATTGGCGTTGCCTTGTACATAGTCCCCTGTAAATAATGACCTGGTGCCTGTAGGCACAGTGTATATATCTGTGATTGTGATTCTAATGTGTTTTACATAATACAAAGGCTATTTTTATATAACCTTGTGTGGAGTCTCCTTTGTAGTGTGCCTAGTGTGTCGCCGCTCTGTGTGTGTGTTGCGCAAATGCTTTTCACATTGCCTCTGGGATAAGCCTGACTGCTTGTGCCAAGCTACCAAGGGGGTGAGCAGGGTTTATCTTCAGTGTGTAACTACCTTGCCATGACTAGTACGGCGGTTACTGCCTGACTTTGGCGCATGCCCTAGCCAATCGGGAATCCCCACTTCTAACAGGTGGCCACCCAATATCCTGGTAACAATGGATAGCAAACCTCTGAACTTGGAAAGTACACTCTGTGAATTTGACAATTCGTTGTAAATCTATGGCCAAGAGCCAAGACAGCAATGGCACTTGCATTAGTTAAAACACTGCTTCTCCTGCACCATAACAACCCCACTGATTTGTACCCCCCTTTTTTGAACATTTTAACAAGTTGGTAAAATCAAAAGAGCACAACATTTGGACCTTATAACAGTATCACCATGGAAATATACACCAACATGACACATGCAGCTCTTAAAGATAAGCTGCAAATACATCTTGATATTGACAATAGCAATGATAACTGACTATTAGTGTTGGAAACTGTAAAGCAAGACCTTTTGTGCATGCTCATCACCCCCCTCCCCCAATTTTGTTACTGAAGCTGCAGGATTTTGACTCTGTTGTCCTGGGGTCCTGCTAACCAGGACCCAGTACATGTGCTTTGACCCCAAGACATGCATACAATGTACTAATCCCTGATTGGCATATTTAGCTCACCTTTAACTCTCTAGTATATATTAAACAGTATATCCTGGACCTGTAAGTTAAATGTCACTAGTGTTCTGCAGCAACTATTGTACCACAACTGAAGTAACAAAGCAAAGCATATCTTCATAGCAGCTGCCTAAAGGTCACCTGGCAGCCTTCTCAGAGGTGTAAATGGCTCCTAAGAGAGGAAAAGAGGGGATCTTGGTTGGGAGATGTGACCTCCTCTTAACAGGATAGCTTGGAGGATGTTCCCACCACCTACCTAATATTCAAAGGGACATCCCCTGTCACAGGTAGATGCAACTCACACCTAGGCCTGCCTCTGCTATTGCCCAAGTAGACAAAGTGGCACCAATTCTAATGGTGGAAAACCTGTTCCAGCATTGGTTTGCAGAAGGGAGTTCCTCATTTCTCTAGTAACACCTCAGGGAATGTCCAAACCTCTGATTAGGGGAAGAAAGGTGCTGCCATGGTGGAGTTTGGCAGTGCAGGGTACTGTGAGATCTTTTAGGCCAAACTCCCAGGGAATTAAGCCACAGTGGGCAGGATTGTCCTATTACTTACCGGTAATCTTCATTACTCCTGGTCCCGTAGTCCTCGTCCCATTCCTTACAAAGTGGAGATTACTATCTCCGCGACAGAAAAAAAGAACAGGAGCATGCTGGGATACCTAACCCACTCCCTCCCGCTGGGAGTACATAAGCGGTACCAGCCCAGCATGCAGCCTGAAAATACCAAGCCAACAACCGGAAGGCCGGCCGCCAGGGAGGGAGGGAGGGAAGTAAGGAATGGGACGAGGACTACGGGACCAGGAGTAATGAAGATTACCGGTAAGTAATAGGACATTACCCCCAGGTCCCTCCGTCCTCGTCCCATTCCTTACAAAGTGGAGAATACCAAAGCAGAGAACCCGGCCTACCGGAACCCCACCAAAGCCAGGGTCACCAGACCGAGAAAAACGGACCCCAACAGAAGCAATAGGGAGCCCACAAGAAAAGCAGGCAGGAGAACACAACCAGCCATGCCTCCAACCAAGCCGAAAGAACCCAGACCCCAAAAGAAGCAGGGGACTAGCAAGAAAGGACCGCAAACGAACACAAGACCCCCCAGGAAAGCCCGAAGGAGGCCCCGCACTCAGAAGCAAGACCCAAGGGAACCCCCAGAGGGGCAGAAAGAGAAACCACCACCCCTAACCAACAGGGAAAGGGAACCCCGGAGAAGCGGAAGCGCTCCAAAGGAGCAATCCAACCAGGAAGGACAAACAACCCGGGAGAAAAACCACCAAGGGAGAAGCCCACAGCCCCAGGCAGCACCAAGCAACTGCAGCAAAAGGGACAAAACAGCACAACCAGGCCCAACGCAGAGCACCCGAGAGCATGACGCACAGGGAGACACGCCAAAGACCCAGGAAGGAACATAGTAGGGCAAGCCAGAGAGCGAACCCCCCAGAACAGAGAAGAAGGCGACCCACAGCCGGACCAATCCACAAACACCACACCAAGAGGCGAGGGGAATGAAGAGGAGAACGAAGAGGCACGTCAAACTCGGAAAAACACCGAGCGCGACCAATCACAGGACCAACCCCAACACATCAGGGGAAGACACCCGCAGAGCCTCAAAGACCGAAGAGGAAAGGACAGAAGGCCCAGGCCAAAAGGCAGGAAGCCAAGCCGTCAACCCCAGCAGAGACACCGGAAGGCCGCAGCCAAGGCCGCCACGTCGGGAGAAAAAAACCCGGCCACAGGAACCAGTCAAAAGGCCAGGACCGAGGCAACCAAAGGCAGGAGACACAGGGACACGAACCCAGGAACCCACCTAAGCAAGGCCAGGGAGAGCAACAAGCGCCACCCAAAGCAGACACCACACACGGTCAGCGAACAGCCAGGAGAGAACAACCAAGGGCCGAACACAGAATCGGGGAATAAACCCCAGAACCGGAAAGGAGAAACCCCCACCAACCAAGAGCCGACCCATAGGTCAGGAGGACACCAAGGAACCTCCAAAGGCGTACCCCCAAAAAGGGGCGAAACAGGAACGACCAACAAGGAGGCCAACAGCCCAACAACGCAGGCAGCCCAGAAGACCCAAGAAGCCAACCGGACAACGGACAAGCCAGCCAGCCCGGAGGCCCCAAAACGGAGCAGCAGAACCCGAAAGGAGAGGCAAAGGGTCAACCGACCCAAACCCAAAAACCCCAAACAAGAAGGGACCAGGGACCGGCACCAAAGCAAGCCAAGCCACCAAGAGAGGAGAAGCAGCCGTGGAACAGAGAGGGAGACCGGCAAGCCACAACTGGCAACCAACACAGAGGTCACAGCACACCAGCCAGGCGCAAAGGAGCAGCTCAGGAAAGAACACAGGACCAACCCGGCACCCAGACCAACAGGGCCAGAACCACCGGCCAGCAAGAGGCCAAAAAGAGGCCCAAAGCACCAGAGAACGAGCGGCCAGGGAAGAACCCAGGCAGGGACCCAGGCAGGGAACCCGCAAGGGAAGGCCCAAAAACAAGAACCGGAGGGAGGAAACACATCAGCACCCCGGAACACCCCCGGCACCCCTAAACCAAAGGAGAGGAGCCCCGAGAAACCAAAGGCGCACAACCCCCGGGGGGAGCGAGCACACACCCAAAAAGGGAAGAACAAAGCACGCAGAGCCAGCAAGAGCAACGGCCAGAGACACCACAGGCCGAAAGCAGGCCGTACGGGAGTGAGAAGCCCCCAAGCCCAAGGAAAAGGCCCACAAGGGGAAACCCAGAGCCCCAGGACCCAGGCAAAGCCAACCACCAGCACAAGGCCGAAAAGAGGAGCGGGGACGTAGCAACGTGGCCCACACACTACTGGAGGCTAGACCACAACCGGCAGTCCCACCAACTAAACCACTGGCCAAGCCCAAGATAAGGCACGGCGAGGAGGACATCGGGAGCGGCACCCAAAGCATGAAAGAAGGGCACAGGGCAACCCGAACCCATAAACAGGGAGAGGCCCAGAAGCAGTGCACCCAAGAAACAAGGAACCACCCAGGCAGAAGCCAAGGAAGACCCACAACCCCCAGCCACCACAGGAGGCAAAGGAGCGGCAGCGATAGGTAAACGACCGCAAGCCACAAAGAAGAGACACGAGGGGAAAGGAAACCACAACAGGAAACCAAACCCCATCAGTCAACCCAGCGCACCACAACACAGCACCAGGCAAGAGGGAAGAGGCAAGCAGCAACACCAGCCAGAAAACCCACCAGGAAAGCCCCGGAGTCAACAGCCAACCAAGGCCAAGACCCACCGGAACAGAGGGAAGGCACAACAGCCCCTTCCCCCCCCCCCCGAGAACCCAAGAAACAGGGAGTCCGGAAGCAACAAGGACCCAGATGCAGGATGCAAAAAGCAACCCAGCCAAACACAAGCAGAGGCCAAGCGCAAAGCGGAGGAGCCTCAGACGGGGGAACACCGGGGGCCACAGGCCCACCCCCCCCCGACCACAACCAGCACGAAGTACACCCACAGGGAACCTGCCGGGGAAGGAGCCCACCAACCCAGGCAGGAAGATACGCCGGAGGGCAGGAGAGAGGGGACGCAAGGGCACCGGCGTGCCCAGCCGCAACACCAAGACAGGAGCAGGCGCCAGCAGGGAGGGAAGGCCACAGGCCAGGAAACCCCACACGTAGAAGCTCAGAGCACCGGACAGGCACAGGGGGGCAGAAAAAAACAAGGCACCCCGAGCACGGGCCACACCAACACCCCTGGAAGGACGCAAGAAGCGCCCAGCAGCCTGAGCCGCAGGCAGGCACCCAGACAGGCACGCACCAGGGCCGGCCATAAAAGAACAGCAGGAACCAACAGGGCGGACAGGCAGCAGGCTGAAGAATCCGTGCGAACAGACAACCAAGCACCAACCAGGGGGAAACAGAAGCACGCAGGGCAGGAAGGCAGGAAGCCCACAGGACAGAGGAACGAACCAGGACGAACCACACCAGAAAATGAAAATAGCCCAGGGGAGCAGAAGCGAGCACAGGGGAACGGGGGACAGCCACAGCACCCGCCCGCCCCGGCACACCCCCAGCAGTGGAAAACAGGGAGCCAAGGCCGCAGGCCAGCACAGCAGAAGAGAGCGCAGCACCTGGAAGAAAGAAAAACGGCACCCACCAGGGGGACAGGCCAACCCCATAAAACAGAGACCGTCCCCCAACCCCTCCGCCCAGACGCCATTCAGCAACAAGCGTCGAGCAAGCGGAAACAAGGAGCTACAAAGATGAGAGAGAAACTTTGCCACCTCATGCCACTCTGACAGAGTGTGCGGGACTCGAACCCTCGTCCTGTGAGACCCTTTACAACCGTAGGCACAAGACTCACCATTGAGCAATAGCTCCTGGTGACAGGGAACCCAGAACCGGAGGAGGAAGCACCGCCCCCCCCCCCGCAGAATCGGGAAGCAAGGCAGGGACACTGCGCAGAAAGCCACGCAACTCCCCCAACCCAGCAAGCAGGAACAGGGAGCGCCCTAAGCCAGCACGGACAAACCCCAACAGGAATCAACCAGCAAACGGTGAGACCAGAGGACGCCAGGCCCCAGAGTAAAAATCGCCAGGCAGTAAGCACGGCGAGAATACCCCCGAAGCAGCCAAGCAAGACCCCCAGCCAAGATCGCCGAAGCAGCCCACCGTGCACCGCCAGACCCAGTAGGCAAAGCACAGAGACAGAGGAACAAGCATGGAAGAAATCGGAACCGCTATGCGGTACTCACCACAGGGGCAGGAAGAGCACACCAAAAGCGCCCTGCCCCCAAGACCCAGCCCAGGCGCCCTCCAAGACACCAGCGCCGGGCTAGGAAGAGAGCTGCAGCCACCGATCAGACATTGACCCCCATCAAGTATCGTCCCTGCACCAACCTCAGGAACAGCAGGGGCACTGGCAGGAAAGGAGGCGAGCAGCACACCAAGGGAGACCAGGAGCACCGCCCGGCGCAGCCCCTGGGCTCCCATCTCATCCACAGCAGCGCGTCTTCCAGCCAGGCCAAGCCGTAGGAGGACGCGCGCGGTAACCCGGAAGGAATCCGGACATCCGGCGCCCCAGCCGCAAAGGGCCGGGCGCCAATCAACGCGACTCCCAGCAAGCCCAGCAGGCCAGGAGACGCGGAAGAGGATGTCGAGGACAGCCCAGCAGCCCCACGAGACATCCAACGAAGATCACAGGTAAGATCAGCACGTCCTAATCTGTCGGAAGACAGAAAAAAAGAACAGGCTGCATGCTGGGCTGGTACCGCTTATGTACTCCCAGCGGGAGGGAGTGGGTTAGGTATCCCAGCATGCTCCTGTTCTTTTTTTCTGTCGCGGAGATAGTAATCTCCACTTTGTAAGGAATGGGACGAGGACGGAGGGACCTGGGGGTAATGCCCCTAGGAACCTTTTCCCTATTGTTCAGGAAGTTTCCATCACTCAGAATCTAGTACCATGCATAAAAGTAAAACCTCTGGATACCTTTTTCAGACTTCTGCTGGACCGGAGGAAGACCAAAGGATTGAACCTGCTGAATCCTTAGGACTTTAGGAAGAAGACTGCACCCACTGTAACCTGTGGAAAGAAACCCCAAAGGCTGGATCTGCTCCCACTTGAACCCAGGACAGAAGAGTCAATTCCAAGGGCTAGTTAGCTTGCCTCCTGATAAGCTAAAGGGACACAAAAGCTGCAAGAAGCCCACCTTTCTGAAGAGACCATCTGATTAGCTTCAGCTGGACTTGCCCTGGATTGTGCTGGTAGCTTCCCTTGGACTGAGTCCTGACTCCTTATAGGTATTCCTAAGGTCCTGGGGCCACGGATTAGCGTTAGAATGTACTTCTCCCCTCCTGCCTAACTTAAAGGCTGGGACATACAAACCTTTACAAAGAGTTTTTCTAAAAGACCCAGATCCTATGTATTCAACTTGCTGGTTTGTCCTCCTAAAATATTCTTCACAAAATGGATCTTTAGGTATTTTGAGGAGCCAGGTCAGTACTGATCCCTGAAATATTTAAAAACACATAAGGTACGCTGGGCTGTGTGTGAGATGGAGAAAAGAAAGGAAGAAAATAGAGCATGATGTAATGTCAGAGAAAGCAGGAGGAAGAAATCCTTTCAGGACGAGAATCCTCACTTACTGTCAGATGACATGCTTCATCATATGGGTTCCCTCCTCACACGGAGGTGTGGGCTACTCCCCAAGGAGAGGAGCTGAGGTGTTTTCTCTTTAGGTGAGCGATGGTAGATGGATGAGTGGGGGGCAGAGTGTAAGAAAAAGTATACATATATATATATATATATATTATCTACTGGCGGTCGCCAGTACATAGTTATAGTTAGGATAGTGTTTCCATAGGAAATCTGAAAATTCTATTTTGAATAACTTTGGCGCCAGTTGACGAATCCTTGTGAAATTTTCAAAACTAATGGGGTGCTCCACTCAGCTCCTACCCTGAAAGTCTCGGGGTGATTCGTCAAGCGGGGGATGAGAAAAAAGGGGGGTCCCAAAACGCGTTTTCCCCATGCATTTTCCCATAGGACCTTTAGTCGAAGGTACAGCCCGAACGGCTGAGCAGAATTACTTGAAATTTGGCAAAGAGGTAGTCCTCAGGTCAGGGATGTGCCTTTTGCATATATGGAGTCAATCTGTTCAGTAGTTCCTGAGAAAATTGCAGTTAAAAGTACATAAATATCTATAGGCGCGCATCGTGCGCGCACCCTAACGTGCGCGCACCCTAACGTGCGCGAGCGCAATTCTGATTGGTGGTTACATGTCAGTCAACATTCGAATCGGTCGAAATCAGGAAGTGTTGCCCGCCGTTTTGTGTGTTTGGTGTGTGACAGTGAAAAAGAAAGGTGGAGAACGTGAAAAGGGGGCAGGGTAGAGAGTTCCTGACCCCCTAGCCTTTGTCAGGGGGTCCCAGAAGGATCCCGAAGGGTGAAAAAAACATTTTATGTTTTTTTTCAAACATTCGCGGGGTGCGCGCATGGTGCGCGCACGGTGAAAAACCTTTAAAAAAAAAAAAACACATTCTAAACGAGCCATTCCATATTACAGGATACAGTCAATCTATAACTATATACATAGGTAGTTTATTGAAAAATAAATATATAAAAAATATAATAATACATACATAACTTAGCATTTAATAAACCTTACAAATTCACTTAAAAAAACATAGGTTTCACACACGTTATAGTTAGGAATTAGCATTTAAAAAACCTTGCAACTTCACTTAAAAAACCATAGGTTTCACACGTTATAGTTAGCTGGACATTTCACTCGAAAAAAACCCAATGAAATTCCCCCGTTATAGTTAGTTCAGATAACTATAACTCGCGCAACCACCACTCTATCACAAGGATGATGTCATCAGTGATGTCATGAGTGATGCCACTGACCATGTCATAAGTGATGTAACATGTGACGTCATGAGCAGTGGATTGCGGGCGCGCGAGTTATAGTTATCTGAACTAACTATAACGGGGGAATTTCATTGTTTTTTTTCGAGTGAAATGTCCAGCTAACTATGACATGTGTGAAACCTATGGTTTTTTAAGTGAAAAAAAAAAAAATATATATATATATATATATATATATATATATATATATATATATATATATATATATATATATATATATATATATATATATATGGTATAGTGATTAAAATTGTCTCCATGGATTCCCTAAATCTTTAATGGGTGGTCTCAGTGAGAAAAGTTAAAAGAGAGGACTAGGGATTAAACCATATATATCCCTAACAATGATCAACATGTTTCTGCCTTAAGTCGGTCCCCTAATGGAATCCAGCGGCATTCTTCACGACCTAAAGTATGTAAGTCACTCTACATGTGTGTTTAGAAAAAATAATTAATATACTGACCACCACAGGTACAGGGAGGCCAGGTTGCCAATGATCCATATGCTTATAGGGGTTCGTCTGTCTGTAAATCAAAAATATAATCTTGATCTTCCTTATATATATATATATCTATATCACCGGATATTACAGAAACAACTGTGGTGTAAAGTATGTCCACCATTGTTCTTACCTATAAGTGGAAGTGCGAATCCAACTCTCCATGCTCAAGGTACGTCTCCTAGTGCCCAGCTAAAAGGCAAAGATATATATTCACAATATTGTGTCAATTGCATAAGTATATGTATATCCACAATTTCAGTAATGTGCTTGTATTCATCAACGAATATTCCGTGGAATACTAAATGTGCCAAAGGCTTTTGTGCGTCTAGATCGCAAAGGAAATTCAATTCAGCCAGTGCTGATGTGTTACATAGTCTCACTCGATCGGGCTGTGGCATTAATCCCCATTGGTGCTGTGTAGCAGAGAGTAATGTTAATTATGTGCATGGTAGTCGGGCCTTCATCAAAAAGCCCCGACCGGTGTGGTAGTAATGGTACAATGTCACAGTTGTAGTACGTACCAGCAAGACACTCGTGTGATGGAAACCCATTATAATTACCCAAGAGGTGTTTCTATTGCAGGCAATGCGAATATTGCTTGAATACATGATAAACGGGAGACCACCACAATAGTGTTTGTCCCTTTAGTCAGTAGTTGAGTAGCTTGACCGTAAGCGTGATGCAGTCTACTACCAAATTGACTGGAAACAAAATGAAATAAAGGAAAGAAAATAAACTGCAGGACCCAGTTTCGCTTACCTATTTTAGCGCGGTGCAGACCCTACGGACGTCCAGGCGAGAGTGAAACTCGGGCCGCCGGGGCGCCGTTTATGTTGTGTTGTATTGCAAGACTCGCGTCAGATCTTGCGTGAGCTGAGCCAAAGCGCTCAGATTTCCCGGATATGTAGTCCTAAGTGCGAGACACCTCATAGAGTGGCTTTCTGACAAGAATACTTGTTTATGTTTGTATTGAAGTGTGCAAATGTATAGATGGATGTCCTGTTGCTTCTGCACTGTCAAATCGGGCATACTTCAGATGTAGAGAGGTATTAAGATTAGGGCTCCCGGTTTTATGGTATTTATTTTTTCAACATTTCCGTCTGTATTTATAAATATTTAGTTTTTGCTAATTTTTTCTGTATTTAGCCATTTTTATTTTGTGTTTTATGTATAAATGAAGCGGCAATACATATTTGTCCACATTTATTTAAATTGTAAATGCACACTCGCATTTGAATGTCCTAATGGTTTCAACGGTATACAGTGCAATAGCGTTGTCTGAAGACACTTGTATTGTAGAATAGCATAAATAACTGAAGAACTGCTCTTAATTAAGCTTAATTAAGAAATCTATTGTCTTTTTTCATCTCCCCTACTTCCCAGAGGGTACAACTACTGACCTGGCACTCATGATTGACAGAAGAAAAAACTCATCCAAGAAGGCCTATTTTCCGTATTTATCTGTATTTAAAAATAAATACAGACAGGAATATAAATAGTTTTCTCTCTGTATTTATCTGTAAAAATCAGTGAAAACGGAAAACAGGGAGTCCTAATTAAGATCTGTAATCCCGCATACAAAAAAAATAATGAACGTGGCCTGGTCTTTATATCCTAATTTAAAAGCGGTGTATTTGTGGTGTAGTGTGGCTGTTGGGTCACTCAAGCTGGGTCACATGCAGATAATAGGGGTCTGTAAACACTGGTGGTGTGGCTCGCTAGGGTTGGGCGCCTATGTCACATCCATATTAAGAACATGAAGAAAGAGATGGTCCCCTCTTATGTACTCGTTATATTCACCTATGTTTTTGCACAAGGTGGGTTAGCTGTGTTTTTCCTGCTGTGTCGTTGGGTGAAACATCCAATGTATGACTACATTTGTAAGATGCATGTTGGTGTAACATGTTAATCTAGCTAAGCTAGTCCAAGGAGTCTCATCATTGAGCCCTAGCTTGTCACACATCAACCTAAACACCCAGTGTTGTTCTCTATTGAAGAGCACATTGTCCAGTGGCCCCATTGTAGATGTGTGCTGGGGTTTATCTTATACTAGCTACAAGATGCAATTTGCTGTGTGGCCCAGGTCTGCAAAGTGTCTGGTCAGTTTGGTGTTTCGTTTCTTACATATTATAGCACTCCTGTGTTCTGTGATCCTTGTTTTCACTTTCCGTGTAGTCATCTCTATGTACTTCATATTTGGGAGTCGTAGCCCACACCTCGGTGTGAGGAGGGAACCCATATGATGAAGCCAGTGAGTCAGGGTTCTTGTCCTGAAAGGATTTCTTCCTCCTGCTTTCTCTGACATTACATCACTCTCTATTGTCTTCCTTCCTTTTCTCCATCTCACACTCAGCCAGGCATACCTTAAGTGTTTTTGTCCTCCTAAAAGCAATTTGCCATCCAGAAAAGTTTCTAAGCCAGAACGTAGGGGACTTAATTGGCACCCAAGCTGAGTACCACCCTGCTGACATCAATGCCTCCCTGAGCCTCATCTTTGGACCTTGCCCGCTCAGAGTTTTCCAGTTGTCAGCCTCAAGATCCTTCAACTTCCCTCCAATGGAGGGGTTGTCACTGAGGCCCTGCAATCCACAAAAAAAACTTAGGGCCTGATTTATATTCTGACGGACGGAGTATCCTCCATTGGCCTGGCGGAGGACTTTATGTCCATCAGGCCGACAATACTCTGCCTGCCAGATTTATAACTGACCGTCTAGCAGACGGTCATTGGTAAAGGTATTGGCATGAATGGCTGTCGCAACAGTTCCTGTCAATGCATTTTACTGTTTGCAGCAGGGCTGCATTGGAAGGACTCAGCCCTGCAACAAACAGTATTCTTTTTTTCTTTTCAAAAAGAAATACTCGAAAGTTTATTTTTTTAAAAAGAAAAATGTAATTCTTACCTTGTCATGGGAGGCTTCTACTTTGGTGAGGGGATATTTAGAATGGTTCTACTGTTACTTACCGCCAGGTCTTACCTGGCAGTAAACAACAGTAAAAAATGATTACATGTCCCTCGTCTAAATTGGGTGGATGGACATGTAGCCATTTCTCTGATGGCCCTTACTCCCCAGGTTTGTCTGAGGTGATTAGTCTCCGCCATGACCCTATGGTCTACCAGCATGTAAATGCGGTGGGTGGATCACTACATTGGAGGGGACGGTACTCTGTCACCACTGCAATGGAGTACCCTCTCTGTCAATGCATAAATCAGGCACTTAGGCAGAATGTAATGTTTCCACCGGACCAAATCTGGTCCCTGTATCCAACCTGTGTTCCATTGCAGCGAGTTTTAACTTTTGACTTTGACCCAGTCTTGTGCGACCAGATACCAGCGGTTGGCTCTTTGTTCTTTTTGGCACTAGGAACATCTAAAGCTTTGAAAAATCATATCTCCAGTTCCGTTACATGAGATTTTTGTTGTTTTGGTGTCAAATTGAAAATTAACATATTTGATTTTTTTATAAATTGGATGGGATTTTTATTGTATTGTTTATTCTACTTATTAGCTGTTTTGTGTACTGATAAATGCCTTATACATTTCTCCTATATTAAATATGTCTGCTCTGTGCACCAGCTACCAAATGATTAAGTTATTAAGACCTTTCTGGGCCTAGTAAGGAATAGTGCCATTATTGCTTGAAGAGGACTTCTAACCATTTCAACTAATATTCCACTTTCTCACAGAAACATATGGCTTGGGCCAAGCTACAAAATACTCCATGATTGGTACTGGACCCCATCCCGTCATGTAAAAGTGTGTATGGTTCTTGACTCGACCTGCTGAGATGTGTACAATCTGTTGGTACGCTCTGTAGTATACTGTGGCCTTGCATGACTATTGCCCTGTAGTAGACAAAAGTAAGGTATGGACCTACTTAACCACCTATAGTGCAGCCCCCCTTCAACTATCTGTTGAGCTAGAGCTTAATAATGAGATCTCTGCTATACCTGCAGTCCCTTCCTCTCAGCCCCTATTAAATTTGGACCTCTCTGCATGGTCACCCTCAAACGTTTTGCCTTCAACCCTCCTAATTTTCGCAGAATTCATTTTTGTTGGCCTTAGTACCATGTACACTTAAGCACTGCTAAACAGTGCAAAAGTGCTTTTGCTCACTCCCTAAAACTTGGAAAAATGGGCTTACACCTGATTGGCATATTTAATTTACTTATAAGTGCCAACTAAAGTGGTATACCATATACCCAGGGCCTGTAGATTCGATGTTAACAGTGGGCATGCAGTACTTATTGTGCCACCCACTTAAGTAGCTTTTTAAAACATGTCTCTGGACTGCCATTGCTGCCTGCTAGCAGTTTTAAGACCCAAGCCTAAAAAGACCCTTTTTAATATGTATGCCACTCTTAAGGCAGGCTCTAATCAGCTGCTAAAGCAGGGTGCATATACTGAAAACATTGGACATGAAGTTTTAAGTTTTGCATGTACTGGTAGTGAAAAAGTCCTAAATTTGTTTTTCACTACTGTGAGGCCTATCTCTTACCTAGGATAACCTTTTTTACATCTAATAAGTGCTAACACTTGATTGAGAACAAGTAGGGAAGTCATGTTAGTTGTCTGAGAAATTGTAACTTAAAATCCACTTTAGTGGTAAAGTCAAATTTAGGTCACAAGTTTGAAAATGCCACTTTTAGAAATGTAAATGTAAAAGAAAAATGAGAATCTGGATAACTTAAGTCTTTTAAGACACCTATGTTCAGCAAAAATCAAAAGCTAATAATTCAATTTGACTTGGTTATTTATTAAACCTTTTTTTCCTTAGTAAACTTTTTTTATGTTTATGTACATTCTTAAATGTATGAATAGGAATACCACCTATTCATTCCAGAGAACCATACAAAAAGAATACATACATTTGAACAACAAATTAACAATAGTCTATACATATTTACAACACAAAACATCAATGAATTCATCCACCAATCTTGTTTCAACAATTGACAGGCCCTATGATCCTTAACATTTCTTCAAACCAAACAGGGAAACTGTCAAACACTGGGAGCGATTTATGCAAAAGGGTGGGGGATAACATTTTCAATACATCTCCTTCAAGCTATACATAAACCCATCTATTATGGTTCCTCAGTGTTAAATTAAATGCCGACATGTTTAGGTGATATTACCTAGGACACAATATTTTTGTCAGACCACCGTGAGTCCAGAATATACTTGTTCCATCCTCAAAATTCTACCAAAACCAATAAAAACTACTTGGAGAACCCACATGAAAGCTGGCACCCCTGCAAGTATTTTGTACTACAGCATTATTTATTTTGAGTCACTTCTGAGGAAAATCTAATCAAGATATACATTCAAATACAAAATGTTCATGAGCCACCAGGTCAACACTGTTACAGATTCCGCCTGAGAAGCAAGTTATACTCTTGCAAACAAAATGTTTCAAAGTATTTTAATGTGAAAACTAAGGAGGAAGATGACTCACGTACAAAATGCCAGCAAAATAGCTAATAAAAGAGGAAATTCTGCTAGCTATGGACTGCCAGTAATTGGGAACTTCATGGAAATAAGTTCATGTAATAAAAACGTCACAAAGCCCTAATTAAAACACCTTACTTCTTTTCTATCCTTTTATACGTTTATTTTGTTTGTATTGTGAGGTTCAAAGATAGCCATAAAGTGAACCAACAAGCAATAGGAGAGGGTTGTGTATTGTAAAGGCATTGTGATGTGGCGTTCTTTAAAGAGGTTCACCTTCAAATCTTTTCTAAATTAGAACAGGGTTGGGCATGTTTTTCCAGATCCTGGATTCATAGCTGAAAAAGGCTCGCTGCTTTGTTTTTTACTTTTTCACACCTTTTAGTCTTCTCTCTGATGGTGTAGACAACAAGCGCTAACGGCGGACCTCAAAGGCTGCACCTCTTTACTATGTTCCCGTTGGGTTTAATTGGTAATATGATTACAGTTGGTGTGCACAGAATGCTCCTGTGTCCGCCATTAAAGGACACAAACTGCCAAGCAGACAAACAAGAATTGAGAAAAAATGGAGCATATTGTTCCATTTAAGTCACACCAAGTGGTCAATTTTCTTCACTGGAAATGTTCTTTATTGTAATAATCCAACAGTGATATGAAGACAGTCTCAGCCAACGCATTTCGTTCAAAAAGTAAACTTCGTCAGGGCTGAAAAGAGTGTATCAGAAATAACATAAATAAGGAAGCACACTTAAATAGACACAGGACCAAATAATAACAACTCCATATATACTCATACACATAGATACACTGAAAAATATATAACAAATCCCTAATTTACACACTAGACATAAAATACAACTGCCTGTGTTACAGTCATCTTACAAGAACATACTATTACATATAAAAACACAATACATATATAACCATGAATACAGAAACAGATGAAAGATAAAACAGGCCATTATGAAGGGGAAGAAATATGTTAAACCTATACCTGTCAAACAAAAACTAAACCTAATAGATATCTGAATCAAGATCATAGTCACATCATGAATGTAACTCAAAAAATAACTGGCTTAAAAAAAATGGCCTGGGAACGTCTATATTATTAAAATTAATGAAGTGACAAATGACAACTTACAAATATGTCTCCATAAGTGGAAACATTCGAACATGTGTAATTTTGAAATTTGAGCTACTAAATTTATTTTAGCCAAATTATGACCACTATATATGTATTGTATGTGAACTCAATATTCTGGAATTAAGTATCGTCCATGTATATGACCTATGCTCAAAATGGCTGATTTTTAAAACGTATATGCTGTACAACTCACAAGCGCTAAGATACAAACCGACAGAAGAAATTAACGAAATACGAATAAACCCAAAGTAAGGGCTCCTACCAAAATATGGGGTGACCTGCTAATGAGGGGCACTCAAAGAGGACATAGGAAACTGAGTAAATGCACCCAATATACTGAAGGGATCAGGAATAAGATATAAAGATGGCAAAACAATGAAGGCACATACCATGCGCGACGATGAATAATAATTCCACAGTAGGACAACTCTCTGTGTTGGTAAGAAGAAGTCTTCTCAAGAACAGCCAATGTAGCTAAAATAATAATCCCATATCGTGTGGTGGGTTCGAGGACAAAGCAAATGCCTTCTTGATAAGGGCACAGTGATTGGTTCTGTCAAACAAGAGAGGCGGGATAAAACATGTAATCAAAACAATATACACATGTATCCAAAAATTACGAAATAGAAGGAAGGAATTTCATGGCCAATTATGGCTAAAAAACAGAAACTGTGGCCACTCTAGTGAAATAGTGGTGATAGGCATGCACGAGCGTCCAGATAAATACAAAAGATACTCGACATTTCCCAAAGTAATGTGAAGTCAATAATATGATACTAGGAAAAACGTAGGCTTCTCTGCATGAAATATCGATGACTCAGTCTATTAGTGGTCAGCCACTAGTGATCGCCTCTCATTATTGAGACCGACAAACTAAACCTTGGAACATGACCAAGGTAATAAGTATAATCATGCACACCACATGCCTGCCGCATGGTATTCAGGCAGCGCGACACCATAAATCAAAACCACGCAACAAAAAGTATCATAAGGCGATAGCACTAAGCTGAAATAGACTATCTCTTCTCTGCGTTCAAGGTCAAAACAATCGCACCTCACGCCGCTTACCTAATAACGACAGGAGTCCATACTCCTTCCTCACAGCGCCATCGGAAGAAAATAAACTCTATAGTTTAAAAAACGCTCCGGTATATAAGGAAAATGGAGTGTAAAGATGCTAGCTTTCGCTAATGGCAACCGGAGTGATGTCAAAAACGTAACCCGTCACTTCTAAATGGTCTAAGAGTTCCTGGCATCTAGCGTCTCCATAGGAACCCAAGAGTACAAATGAAACTTGAAAAAAGACTCCTTCTTCCAAGATGAGTATAGAGTCCATACGTAGGCCCTGTACAAAAAAAAATCTTGAGAAATATATATATATTGAGTTCTCCAAACGCAAAAATCATATAATTGAAATCAAAATTAAAAAAAAATGTTTTATATAAAAAAGAAATAAAAGATAAATATATAAATGAATGGCAAGCCACCGATTCGCATCTCGCTACAGTGAGTACAGTGAAAACAGAAATATAAAAATCCCAAACATCACAAACCCACATAAAGGTGTCCCAGATGAGTTTAAATGAACAATAATCTGAGAAGGATATATCACACTTGAGCGAAAAAATACATAGTCAATGTGAATAATAATGCAAATAAAAGTAACAGTAGTAGCATGTGGGACAAGTAATATCAGTAAAAAATATAATGCCCCAAGCTAGAGAATACGTTAGCGCAAAGAGCCACAATGCAGCAACAGAGATGATGGAACCTTTGTAGATCTACAATTGGATCTAGTTAATGTAAGAGAACAAAGAACAGAGTATACAACCCTCTCTAACCGACATCCTAACCAGGACTGCTTCACAATGACACCCTATAATGGGATGTCCATATAACCATATAATCACAAAAAGAGTGCCATAAAGGCACTGTGTGGTAATCTGCATTGCCTTCGTACAGAAATGTCTTTATACAAAACTATACATCCTAGTCCCACAATAAATTCGGGGGACCAGTCGGGGTATGTTGGGCGATACCCAAAAAGACGGCAAAAGAAATAAGTATACACCAATATAAGGTTTACCTCTGAAACGCAATGCTGGCAGGATCAACAATAGACAATAGTCAATGGTGCCAAAGGGGGGACCAGTCAGAGTATATTAGGCGGTACCCAAAAAGACGGCAAAGATATAAGTATACATCAGTATGAAGTTGATCTCTGAAACGAAATGCTGATAGAATCCACAAAAGGCAATTGTCAATGGTACCATACAGTCACTCCCCAGAACAGAATAACACAAAACCAAACGTTTTATGTAAGAAAATAGTGGAATTTGTTGTCAGAATTGTGTCCTCTGGGAACCGACCACAGTCTACAAATACATTTGGATTCTGTTTGCCTTAATGTTAGATCACGATTGCCACCCCGTTTATTCGGGGGAATATGGTCGATTCCGCAGAAGAAAAAGGACTTATCCCCCATATGAGCTCTGTTGTAATGGTCAGACATAGGGTATCGTGTGTCAATATTTATGAGGGCACGTCGGTGTTCTTGAATGCGTGTTTTAAGACATTGTACCGTGCTCCCCACATAGACTTTACCACATGGGCACTCAAGTGTGTACACTACGTACTTGGTGTTGCAATTAATGAAGTGCCTAATTTGATGTACCTTGTCAGTATTGTGACTGAATTCTTTACATTTGTTACGTCCAAAGGTACACATTACATTACATGTGGTACAGGTGTAAAAACCAATGGGTGGAGAGGTATTAGGGGTTTTCTGTGTGATGACATAGCTCGGGCATATCGAGCTCCTGAGTGTGCGTCCCTTTCTATATACTAAGTAAGGTTTTGCACTAATGAGAGGACGTAGTCTGGGAATATCCAAAAGTAAATGCCAATGTTTTCTGAATGCTTTGAAAATGTTATTGCTATGAGCAGTGTAATCAGTAAAAAAGAAACTATTTCCTTATTTCTGTAATTGGCACGCACATTATTCGGTGCCCTAGTTACAACCTGCATAAGAGTTTGTGACTTGGGAAGCTCCAAAATCCTACGTTCTGCTCTGTTTAGAGTTATAGTATCATATCCCCTATGTGCAAAACGTTGTTTGATGTTTGTGATATTCTCCCTGAAGCAAAATAAAGGATAATTTAATGAACAAAACAAGACCAAGACAACAAACATTCAATAAATAGACTTGTTTTAGACCGAGGGACAAAGCTGGAAAGAATCTTCCGATTTCATAAGAGTTCCCCGATGGATAGAATTAAATTGGTTGTGGGTTTGGATATTATTGATTCTGTTTAATATTGTGCCTTCATGAGTAAAAAAGTGAACAAGAACAGCTGACACTTGTTTCACTCCCCCCTGCAGTGTGAGATTTGGTCTGTATTGGGATGGGTGTGCACTTCAAGAATGAAGAGCAATAAGGGCAGGCAGCAGGAGTGCTGTTCCAAGGATCATTCATGGTTCAAGTGGGGTAGCTTAATTGGTCAGGGCGTAATCGCAAGTCATATATCAGTGGTTCAAAGCAGGCTTAAGGATCCAGTGAGTGCAACTCTATCAATAGCGCGGCTCAGCCAAAACGAATCACTGTGGCCAGCTCCAAACCCCTGTGGCAGGCGGGAGACATACAAGTTTTCAGTGGCCCATCTACCAGGGTGAAAATAACTCCCATTATACCAGAGCAGATACTACTGGAAGAAGCAACCCCTTCTATCTTTAAGCTAACACTTCAATAAGTTGAACTATACTTGTAAAGTATAAACCGAAATGTAGTGCTTAAAAGCATAAAGTGCCAACAGGGGCTACCTGGTGGTGCTAGAGTGGGTTATATCCAATAGTTCAGGCTGACCGCATTGGAGAGTGGGTTGTATACAGGGACCAGTCTTGGCTCGCTGCAAAGTACCTTGTTTGCGTCGACATCACGGGCAATGCGTCACTGTTGATCCTTAGGTTGGAGGCGATGCATTAGCTTCGAGCCGCACCAAGTCAGAGATGTGTCAGAGGTGGAGGCAATGGGGTGCTCTGCTGGCCACTTAAACCTCACAGTAGCGGTGATGCTTCAGTGTCAATGGAGATGTAATGCACTCGATCCTCACCGCAGCAACAATGCCTCAACGTCATTGGAGATGTGATGCACTCGGAGTAGCAATGAGTCAACTAAGATGTGCCGGTTGGCAGGGCAAGACTCCCAGATAAAAGAGTCCAGGTGCTGTAGCACATGAGTTAGAATTATTTTATGTCCTTAAGACTTCAATCAGCTGCACACCAGAAAGCCCTGGAAGTTACTCTGGTTCTGGGTTCAAGTGATATAGGTCCAGTCGTTCTCTCCCAGGCAAGGAGTGCAGCAAGCAAGACAGCAGTTCTTCCAGGGAAGAGCAGCAGTCCAGCAGAGTGGCAGACCTTCAGCAGCACAACAATCCTTCCCTGCAGAGTATCCACAGGTCCAGGAGTGTACTTAGTCGGTAGGGTCAGGAGTCCAGCTCTTATACCCAGTTGTGCCTTTTAAGTGGGGGAGACTTCAAAGAGGGGCTTTGAAGTGCACAGAGCTCCTCCCTTCCTGCCCTGGTGGCAGACTCACTACAGGTTGCTAAGCAGGTCTTTGTGTGAGGACAGAACACATCCTATTTAGGTATAAGTGTGAATCTGCATCAGCTCCTCCCTCTCATCCTTCCCAGGATGGCCCATCAGGATTTGGATAGCTCAGCAGTCTCACCTAGGCTCCCTTTGTGTGGGGCTGTCTAGAGGGAATGCACAAAGCCCAGCTGTCACCTAACCCAGACATCGATTGGAGAAAGGCTGCAGGCCCACACAGCTAAGAGCAGAAAAAAAACCATCTTTTTAAATATGGCATTTTAAAAATTGTAATGATAAATTCATCTTTACATTTAAAGAGGATTTATCATTGCAACTCTAAACATGACAGCTCAATCTCCTTACAATTGAGAATTACACTTATTAGATGCAAAAAGGAATCCTCAATGTTGCCCTATGGGGGAAGGCCTCACTGTAGTGAAAAACTAATTTTGAAATTTTCACTACCATAACATGTAAAACTTAAAAGTACATGTCCTACATTTTACTTACAAAGCACCCTGCCCTGTGGGCTACCTAGGGCCTAACTTAGGGGTGACATATGCAAAGTAGGGTAGTTTAAGGCTTGGCAATGGGTTTTAAATGGCAAGTCGACATGGCTGTGTAACCTGAGCTCATAGGCTCTGAGGTGGCAGGCTTGAGACATGTTTTATAGGGCTACTTAAGTATGTGACAGAATCACTGCTACAGGCCCACTAGAAGCAATTAATTTACAAGCCCTGGGCACATGTAGTACACTTTACTAGGGGCTTATAAGTAGATTATGTGAGATTTTTTGGCCTGGTATATGCTGTCCACTAGTTATAGTGGGCACCTGGCACCAGTCCAAACAACCCCTTATTGATGACAGGTTAAAGACAACCTTTATTGAAAGCTATCCTAGTGGTAGCTATGGAGAGCAGCCTTCAGGCTAAGTCTTGAAGGAATGTAAAGCAGCTTGTTTTACCAGTCTATAATCTCTTGAATGGCTAAATGAAAGGCAACCACACCAGGTATATATCTAAAATATATGTATTTATTACTAAACACACCCTACTAGTCTCTTTATGAGGCTAGAGGTTAAAACACATAAGTTACGCTTCAAATATTACAGGTAAGTAGCACAAATACACGTTAGGCACTAGGGGCGAGCCAAACCATATACTAAAATAGTGGTATAAGAACCACAACTTAACTAGACACAAGGCCTAGAGCCTGTAGAATCGCGGGCACCCTAAGGAACCACCCAAGGTAATGACACAGGGGACCCACGGGGGGTGTTTGCAGTGTGAAAACACAGCCACGAGCTCCCGTTAGCTTCTATGGGGAAAGTCGCGGTTAGATTTTAAAGATTAAGGACACTTAGAGATGAACTAGGACCAAACACTTTTGGACTTAGACAGTTCTAGGGTCAACCCCCACAGGAGCACCGGAGTACTCGAGTTACCTCACCCAGGGAAGCCAGGTGCATAGGTGTCAAATGGTGTCGGGTCGCGTCGTCATTTCAAATGGAAGCTGGAGAAGAAGTGCTGCTGCCGGGAAGATGCGAAGTGTCCGAAGAGATCCAAGCCTGGATCGAAGATGTGAAGAACCTGAAAGCAGAGGGGACAGAGTCTGGGCCACTTGCCAGTGACCAGGGGCACGATAGACAAATGCCCACCGATGTCGGGTGCTTCAGGTGAAGAAGGTGAAGCTTGACTCTTCAGCCACGAGGACCAGGAGGCATCGAGGATGACCAAGAGCTGGATTTGAGCTGTCCCACAAAGGATGTCGAGTGCTGCAGCATTGGTGCCCGGATTGGACACAACAAGCCTTGGCAGCAGCAAAGCACGCAGAAAGGAGAAAGATGCTTCAGTGCGGACCAGTAAGGTCCGAGGGACTCCCCCAGCAAAGAAGAGTGAGGGCACGTCTGGAGCAACCAGGGAAGCCCAAAGAAAGTCAGAGTTACCATCACAGGTACCCACCAGTCGACAGACCAGGGATCGCAAAGGGACCTCGAGAGGAATCACAAAATGGTGGCCCACGGGTCACTCGGGGTGACTAGGCTGACAATCTTCAGTGGATTCTTCGCTGGAGGTGTGGGCTACAAGTAACCTAATGCACAGCCTCAGGGGATGTCGAGAAGCTGATGCACTTGCAAATGTGAACGGTGTCCAGGGGTTCCGGATCCACGTTACTCACGAGGGCTGTGGGTTTCAGCTTTGCTGGAGACCTGGTTCGGCCTCGGCGAAATCTAGAAATCCACCTCTGGTGTTGCAAAGTCTACAGCGTCCGGCGGGAGCTTTGGAGATGCAGACCGGACAGATGAGTCTTTGGTGCCTGCCAAGCAGGGGAGTCACTCCTTGACCCCAAGAGAGATTTCTTCAGTCCTCTAGTCTTGAGTAGAGCGCCGAAGTTCCAGGATTCGGTTGCAGAGTTTCGTCCAGGGATATCTAAAGTCCTGTATATGGTGAGGCTGCACTACTGACAACCTGCAGAGGGGCTCAGCTCATGCCTGGGCACCCTCTCACATATAACCAAGCACCCTGCCTTCAGGATTGATAAGGCCTGCCATAGGGGTGACTGATAGGTTTCTATGTGCAGTGATAGGTGAGATATAGTGAACCTATATCTCTGTAAGAGGTGCATGCACCACCTTACCCAGGCTGCAGTAGCGGACCTGTGGTGTCATTTTGGAGGGCTTTCCAGGGGTGGCATAACACCTGCTTCTGCCCCTGGTAGCCCTTGGGTACATAGTATACCATATACTAGGGACTCATAAGGGCACCTCAGAATCCAATCTGTGATGTACCTAAGGTACATGGAATCAATTTAGAGAGTAAGCAGCTAGGCTGGGGACCTGAATACAGGGCCCGAGCCAGACTAAGGTCCAAAAACAGTGAAACATCAGCAAAAAGTGGGGGTAACCATAAGAGGCAGATTCTACTCTCCTACACAACCCAAATGCAGGTACATTAAGTTGACCTATTGAGTCTTCATGTTCTAAGTGGAAATATCTGGAGAGTCCATCTGCATTGGCATGGTTACTCCTAGGTCTATGTTCCACTGTATAGTCCATCCCCTGTAGGGAAATGGACCACTTTAACAGTTTGGGGTTTTCAACCTTCATTTGTTTTAGCCATAAGAGGGGCTTATGGTCTGTCTGAACAATGAAGTGAGTACCAATAAATTATGGCCTCAACTTCTTCAGAGCCCAAACCACAGCAAAGGCCTCCCTCTCAATGGCTCACCAACGTTTCTCTCTGGGGGTCAGCCTTCTGCTCAGGGCCGGCTTTAGCACTTGTCGCGCCCAGTGCGACAATGTTTTTTGGCGCCCCCAAAGACCACCTCAGTCATGGATACCCTCACTACCACCCTTTAACACTCTCCATAACCTCTATCTCAGATGCATTTAATTAATTTTATAGCGTCACTCATAAAAGTGAATGGTGCCAGAGCACTTTAGATAACACACGCATTACACAGAGACATTCAACCATAGGAGTGTAAATCAGTGTATAGTAAATGTTACATAAGACAGAGGACAACAAGGGGTGAATTCACATGTCATCCATAAAGGTAGTCAGTACAGTTGACGAGTACTTGGTCTGGAGAAGCACAAACTCTGAATTTAAAATGTAACAAAATTGATTGAGGCTCTCTTTAATAACAAGAACTGATTTGTACCCAAATGAACCCTTTTTGCAACATTACAATAATGAAAGTCTAGGCAAAAAATCCATACGCTCTAATCTATACCTTAAAGTTTGCACTCAGTTCTTTGATGGCAGTTAAGAGCTCACTGTAAACTGCAACTAACAAAAGGAACTCTCTGACAAAAGCAGTAACCCACTGACCTGTTTACATTATTCACTATGTGATCTGCATGGTACATGTTCTTGCAGCAGGCATATTAACCCTCTGCGCTACTCTCAAAACTTCCACGAGTTAAAACTTCTACTAGACAAAACTCCGATCTTGCCAGGAAGAACATTAATCACTGGAGTTTCCTTGACATTTTAATTGTTGACTGAAACGTGCTGGAGGCCAGGAACGAGGCAGCAGCTGCTTTTAAGCAAACAGGCATCCCCTTGCGAAGCAAGCACCCGGTGCGGTGGCACCGGTCGCACTGCCCTAAAGCCGGCCCTGCTTCTGCTTATGAAAGCTACTGGCTGATCCTGACCTTCATCATTCAACTGTGACAGTACAGCCCCTTCCCCAACTCAGATGCATCTGTTTATATAATGAACTTCTTGGAGTAATCAGGACTTTGCAGAATCGGAGCAGTGCACATGGCCTGCTTTAGGTCATCAAATGCATTTAGACAGCTAACTGTCCACTGAACCATCTTGGCATTTTCTTAGAGGTTAAGTCATTCAGGGGTGTCACTATTGATCCATACACCTTGACAAATCTTCTGTAATACCCAGTCAGGCCTAAGAAGGCTTTCACCTGAGTCTGGGTAGTGGGAGCAACCCAGTTCATTATGGTCTGGATTTTGCTCTGCAATGGTTGAACCTGGCCTCCACCTACAAGGTGGCCCAAGTACACAACCTGACTCTGCCCTATCTGGCACTTAGTAGCCTTGATAGTTAGGCCTGATTTTTGCAGGGCCTCCAAAACATTCCTCAGGTAGACCAGGTGATCCTTCCAGGTGGAGCTAAAGACAGCAATATCATCTAGATATGCTGCACTATAGTCTTCCAGGCCTGTAAGGACTCGATTCACCAACCTTTGGAAAGTGGCAGGTGCATTCTTCAAACCAAAGGGCATCACCTCAAACTGGTAATGCCCACTAGGGGTAGAAAATGCTGACTTTGGCTTTGCACCATCAGCTAGTCTGATCTGCCAGTAGCCAGCTGTAGAGTCAAATGTGCTTAGAAACTTGGCTGAGGCCAAAGTATCTATTAGCTCATCTGCCCTTGGGATGGGATGGGCATCAGTCCTAGTGGCTGCATTGAGACCCCTGTAGTCCACACAAAACCTCATCTCTCTCTTTCCATCTTTGATGAGAGGTTTAGGCACAAGGACTACTGGACTAGCCCAAGGGCTATCTGAGGGTTCAATGACTCCCAAATCCAACATCTTTTGGACTTCTGTCCTTGTACAGTCCCTGGCAGTTCGGGCTGGACTGTTCCCATGGGGCACACGGGCCAGACTGATTTGCATATGGCCAGGTCTAAACTGGGTTGGCATGGTGAGCAAAAGAATTATGGATTTAACCCAGATCTCTTGACTGGGGGTGAATGTTTTGATTTGTTCTGCATTCCGACCATCAATTGTGTGTCTTTTGCTTATACAGTCCCTGACATGATCAGGTTGCCTGTAGATCTTATTCTTCACAGCCAGACTGTCCCCAGTGTCCACTTCCTGAGTGCACCAGGTGGTCTGACTTGGAGTCAGAGAAAACATATGTCTAAACTGGCTGAGAAGTTTTCTGCAGTCAGTTTGTTGCTGGACAGGGAGGCTGCCTGCCAAGGCTACATCATCTACCGATCCATCATCAGGGTTCTGAGAGAGCAGGTCAGGGAGTGGGTCACTCTCTTCCTCCTGTCCCTCATCAGTAGCCATGAGCAAGCCCATGTCTGCCCTGTCAACATATGGTTTTAGTCTGTTGACATGAAGTACGCTGTGGGGACTCCTAGGGGTTCCAAGGTCTACCAAGTAGGTGACCTCCCCTTTCTGTTCAACAATTGTATGGGGGCCACTCCATTTGTTCTGGAGGGCTGCTGGGGCCACAGGCTCCAACACACACACTTTCTGCCCTGGCTGGTAAACAGTCAGCACAGCCTTTTGGTCATGCCAGGCTTTTTGCAATTCCTGGCTAGCGTCAATGTTTTTAGTTGCTTTTTTCATATACTTAGCCACCCGGGAGCGGAGACCAAGTACATAGTCCACTATGTCCTGTTTAGGGGGTTTGAGAGGTAACTCCCATCCCTCCTTCACCAGACACAAAGGATCCCTACAGGATGGCCAAACAAAAGTTCAAAAGGGCTGTAACCAACCCCCTTTTGTGGCACCTCCCTGTAGGCAAACACAAGGTAGGGCAAAAGGATGTCCCATCTGCGCATAAGCTTTTATGGGAGACCTTTGATCATGCCCTTTAAGGTTTTGTTGAATCTTTCAACTAAACCATTGCATTGTGGGTGATAGGGTGTGGTGAATTTATAATTCACTCCACACTCCTTCCACATTGCAGTCAAGTAACTGGACATGAAGTTTGCACCCCTGTCAGATATTACCTCCTTAGGAAAACCCACTCTTGAGAATACACCCAAGAGGGCTCTTGCCACCACAGGGGGTGTAGTGGTTCTAAGTGTTATGGCCTCTGGGTACCTAGTGGCATGGTCCACCACCACCAGGATACATCTGTGCCCAGATGCTGTTTGAGGATCCATGGGACCAACAATGTCATTCCAACCCTCTCAAAGGGAACCCCCAACACAGGCAGTGGGATCAGGGGGGGCTTTGTGGTTCCACCTGCCTTGCCACTGGCTTGGCAGGTCACACAGGAGTGACAAAACTCCTGAGTGTGACATATGGGGCCAATGAAAGTGAGGAAAAATTCTGTCCCAAGTCTTGTTTTGGCCCAAGTGTCCTGCTACGGGAATATCATGGACTAGTGTGAATAGGAAGCACCTAAACTTCAGAGGTATTACCAACCCTCCTGGAAGCACCAGGCTTGGGGTCTCTACATTCTGAAAAAAGGAGTCCATCATCCCAATTGATTTTATGGGTGCCACTAGCATTCCCACCAGCCTCATCAGCAGCTTCTTTTCTGAGGGGTTCAAGAGAGGGGCAGAGTTTCTGCTCCTGGCTCAGATCTGCCCTGGAAGGGCACCCTGTCCCCAAGAACTCAACCTGGTCAGGTTCAAGCTCCCCTGGTACAGTTCCTTCTTCAGGTTCAAGGTCATCTCCCTCAGGAGGCTGATCTGTATTCTGAGTCGGGGGAATGCACTGCCTTAACCCTACTGCTCCTCCTCTTGGGAGGCACCTGGTCCATTCTTTCAGAATCCAGGGCCTGTCCAGTGTTGGATATTTTGGCCTGTGACCTAGTCACAGCAAAGACATGAGCAGGGATCCCTAACATTTCTGCATTTGTCCTGAGCTCTACTTCAGCCCAAGCTGAAGTTTCCAGATCATTGCCAAGCAAGCATTCGACTGGTAGGTCTGCACTCACCACAACCTTCTTAAGGCCAGTTACCCCTCCCCAGGAGAAGTTAACAACTGCCAGAGAATGGTCTTTTCTGACATTGCTAGCATTGGTCACTTGGTCTATTTCCCCCAGTATAATCTGCCCAGGTTCCATAAGATCTTTTTTCACCATTGTGAGACGTGCTCCTGTATCCCTGAATGCCACATCCTCTTTTCCATTAATCAAAGGCTGCTGTCTGTATTTGCCCAAGTTACTGGGACTCACAAAGGAAGACATGCTCATGCCTCCATCACAGACCAGAACAGCCTGAGTTGGAACTCTGACTAGGCCAGAGTCCATCTTAGATTCCAGGGTTAACCCTACTACACCCTTATTCTGAATATTACCACCACCAATTGTAGCTGCACTAGGGGGAACAGTTGCCTTAGGGGCAATGGTGGCTGGAGTTGAGTCTTTGGACTTGGTGCAATCACTAGTCCAGTGAGTTTTCTGCTTACAGATCTTGCACCATGGTTTCTTTTGGCCTTTTCCCTTGTTAGACTGTGAATCCCCACCTGAAGAAGATTTTTGGCGACCTTGTGAAGACTTCTGGTCTTTACCCTTCTCCCTACCCTTGTCAGAGTTTTTTCTTAGTATCTTGCTTCTTTGGGTCACCACCTTGGTTCTGTACCTTCTGCCTCAACCTGGTTCTGACCCATTTGTCCGCCTTCTTTCCCAATTCTTGGGGAGAGGTCAGATCAGAGTCCACCAGGTACTGATGAAACAGCTGATTTTGACAATTATTAAGGATCTGCTCCCTCATAATTAAATTGTACAATCCTTGAAAGTCATGCACCTTGCTGCCAAGTAACCAACCTTCCAGAGCCTTAGTAGCAAAATCTACGAAGTCCATCCAGTCTTGATTTTGTGCCTTTTGGGTATCTCTGAACTTTAACCTATATTGTTCAGTAGTTAGGCCAAACCCTTCAATCAATGCACTTTTCAGACTGGTATAATCATCGGCATCCTCCTCTCTAACAGTGAGGAGCTTATCTCTACCTTTGTCTGCAAAGGAGAGCCACAAGATTGCTGCCCACTGCTCCTGGGGGACACTTTGAACTTTACAGGCCCTTTCCAGTGCAGTAATCCATTTGTGGATGTCACCCCCACTCTGGTAGGGAGGGACAATCTTATTTAGGTTTCTATGGTCATGAGACCTCTCCCTATCACTAGGGATGTTGCTGCCACCATGGGACTCTAGTCCCATCTTTTTTCTAGCTCTGTAGAGCTCTAGGGACTCCCTTTCTAGGGCTATCTGCTGCTTTTTGATTTTAAGCTGTGCCTCCTCATACTTCAGCAGTCTCTCTCTCCTCTCCTGGGAGGTTTCCCTCCTATGAGCAGAGATAGAGGTCCCTATAGATGTACCAGAATGGTTAGACTCCACTGAGGAAGATCTAGACCTTCTAGGCCCACCCCCAACTCTTCCTGAAGGGACAAAGAGGGGACCATTGTGGCCCTCCCCCTCATCTTCCAGGGGAGCTGGATTTCCCGGGTTAAGATCATTGTCATCTTCCAGGTCATCATTAGAGGCCAGGTCATGGGGAATTTCACCCCTAGGCCCTTCCTCATCTGCTGCCCCACCCACTCTGCCTACACCTTCAGACCCTATAGGTCTTCTGAGACCATCCAGCCTGAGTACCTCTATGAGGTGTTGGGTGGTTGGACTTTTGCTTGTCTTCAGTTTCCTAGTACTGCATAATGCTCTCAATTCCAAGAATGGGAGGTTATCATACTTGTAGGGAAGAAGCCCATTGGCTTCTGGTAGGGACCCACTGGTTCCTGGCCTTGAAGACATTACTAGTGAGGTGTGGTGTATGCACTACCTACTCTAGTGTGGCCTACTAAACTCTCTTGAGTTGTAGAAAGAGTGTGCTAAGCCCTTGACACACAACTCTAAGTTCAGTAGAACTTACTGTATTCTAAAGCTTGTATTATATGTACCTTAGGTACCTTTAGTGGTTTTCAGTTAGTCAATTCAATTTAGATTATCTGGTAAAACAATAGCAAGCTGGAATCCCACACGCTGCACACCAATGTGAGAAGTTGGCCTGGTATATGCTGTTCACTAGTTATAGTGGGCACCTTGCACAAGTCCAAACAACCCCTTATTGATGATAGGTTAAATACAACCTTTATTGAAAGCTATTCTAGTGGTAGCTATGGAGAGCAGCCTTCAGGCTAAATCTTGAAGGAATGTAAAGCAGCTTGTTTTACAAGTCTATAATCTCTTGAATGGCTAAATGAAAGGCAATCACACCAGTTATATATCTAAAATATATGTATTTATTACTAAACACACCCTGCTAGTCTCTTTATGAGGCTAGAAGTCTAAACACATAAGTTACACTTCAAATATTACAGGTAAGTAGCACAAATACACGTTAGGCCCTAGGGGCGAGCCAAACCATATACTAAAATAGTGGTATAAGAACCACAACTTAACAAGACACAAGGCCTAGAGCCTGTAGAATCGCTGGGACCCCAAGGAACCACCCAAGGTAGTGACACAGGGGACCCACGGGGACCGTGTGCAGTGTGAGAACACAGCCGCAAGCTCCCGTTAGCTTCTATGGGGAAAGTCGTGGTTAGATTTTTAAAGATTAAGGACACTTAGAGATGGACTAGGACCAAACCCTTTTGGACTTAGACAGTTCTAGGGTCAACACCCATGGGAGCACCGGAGTACTCCAGTTACCATACCCAGGGAAGCCGGGTGCATAGGTGTTAAATGGCGTTGGGTTGCGTCGTCGTTTTCAGTGGAAGCTAGCGAAGAAGTGCTGCTGCCGGGAAGATGCATAGTGTCCGAAGAGATCCAAGCCTGGATCGAAGATGTGAAGAACCTGAAAGCAGAGGGGACAGACTCTGGGTCACTTGCCAGTGACCAGCGATAGACGAATGCCCACTGATGTCGGGTGTTTCAGGTGAAGAAGGTGAAGCTTGACTCTTCAGCCACGAGGACCAGGAGGTGTCAAGGACAACCAGGAGCTGGATTCGAGCTGTCCCACAAAGGATGTCGAGTGCTGCAGCATTGGTGCCCGGATTGGACACAACAAGCCTTGGCAACAGCAACCCACGCAGAAAGGAGAAAGATGCTTTGGTGCAAACCAGCAAGGTCCGAGGCACTCCACCAGCAAGGATGAGTGAGGGCACATCTGGAGCAACCAGGGAAGCCCAAAGAAAGTCAGAGTTACCTTCACAGGGACCCACCAGTCGACGGACCAGGGATCGCGAAAGGACCTCAAGAGGAATCACAAAATGGCGGCCCACGGGTCACTCGGGATGACTAGGCTGACAATCTTTGGTGAATTCTCTGTTCTGGGTGTGGGCTATAAGTAACCCAATGCACAGCCTCAGGGGACATTGAGAAGCTGATGCACTTGCAAATGTGCACGGTGTCCAGGGGTTCCGGTTCCACGTTACTCACGAGGGCTGCGGGTCTCAGCTTTGCTGGGAACCTGTTTCGGCCTCGGGGAAGTCTGAAAATCCACCTCTGGTGTTGCAAAGTCTTCGGCGTCCGGCGGGAGCTTCGGAGATGCAGACCGGACAGATGCATCTTTGGTGCCTGCAAAGCAGGAGAGTCACTCCTTGACCCCATGGGAGATGTCTTCAGTCCTCTAGTCTTGAGTAGCACGTCGAAGTTCCAGGATTCAGTTACAGAGTTTCGTTCAGGGATATGTAAAGTCCTGTTGCCAGGGGTTGGAAAGAGGGGTGGCTACACCCATTTCCTTTGTCCAGTTTTGTGCCAGAGCAGGGGCTGGAAGCCCCTGAACCGGTTTGAGCTGGACTATGCACAGGGACACCAAATGTGCCCCCAGTGCAGGACTTCAAAGCACTCTTGGAGTGCTCCCACCCAGCCCCAATACACTAAAGCCTGTCTGGTAGGTGGTTACACCTCCCTGTGACAGGAAACCTACTGTCCAGGCCTCCCCTGCTGGTGTTTAGGTCAGCAGCAGGAGGCCAGACTCGTGTCTGTGGCTGCAGCATCCATTTTGTGATGCCAGGGCTCTGGTAAGTTGGTACCGGGTATACCGGTGCTGTCATGTCTCTCCCTATAGAAGGGTGGGATCATACTTCCACACCAGTTTCTGGTATGGGGGTATGATTCCAAGGAGTTTAACACCAAACACTACACGACATGTTTCCGTGCAGCCAGTCCAAAGTTAGCATTTACCGTTTAGTTATGTTGCACTTAAGAGTATATGGTCAGGCTGCACTACTGACAACCCTGGAGGATAGATTCGGAAGGCTGCAGAGGGGCTCAGCTCATGCCTGGACACCCTCTCACATATAACCAAGCACCCTGCAATCAGGATTGATAAGGCCTGCCATAGGGGTGACTGATAGTTTTGTATGTGCAGTGATAGGTGAGATATAGTGAACCTATATCTCTGTATGGGGTGCATGCACCACCTTACCCAGGCTGTAGTAGCAGACCTGTGGTGTCATTTTTGAGGGCTTTCCAGGGGTGGCATAACACCTGATTCAGCCCCTTGTAGGCCTCTGGGGTACCTATGCCCTGGGTACATAGTATACCATATACAAGGGACCAATTTGTGGTGTACCTAAGGTACATGGAATCAATTTAGAGAGGAAGCAGCGAGGTTGGGGACCTGAATAGCAGGGCCCCAGCCAGACTACGATCGAAAAAAAGTGAAACATTAGCAAAAAGTGGGGGTAACCATAAGAGGCAGATCCTACTCGCCTACAAATTAGATATGCCAATTGTGGATAAGTCAATTAAACCATGTTTCGGAAGCGAGCACATGCACTGTAGCTCTGCTTAGCAGTGGTATAGTGCCTAGAGGCTTCAAACCAACAAAACACGATCAGCAAAATTGGAGGTAATCAGGCAAAAATTTTAGGGGAAGACCATCCTGAGGCTGCCAAGCCTAACAGGCAGCTTACAAAACATTCCCTGCAGGGGACACACTCCTTCTCTTACATATTTTCCCAGTGAAATCAAAGCGCAACACACAACATAAGAAAATGTGTCACACACACAATTCTGTTGCAAAGTCCTAACCTCCTAAGCTATTTCAGTGGGGTTATAAACACTAATCTTCATCTTTCCTAGTTTTCTGTAGCCACGCGAAAATGTTCCTGACATATGACGAACTTATTAGCAGCTATGTTCAGGTAACACACGGAAGGAAAAGGTTGAGAAAGTTTAAGGACTTTTTAAAATTATTTCATTTACATGCTAAACTGTAATTTATATAAGTGTTTTGGAATGCAGATGGAATACGCAGCATTTGGATCGCACAATTTAATTGAATTACCTTGAGACAATTAACAAGAGATGTGAAAACTGCTCTAATTGTATCCCAATGGAAAGATGAAAGACTGAATTGGCCTCTCCGGGATTCAAAAATGAGATCCCTGCAGCTTAAGCAAATATATGCATCAAATGTGTTTACCCCTGAGCGATCTCACTAGAAAGAGCTGTTTGCTTCAAGTCTCTACTGAGAAGGGTTTTGCCATGAGTATTTTTAAAGATACAGGGGCTTATTTACAAGCCCCTTTCGCCGCTGGTGAGTTACTTTTAATATGGGAAAAAGTGACGTATCGGCGGCGCAAGGGGCTTGTAAATTAGCCCCACAATGTCTCAGTTCTGAGATTTCATCACATTTTGCACGTCAGGCAGGAACGTCTTGCAGAGGCTTTTAGATGTTCCTTTATTTGCATATATTAGTTAATGCTGCACATCCACCAAGAGGTGCTTTGAATGAACGTTGTGGATGTCCCGGTACTGTGATGCTACAGTTTATGACACAGGTGCACCAAGTGAGCTCTGTGTCTCGATATCGTTGTATAAAGTCCCACTGTTGGTCAGGCCAGAGCTAGTTTGTGGGAACTCGGTATATATTAGAATTTGAAGACGTGTGTGAGTGAATGTCTGTCATTTTGTGCCCCCTCTTTCTTTCCTGTAGATATCTTCTTTTTTTACTTCTGCACTGACTGACGCACTGCTAATCAGAATAATAGTGTTTTAAACTGAAAAAAACTGCTTTAATTTCACGTTGCCATATCTACTGACTTCGTTAAATGGAGTTGTTGCCCGCCTATGTTGTTGCAGCGTTGACCAGAATGCAGATGTCCGAGTTGGCAGGGATGCTTTCTTTGTCATGTTACAATGAGAACAGGGAAGGCGCTTTTCAAAGTGAATGTTTCCGGCAATAATTATGAAGGAAGGAGTCTCAATATGTAGCAGGAACTGGACTCTGTACCTTTTTTAGCTCACAAACGGGTCGATTCGCAAAATCGACCTGTTTGCGAATGGAAAAAAGGCTTTTCAAATGTATCAAACCCAAATTGCGATTCGGCAGCCTGTTACAGAATCGCAATTTGGGTTTGCGATTCAGTATTAGTAAGGGGCGTGTTTAGGGCGTCCTTTCTAATACCGAATTGCATCGGTATGTACGAATGTTTTGTGACTGTAAATGCGGTCACAAAACATTCACATTTTACCACCTATTGAAGTAGGTGGTAACCCATTCGCAAATGGGAAGGGACCCCTTTCCCTTTGTGAATGTTTGTAAATGCACATTTTAAGAGAAGGCAGTGGTCCCACGGACCTCTGCCTACTATTAAAAAATGAAAAGAAAACTCTTAATTTTTATTTTTTAAATGCAACCTGTTTTCCTTTAAGGAAAACAGGCTGCATTTTAAAAAAATGATTGCTTTATTTAAAGGCAATCACGGACATGGTGGTCTGCTGACTCCATCAGGCCACCATCCCCATGATTTTAGCAATGTCTAGGGGGTCGCAAATTGCGACCTACCTCATTAATATTCATGAGTTAGGTCATTTACGACCCGCTAGGAATCGCAGAAAGTGTTCAACACACTTTCATACATGCCATTTTGCGATTTCCTAATTGCAAATCCTTGTGATTCACAATTAGGAAATCGCAAATTTATATCTTCATACATCTGACCCTTAATGCAGTAACTGCAAAAAAAGTGCTCTCAATAGCAAATTTGAGAGTACAGGTAATCTAGTTTGAAAAACCCAGAGGTAAATTTAGATCCTTACTATCAACAATTATTTTTAGGAATCTGAAAGAATTCTGCCTAAGGTTCACTGAATGTCTAACAAGGCTTCCACCTCTTTGTTAGAAGTGCCTTTCACTTATCTTCAATTTTTACCTCTGCTCGACCTGAGAAAGCAGCTCCCAAACAGGAGGGCAGGTTTGGTGGGAAGTCTAGCCCCAGGCGTACCATAGACACATTGGCTTGTGAAAAGCCCTTCCAGTGTTCGTATTGTTTTAGATTTAGAACAGATACAGAACACTGGGGCCAAGCACTCAAGCAGCGCTACAGAGGCTAGGACAGGGAGTGGAGGACTCCTTTGAATGCAGAAGAGCTGGGCTCAGAGGGCCCTTAGGTGACAGGAAAAGGTCAACACATGAGGGGCCATGTTTAATTCTATGGTGTGTGAGTCTATTGGATAGATTTATTTCCTCAAAGCAGATCCCTAACAAAGGAAACTTTTTACACTTCTGTAAAATGTGAAGGGGAAACCTGAAAATGGTAGCCCCATTCATAACCAATAGCTGACTGATTTCATCCTTCAGGGTGACCCACTCTCAAGAGAGACCAGCCTAGAATAGATGAAGCGAAGACTTCCCTGCTTGAGTCAGTAAATGATTCCTGCTCGTCTTTCTGACAGACAACTTCGTATAGAGAAGACCCTGTTCTGAACAGTTTCAAGTACTGTCCCCTGTGCCTTTTCTCTGAGGATTTCCTGGCTGCTTGTGCCCACCTTCCAAGAGTGAGCCAGCAATTCCTCACACAGACCGCGGGCCGTGCAAGTATCAGCAGTGGGGCCGGGTGGGGGGGATTTCGTCATGACGAGGGAAAATTAAATGGATAATTAATTTTCCCTCATCGCAGTCTGTCAAAATACCCCCACCCAGCCCCACCTCCCCACCGCTCTTACCTGCACTGGCTGCGGCTTTTGCACTGTGGGAGCCTAGATACAGCTCAAACCAAGACTGTCGCTTCCTTTCCCATAGCTTAAAAACCTAATTTGCGACAACATTCATGGTAAACTTCAAGGAAGGTGTTGTTGGGAGCTAGGTATACGTGTTTCAATGATAATGTTCAGTATCAAGAGGGAAGGAGACCGAATACTGCAGCCAGTTCAGTATTTCTCTTTGCTTCTTACACTGTGGTGTCCTGCAGGACACTTCATGCAGCAGCCCATCCCTAAGGGCCATGCTAACACGCACCCCTCACCCACCCAAACGAGGTGTCACCAGTCAGGCAATCTTGCTGATGAAAGGGGCCAGGTGCAGGTGCCTTGGGCCAGTTATGTATCCACCCCACTGGAGTCAATGTCACTAATTTACTCAGCATGTTGGGCCCACAACATCACAGACACATACATTGTTTTATCCTTAACTCATTTAGCATAGTGGATACCAGAATGCAAAGAACAAAACTAAGCGTGGGTGAGTTACTCATCAGGTCTGGCTTGGGAGAATAAGAAGAGATGCAGAGCATCTTTCAATGGGAGGAGGCTAGGATGAATTTCAGAGAGACCAATGGAGGACCTTCTAGGAATTTCTCACTGAAACAGTGTTCACTTGCTAGGCAAGGATGCATCTTTCAGTCAAAGGTAAAAATATTTCATAAGGCATTTGTTGTTTTGTTTTCTGCCAGAACACAAGTACCAGGACACAAAGCAAGATTGATTGCAGATGGTCCACTAATATCCGGCATAAAGCAATTTAGTATTACAGTGGAAATCATGCAATGGTGAAGGGTGACGGGTATAAGGATTGGGAAATGTTCAGAAGTGGGAGAGCTGTGGAAGGCAAAAACATGCACAATGTTGAAAAAAAGAGCCTTTGTGGTGAGTTGGGGGAAGTTAGTACATTGGCAATTTTCCCTATACAATTGCAAAAAGTAATCTCCAAGCCTGTTTAGGTGGCAGGACAAATGAAGGGCACCTATGATAACTAGATATTTTACAAAAACTGCAAACTCCTAACCTGGCCCTATAACAGCACTCTCAGATCAACGCTAACCCATGCTCTTCTTCCATCCACCCTCTACTAGTTTGTAAAACCGATTGCTCCTGCTTAGGCAACACAGAAAAAAAATCTCTAAGCAAATAATTAAACAAAAAATAACTAATTTGATCTGTTCGTTAAAAATGTAATGCTGCTGCTGCGAAATGTGTAGGTGTCTATGATGTGCTGTGAGAAACTGCTTCGCTTTCCCATTCCTAGCCAGAATGCACTGGACAACATGTGCGACACATTGAATCGTGATGTTCCTCCTACTTTCTAAACGCTGCCTTTAAGCATCCTTTATGGGCTGCTAACCAGTGCAGATTAATAAAGAATAAAATGTTGCCATGTGAACAAGCTGCCCACATCCGGGATATGTTAGAGTAGCTGTTTATGGCAAAACTGAAAGCATGGACTCAGCTGGTGCTCTTTAACACAGTGCTGGACCCGCTGCAAGTCTATTGGGCGCAAATTAAGGGCGCGCTGCCAAAGGTCTGTTTTTACATTTGGAATTAGCAAAATATCAGACCCCAATTCTGCCCGACCAGCAAAGTAATATGGGATCCCTGGGTTCATGGTCTGCAGCGCTTAGAGACCGTTAGTGATTTGGCGCTTTACGAAATATAAATTAATATAACATAACATCTGAAATGTATCCAGGGGCACAGACTTGAAGAAACTGAATCCCTTATTCTGACAAGCCATAATGCTCTTACAATGGTATAGATGGGTGACCTTTAAACTGTTCAAATTTACCACAAAGGTAAGAGCGGGAAAGAAAAGATGAAAACTTTGCATCAGTGCTGTCAATGGTGTATCTGTCATAAATGTCATTGTTCGTAATGTGCATGGATACCATTCATTCACCGATAGAATTTTGAACATTCCGTGATAACATTGAAGCTTTGAATCTGGTGAAGCAGGGGCAGCTCCCCCGCAATGTCGGAGGAGCGTCGCCCCACTGGCTCAGAACCAGCAGGTGAAAAATGTAATTATACACTATAGTCGTTTTATTTTTCATTTGCCGGCTCTGAGCCAACGTGTGAAGGGAGGGGCGGGGCTTGGGCCATGGGAGGGGGTGAAGGGCTGTTTTGTGCATTTATAAGTGCATATGTGTGTTTGGCTGGCTGCCTCAGGCCAGCCAAACACAGATGTGCACTTAGGTTTCTCCAACCGGGCTGTATTGAACAGCTGGGTTGGAGACAGAGCACAGACTCCCTGTACTAAGTGGAGCATCAAACCAGTCTGCACAGGCCAATACCCGCACAGCAGAACACAGAGGCGCGAGGAGTGATGCGGCTGGCAGCTTAAGGTAAGTGTTTTTTTTATAGTTACGCCTTCACACTCCCCACCAGTGCTCCCCTGGTCCCCCTCCAACAGCCTCAGCACCTCTTCATTGTGTCGTCCACCACTGGTGAATGGTTGTGGTCCTCAAAAATGAGGACCTACACAAATATCGAGGGCAAAATATATGTGCAGAAAATATTGAGTTCCTATACATAAAATGTATAGGAACCAAATACCAACTATGAAAGTTCTACGATCGAAATATCGACTACAAAGCACACTGTGTTTGGTGCAAACATTCATAGTGAGCACATGCTAATTAAAAGGTCATCTTGTTATTAATACATCATGAGGAGCAACAAAAGCCTTGGATTGATGCCAATACAATACTTGTGTGAAAGAGGAAATTATGTCCATATGAAATTCGATCAAAGCACTTACGGCCTCATTCACCAAGGTAAACGTACACTTCTATGCACGTTTATGATTGCTTGCTATTCACAAAGGAGTAGTATCTTGATGACTGCGGAGTCTACGCGCATAAAAAGCTATTACTGTCCTATCTTTTTATGTGTTGAGACTCCGCAGTCGTAAAAATGCTACTAATAAAAATCTTTGGGAATGACAAGCAAACATAAACTTACAAATAAGTATGTGTACCTTTGCGAATCAGGCTCTTAGTGAGCTTAATAGAAGTAGTCTTCGGAGTAAGTCTTAATGTTAACAAGAACAGAGATCTGGGGAAATTCTTATCCTATGCACACGCTCTATTCACAAGTGAAATTCACAAAACAGTAGGTGCAAACAATAAAGAGGAGTAAAGTTCTGTTGTCTTTTCTTTTTCTTTTAATCCAACAAGGCCCAGCCAACACGTGTTTCGTCGATGGGGGGGGACTTCACGACTCCTTCAGGGCTAGAAATAATATGACAAGTATTTGTATCAACAGATGTGCTATTGTCTACATGTATATTATTGGTGAACACATTTCACCTTATTGTGGAAACCCAAAAGGACATATGTAAATCCATGACTATACAGTCCAGTGTATCTAGGAAAGAAAAGTATTTTTATTGCAGCACTAGTCATTAAAACCACCGGGTGACAACAACTCGTGCGGAACACATTATGAGGTGGAAGATATGTGGTGTATTCAAATATGGTCCCACAATAAGGTGAAATGTGTTCACCAATATTATACATATAGACAATACCACATCTGTTGATACAAATACTTGTCATATTATTTCTAGCCCTGAAGAAGTCGTGGGGTCCCCCCTATCGTCAAAACAAGTTTTGACTGGGCATTGTTGGATAAAAAGAAAAAGAAAAGACAACAGAACTTTACTCCTCTTAATTGTTTGCACCCACTGTATTCTGAATTTCACTTGTGAGTAATGTGGATCATGCGCATGAAAAAAGTGGTACTTGGTTTAAACACTAACCATGAGATGCAATACTTTTTGGGAGACTAATCAAGTAGATGCACATGAGTAACGTGTGCCACCAGCATGATGGGACTGACAGGTACACACTTGGGACATATGTATACTATTTGCTACCATTTATAACTCTACATATTTTTAATCTATCATTCGTAATGTTATTATTTATTTACTTGATTTTTGACTGTCTACCTATCACGATTTGCCACCTTAGAATTTCATAGACTTTGAACTCCATCATGACCAGATGAGCTCGCTGTTTTAAATGTGCTCCATCAACTTCGATTCTATTCAGGGTTGGTATTCAGCTCCCTTATATGGGGGCCTTCTCCATCTTCCACATGAGTGCCGCAGACATGGTTCAATGCATTGGCATGATTTGGAATACTGCTCTCTCATTGTTCACTTTCAAAGGGCGCTGTAACCTACCTCTGGCCATTTGTCTACTGCAATGTGGTTACTAGTGCAGAGGTACTCCGCTTGTATTTAGACTTCCGGTTCACGGGTCTGACCGCTCCAGGTTCAGAACGCGAACCCAACGCCAAGACTCCGTTTTCGACAGCATACTCGCTCCAGGTATGTTTATACTTCGGTTCTCAAAACCAGGCTATAGAATTTCACCCTTGATTTGTGCACATTGCTCAATTTATATCGCCTTATATTGCACACACAGGGAACCAACACAAATGTGTATATATTTACTGGAGCATTCGGACAAGCCACCACACTCAGGATATTTCACTGGTCCTTACTATAAGGTAATGGGCAAGGGGCTCTTAATCAATACGAGACAGTTGGTGGTATGTGATTTGTTTCCCGGTCAGTCAAACACTGGCATTAATTGTAGCTATTACTCCCTTAAGTTTGGACAAATGGTATTTTTGGCATATTTTGGATCTCAGTCTAATTTGGTTTTATTGACCATCCGGGTCGGAAGTATAAGCGGCGGAGATGTGAAATTCACCTTTTCCTCTTATGTTTGACTACTTCTTATAGATATAGTTTTGTGACATATATTGGCCATTTTTGAATAGTAACACTTGATTTACTTAATCCCATGTCTAGGAAATAGAGTTTAGGACTTAAAGAGCCGTACAGGTAGGGAGCCTGGCCCGCCAGGCATATGATCTTATATGCCTCTGCACAATTTGCATGATTTGTTTTTTGGGCTGAACACACAGCCATTCACGGACTAGGACCCTGTTCTTAATCTTTGATACTCACATGATAATATCTATTAGTTCAAGTCACCCTATATAAGTTTTACTGACTCTTTGAGACTATATTTGAATACACCACATATCTTCCACCTCATAATGTAGTCCGCACGAGTTGTTGTGTCATCCGGTAGCTATAATGACTAGTGCTGCAATAAAAATACTTTTCTTTTCTAGATACACTGAACTGTATAGTCATGGATTTGCATATGTCCTTTTGGGTTTCCAACTTTCCACAATAAGGTGAAATGTGTTCACCAATATTATACATGTAGACAATAACACATCTGTTGATACAAATACTTGTCATATTATTTCTAGCCCTGAAGGAGTCGTGGAGTCCCCCCCATCGACGAAACACGTGTTGGCTGGGCCTTGTTGGATTAAACGAAAAAGAAAAGACAACAGAACTTTACTCCTCTTTATTGTTTGCACCTACTGTTTTGTGAATTTCACTTGTGCATAGGATAAGAATTGTCACAATGTTGGCCTCAGGGTCCAACGATTTGATGGTCTAGGGTGTTTTCCGTCACCTTTTGCACCGCGTAGAGTAATAAAATCCAATACTGACGCAAACTCTACAGGCGCCATTTCTCTTCGTTAATGACATCCCTCCAGTGCAAGAGATCTGAGGCAGGTCGCACGATTTTCCCCTTTCAGAATGAGAGCTCACAGGCTAATAAACAGCATAAAGAGAAAATGTGTGTTAGCATAGATATATTTTGTCCTGAGGGGGTGTGGTCCTGCCGCAATATATTGCTACTTATATTTAACTGCGGTGACTAATTGGTTAGCAAGTCAGTAAGCAGCAAGTGTCTCAAGACTCATGGTGACAGCCAAGCAGAAGAACTGAGGAGTGGTGACAGGTAGGTAAATGGTATGTTGAGCTGACCTCTATACTCTGTCATTAGTGTGTGGCCTATTCCAAGATTTAGGATCAGCTTTTGTTGCATATGTGAAACCAGAACTCGGCAATTTCAATTGATGACGTACCAATAACTTTGACACCCCTGTGTGCATCCACCCAGTGCACAGGATCATTTTTGGTGCTCTTGCATGACACAGTCTCACAAACATCTGTGTGGAAAGTACTTCCATGAGTTATCATCTTTCAGTATGCATTTGAGGCAAGACCCTTTTAAGCCTTACTTTGCACCTGCCCCGTGGTCAGGCTCAAGTTTTGAAGCACTTTTGATCAGACTTCTGTGGCATTTGTGTGAAGTTGTACGTGAAATTGAAGAGTGGTGCGTGGCACACTGTAGTCCATTGTGAATTACTCTGTACAAACTAAGATTAATCTGTCTTGTATTTTGGGTGCTGGTGGGTGTCTCCCTCTGACCCTCGGAAGTTGGTCTAAATGAACTGAAACTTGCACTGCTAAATTAATAACAGTGACGATGTCTCCAAAAGTAATCATAATAATATGTTGTTTGGCAAACGAATACAGTGGACTGTGTGGTTCTTCCAAATTCAACTGCCTTGTAATTTAATTTCTCATCATTGTTACATCACAATGGTTCCATCCAATGTTTGGATTGTATCACTATTCATCTTCAGATTACATTTCACAACAGTACATTAAGATCCATGCGTACTAGTGAATCCCTCTGCATTTCGGGACTAAGCCCTTCTTCAGGGGTGGTATATTTAGTCTGAAAAAACGAAGAAAACACAATATTGTAATCCAAGAATGTCTACTGCCCCACGAGGTGACACAAAAATATCAGGGGTGACAAACCGTGAAATTAAAACAACGCCAACAAAAACAGATGTTCTGGTGGTTTGGTGGGTTGACTTTGAACTGACTCAGTGACCGTTTAAGTGTGAACATCGGTGTGATTGTTAGGCTTTTCGGAAACAAGGTGTTCTCCAATTAGTGATTATGCTCTACTAGAGAAGGAGCGAAAGTGAAACTTAAAAAAAAAAAAAAATAAGCAAAAAGAATGGCCGTAACAGGGATGGGGTGCTCACAGGTTGATGGTGTTACCGTAATCGTAAAGGCAATTGTGTGAGTATGTGCTCACGGACTGAACTAAAATTTGGTGTGACGGTGAAGTTTAAACAAACAGACGAACGGCGCGTAACGTTTCTGTGAAAATGAGGAGACAACTCCGTAAGTTCCTAATAGATATTTTCTTACCGTGTTCAAGACGTCGAAATACTTTAGCTCTTAGGTCCTGTAAGCAGTGGCAGGTCGTGTGGGTGTTCACGCCAGTTTGAGGTAACTTCAAACGTTTGCGCTGAATATAGATAAGTCTCCCGAAGGAAACTGACAGCGGACAACGTGTGTCGGCCATCTTGTAGTGGATGTTAGTGGTGGTTCATGCCTAGTCTGAATAATCGACGTGCAATAAAGTTAAAAAAAGTAAAAAGTGTGAATCTCGGTTGGAATCCACCGTTTAGAGGTAGGTAAACAGTGATGGCAATCAAGCGCACATAAAAAGTTGTTAACTTTGCGATTGGAGTGTGAAATCCGCTAAAGATCAAAGGTAAAAAAAGGAAACAAGACAGTGGAAGTGTCAGCCATCTTTCAGTGGGGTTCATATGAAAAAAGAAAAAAGTGCAATAAGTTCCTCAAGGGAAAGGAATCAATGTCAACTTTGTTGTCATGTGTTTTCCGCTGAAAATAACAAAAGGACAACTCTATGAAAGTGTTGGCCATCTTTCAGTGGGGTTCATGCAGTCATAAATTGTGCATTGAGTTCCTTAAGGGAAAAGAATCAATATCAACTGTGTTTTGGTTGGGAAAAAAGAAAAAACACCATGCTGGTGGTGTACAAGGAATAAATCATATACTGTGTTTATGACTGAACAACAAAATCATTTCAACATACTTGATCATTGATATATAGTTACAAGAAACAGCTGTATTGCAAACGTTCATTGAGACCCTTTGAGTAACAAGAGTCCAATTTTTTAATCCAGTACAGTTCACGCTGTAGGAGTTTTTTCTTGTTGTCTGTATCCTCTTTCACAGGAACAACCTCCAATATTAAGAATCTTAACTGGCTTACATTGTGCTTTTGGGTGATGAAATTTGCAGCTACTGGTACTTTCATTACTTGATTTCGTATTGTGCTATTATGTTCTATCTATCGGATTTTCATTTTTCGTTCTGTTTTTCCTACGTACAAGAGCCCGCATGGGCATTTAAGCAAGTACACAAGGTTTTTCGTGTCACAGGTGGCGTTCGTAAACAGTCTGATGTTTTTGCCTGTTGTGGGATGGCTTAAATTGGTACCCTGATTGATATTATTGCAGTGATCACAGTTTGGGCATGGTCTGGTTCCTTTGTATGTGGTACCTTTTTGTTGGGGTGCTGCCTCTAGTAGGTCCTTTATGTTCCTAGAACGTTGATACGCAAACAATGGTGTGAAATTGAAGATGCAAAATCAACAGTTGATGGGCAGAATGCTGAACAATGTCATACATTCAGCCTAGTACAGAGATCTGGGCCTAAATCCATAATTTTTTTGCTCATCATGCCATTCCAGTTTGAACCCAGCCATATGCAAATCAGTCTTGACCCTGTGCCTCATGGGAACAGTCCAGCTCGAACTGCCAAGCCAGGTCCTCCCTGGACCAGAACAAGCATCCTAGGACAGGTTTCGGGGTTTCACCCTTCTTCAGCCAGGATAGCTTGATTCCAGTGGCATGGAGAGCACGGGACTCACGTCTGAGCATACCCGTCCCCCTCGGGGTGACAAATGCAAAAACAACAGTTGATGGACAGAATGCAGAACAATGTCCTACATTCACCCCAGTACAGAGATCTGAGCCTAAATCCATCGTTTTTTTGCTCACCATGCCATTCCAGTTTGAACCCAGCCATATGCAAATCAGTCTTGACCCTATGCCTCATGGGAACAGTCCAGCCCGAACTGCCAAGCCAGGTCCTCCCTGGACTGGAACAAGCATCCTAGGACCGGTTTCGGGGTTTCACCCCTCTTCAGCCAGGATAGCTTGATTCCAGTGGCATGGAGAGCACGGGACTCACGTGTGAGCATACCCGTCCCACTTGTGGTGACAAATGCAAAAACAACAGTTGATGGACAGAATGCAGAACAATGTCATACATTCACCCCAGTATAGAGATCTGGGCCTAAATCCATTGTATTTTTGCTCACCATGCCATTCCAGTTTGAACCCAGCCATATGCAAATCAGTCTTGACCCTGTGCCTCATGGGAACAGTCCAGCCCGAACTGCTGAGCCAGGTCCTCCCTGGACTGGAACAAGCATCCTAGGACAGGTTTCGGGGTTTCAACCCTCTTCAGCCAGGATAGCTTGATTCCAGTGGCATGGAGAGCACGGGACTCACGTCTGAGCATACCCGTCCCACTCGGGGTGACAAATGCAAAAACAACAGTTGATGGACAGAATGCAGAATAATGTCATACATTCACCCCAGTACATAGACAGAATGCGTAAATTGGATGTGGTCAGCAATGCTGTTGATGAATGTAATGAATTCACTTATCTCATGTGGGGGGCCCTTCCATATTAGAAAAATGTCGTCGATGTAACGCCAATATTTGAGGATTTTTTCACACCATCTTGGATTGGTCAAGATGTTGTTCAGTTCAAGGCGATACATGAATAGGTTTGCGTAGCTGGGGGCTGCGCAATTGCCCATAGAAGTACCGGCTAATTGCAGAAACAACTCATTATTCCATTCAAAGTAGCTATGGTATAAAGTGTACTCAAGTAATTCCAGTAGGAAGATTTTAAAATCCTGTTTGATGTCATGATTAACCAAAAATGATTCTATCGCTTCTATTCCTCTCTTATGGGGAATGGATGTGTAGAGTGCACATACGTCGATAGTGCACAAGGTGATCGTCATGTCTGGGTCCAAGGATGTGTTGTTTAGTTTGGTTAAGAAGTCTGTTGTGTAACGTAGGTATGTTGTCATCTGTTTCACAATTGGTTGAAGGTGTCTGTCTTTGTACTTCCTGGTAGGTTCATGGATAGATCTCTTAGTTGATACAATTGAGCGAAAAGGGGGTTTATTTAAGTCCTTATGAATTTTTGGAAGCATATGTAAGCTTGGGCTCTTGGGATGTTCCTGTGTCAAATACTTTTTGTCTTTCTCTGTGATTACGCCCTTAGAATACGCGTCCTCAATAATGATTTTTAAGATCCTTGCAAACTCTTCTGTTGGATTCAGGGATAGTCTCATGCATAGCTCTGTGTTGTGAACGTGATCATTAACACTTTGTTGGTAGAACTTAGAGTCCATTTTTATAAGTGCACCACCTTTATCGGCTTTGCAACATCTAATGTCTTGATTGTTGATAATTTGGTTGATGGCTTGTTTTTCTTTAACACTGAAGTTTGTGTTCTGCGAAATAGGTTTTTTGAATAGTTCTTTGATTTCATTCATCGTGATGGTTTCATAGGAGTCAAATATTTTATGACTTATAGGTGCCGTAAACAAACTTTTGCTCCTTAAACCCATTAATGTGTCCTCTGTGACAACAGTCGTCTGGGGAACTATGTTGTTAAAAAAAAATTTCAACCTGAGGTTTCTCATAAATTTGTATAGACTAACCTCCATTTCAAGTTCATTGGAATGGTACGTTGGTATGAATGACGTGCCTCGTTGTAATGTGGCTATTTGAAGGTTGGATAAGGAGCTGCTGAAAATGTTGATGATCAAGTTCTTTTACTCCGTGTTAACTGAGCAACTGGTAAATTTGAGTCTTTGGTTGTGTCTGCCCCTCCGGGTTCGGCGTCTGAAGTTCGGCCTCTCTCTAAAAAATGAGCCCCTGTTGTGGTGTTGGTTGATGTGCTCGGTGTACTTTCGGTTCTTCCTGGAACATTGATTCTTTGTCTGCTGCTTCTTGGTCCACCTCTCTGCGATGATTCATTAGACGCTGTGCTTCTTTCATCTGAAGAGGGATTGTTGAATGGTCTTTGTTGCCTACGTTTTGCATACACTTCTGCCCAATTATAGACTTCACCCAATTTATAGTCTATTGTGTCACGCTTATATTTCCTTATCTTCCTTTCATTGATCTCTTTGGCATATTTGTCCAATTGTATATTTATGTCGTTCAATGCTTTGTCCAGTTCATCCTTGGATAGATTGTTGCTCAGGTTATGTTGTAATTGTTTAATTTCTTTTTCTAGATCTTCAATCACCTTAGATAGGTCTTCGACCACCAGCAGTATTAGGTCGAGGGAACACTTGTTTAAAATTGCATACCATCGTTCAGTGAACTTGGGATTGTTCCTGCAAAGTGTGGGTTTCAGTGCAATGCGTGGTCCTCTTGGGATCCTCTGGTCTTTGTGGTATCTGATGAGGGTGCCTGAGGGCCGAGTCCCGAAATGCATAGGGATTCACTAGTACGCATGGATCTTAATGTACTAATGTGAAATGTGATTTGAAGAGGAATAGTGATACAATCCAAACATTGGATGGAACCATTGTGATGTAAAAATGATGATGAATTAAATTACAAGACAGTTGAATTTGGAAGAACCACACAGTCCACTGTATTCATTTACCAAACAACATATTATTATGATTACTTTTGGAGACATCGTCTCAAAGGAGTGCCGGTTGGGGACACTGTTATTAATTTAACAGTGCAAGTTTCAGTTCATTTGTGTGAAGTTGACTTAGGTTCACACTCACTCTTTGATGATGCACAAAGGTGACCTATGCAAGCTGGTTGTGCAATCATTTTTAGACTGCAGATTCCTGTTTAAGCTTACTTGTATGATTATTCCCCACAAGGCTCAATTTTCAACCACCTTCATCATACATATACTGCCTCCTGTACATACATTATATTTGAAAACATTGTGTGCAGCAAATATGTAATTTAGGTAGATTGGCAAGAAATATTTGATATTTGTGAACTTTTGTATCTTTAGTGTCTTCATTCTCATGCTTGTTGTTATTGCTCCTCTATCGTATAAAGGGGAAGCTCTTTGATTGCTAGGAAAACATAGCATTGGGAACCAAAACAGCACAGCTTACAAAACCCATTGTCTTATTTAAGTGGCAAACATTCTGAAATGGCAAAATTCAATGATCATTCAAGGGCAATTTGGTGAGTTCATGTGCCTACTGCATAGATTCTACTTACCTCAAGCAAGTGAACACCACCACATATTTACCACAATAGGTATGCTCCACTTTACATTACCAAATAGCATAGTACCTCACAGGGGTAAATCCAAAAGCTTAGTCTGACCACGGTAGAGCATGGTTCGGATACAGGGGCCAGCCATGGCCGCTGAAAAGTACATGGGATTCATCGTCGATGGACTCGAAAAGCAAAGGACGATGCGGTGTCAAACTGCTGCATCTCAGGCGATCTGTTGGTTTTGAAGGGAAGGCGATGTGTCAGCCCTGAGCTTTGCAAAGTCAGAGAGGCATCGGGAACGAGAGATTATATGCCGTGCAGTTGGCGATACAAAGTCCGTGGTGCTTTCAGCAGCGGAGATCCATCAGCATTGAGGGTGATGCACCCGTTCTGATTGGCGTAACATTATTAATGTGTGGATTTGAGCAGTTGCAGCACTTTATACCCACTTCTAAGGACCCAGTTCTGGATTGGAACTACTTGGCAGAGCAGAACGTGCAGCAAGAAAGTCCAGGTGCTGTTGAAGGGTGATGAAAAGTCTTCGATGTCCCTGAGGCTTATAACAGGGGGCAAGCTAGCATGCCCTTGTAGTCACTCTGGGTTCAAATGAGATGGTATCAGTCCTTCCTCAGCAGAGCAGAGAGTAGCAGTCAGCAGGGCAGCACAGCAGAAAAGCAGTTCTTTCAGAGCAGTAGTCCAACAGAGTGGCAGTCCTTATAGCAGCACAGCAGTACGTCCTCCTGGCAGGTCCAATAGTGTCTGATTTGATAGGGTCGGCGATGCAGTACTTAGACCCAGTTGTGCCTTTGAAGTGGAGGTGACTTCAAAGAGGGTTTTGAAGTGAACAGAGGTCCTCCCACGCAGCTCTGGCTCCAGACTCACTACAAAGAGTTATGCATCCCTTTGCGTGGGGACAGGACAGATCTTATTCATGTATAAGTGTCAGCTTATCCCTCCCATCCTGCCCAGGATGACCCATCAGGATGTGAATGGCCACTCAGTCATAACTAAGCTCCTTTTGTATGTGGCTGTCTAAAGGGAATGTACAAAGTCCAGCTGTCACCCACCCCAAACATATACTGGGGACAGGTTGTAGGCACCCAGGGCTAAGAGCAGAAAAATGCCATCTTTCTAAAAGCACCATTTTTAAAAGTGTAGTGATAGATTCATCCTTACCAGCAAAGCGCATTTATCATTTCCATTCCAATCATATGAAACATGACAGAGCTGCTCCTTCTCAATCAGGAATTACAGCTTATAAGTGTAATACAGAATTCCCAATGTTAACCTATGAAAGGGGTAGTGCTCATAGTCCTAAGGCCAGCAAAATAATTCATTAAAATTGAAGGCAAGCAGGCAAAAGTTTTGGGGGATGACCACCCCAACGGTGTCAGGTCTAACACCACCCCAAAAAAGCATAATTCAGAATTATGTTTGCCTTGTTTACACCACTCAAAGGAAAAGCCATTCAAATTATATTTTGGTCTTTTTCACATCACACTTAAGCTTTAAGAGGCAATGTACCTCATTTCTACTTTTAAAGATTTTTACATGTTTGTGTCATTCTACAGTTGACAGAACTCATATTTGACCTGTCCTATGCCCAGCAATTTCATAAGCCCCTATTATTTCAGATGAACAAATGTAAACATTGATCTTTTTGTCAAATAAAAAAGTTGTAGATTTTAGAAAAAACCTTTTCTTTTCCCTGACCATTTATATTCTTTGAGAACGCCATATGCGGCAAAAACTAAACTAACATCAACAAGACTTAGTGTAGCATGCAGTCTTGCGAACTCTGCTCTAGATTTCTGGGGTGGTGGAGCATCTTCCACATCCCTACTTCCAGCACCACTGGCATGGGGTCAAAGGTCAAATCACTTTAGCGATTAGTCTCATGCACTAAAAAAAGTGCACATGAGTGCTAGATGAGTCAATGCTTTACTTTGCCAATTTTTTCTTTCCATTGTTTACCCTTTTTTTCAAAACAAATTCAGTAAATCGTATTACTTTAAACTATGGGGCATATTTACAAGCCCTTTGGGTCCCGAAACGTCACTTTTTGTGACGTTCCGGTGGTGCACAGGGCTTAGTCATATCTACATTGCCATGTAAAGCCACCCTGCGTGGCTTTTCATGGCCTTGTAGATTGGAGTAAGGCAAAGTAGCCCAAGACTGCCAACAGCACTGACATACTTGCACCATGGCGCAAGGGTGCCTGCGTTGGTGGACGACTGCTAATTGTGTGCCGGCAGTGGCTGAAAGGACAGGAATGCACTGTGTCTTGTAAATACAGTGCATTCCTGCCTTTTCAAATTGGGGAAGGGCAGCACAGCAAAATGACTTGCTCTACGCCATTTCCATGTAAATTTTCCCATATATCTTTAAGTAGCAGTACTTGAAGGCTAATTAGAACTTGTTCCCACCAATAAGAATCATTTTCTGGTAATGTGTATTAAAACTAAAACGTATTTAATCACCTGTGCATGTTACAACTGCCTGGTTGAAGGCACCCATTCTCTTCAAACTTAATTTGTATTTTTTTTATTGAAATTGGTATTATGAGCATATGGCTACAAGGCCTGGGCTAAAAATCCGTTCCGCTCGCGGAAATTGCGATAATTTGACATTTTCGCCTTCCGCGCAGAGCGCAAAAATGTCAAAATTTCCGCAATCCGCATTTTACCGGAAATTTTTTGCTTGCTCGCACTGTAAAATAATACATTCTTGCGTGCGCGCGATCGCCTTACCTGAATCCCCGCGTTCGCCGACAAGTTTTCCCGATCCGGTCACGTTCTCCACGAGATGTTGGATTGTTGGTAGCCATTGGTGCTGTCTCGTGACAGTTCGCGCCCGCAGTAACATCATACGTCGCGCGATCACGTCTTTCTTCTCGCGATCATGCACCGCGAGACAAGTAAAAACAAGATGGCCGCGCCTGCGAGCAACCGCATGGGTACGTTGGCGAGCCGCGACCACGCAGAACATACCGCGAACGGGCGGGAAAAAAACTTCCGCATCTTCGCGATATTTCCCCGTGTTTGCGGAGATTTTTTAACATTTTCGCGTTAATTTGCGAAAGTGAATTTCGCAAATTCCGCCCACCCCTAATGGCTACCATGTTTAGGTGGAGGATTTTTTCTTATTTTTGTGGCATATGCTAGTAACAGGAAAGGGCCCAAGGCACCCTTTCTACACTACTGATTGCAATCTGGCCTTTACTCAAATGACTGTTAGGAACAACACATATTTGACATCTTTCTACAAATAGGAACTCATTAAAACTGTTGCCTTCAGTTGATGTGGTAGGATAGGTGCCAGAGCAAGTACATTTCTTGTGTCGAACATTTATCCACCAGTGCATTATGATTATTTTAGGACTTGGCCCTTTTTGCCTAAAGTCCCTAAACTATTTGCTTTCCCCCTAGACCTTTTTTTCTGACATGGTGTTGCCAACTTAGATGCTTTGGACACTTTGCCACTGCTGATCAGTGTCAAAGTGCAAGTGCCCCCTGCAGCACTATTTGTGCCACCCACACAAGTAGCTTTAAAAAGGGAACTCAGACCTTCCATTGCAGGGCCTGCGCGCAGTTTGTAAAACTGCCATGTTGTTCTGTCAAGTGCACTTACTTGCCAGACCTTACCCTTGCCTTTCTATGCACATCAGACACCCTTATGGTAGGTCTAGGGTACTCTCTGGACAGGGTGCAGTGCATGTGAAAGGTAGGACATGTACTCAGGTGTGTGCCATGTCCTGACAGTGAAATAATCTTGATTTTGTTTTCACTGTTGAAAGTCCATCTTGCCCATGGGACAGAATGGGGAGGCTGTGTAATCCAGCCGATCTTTCCAATGGTTTAAGATGCAAAGGTGAAGTTTGGTATGCCTGAACTCACAATGTAATAACACATCTTTTATGAGGGTGGTTTTTGCATTGTGTGTCTAGAAGCCACTCTTTTAGAAGTGGCTGAGTTTTTGTGCTCTAACATTTCTGTGTGTCTCTGCCTGGCTGTGGATTGACTGTCTGGATTTGAAAGAGATAGGATCTGGGGAATGTCTTGACACAGGGGAGGAGGTGAGACAGCAACAGGCTGACCTGCATCTGGAGTGTAGGGTGAGGAGAAGCCCCTAGAGGTGAAGAGGCCTGGGTTGGTGCTATAAAACAATTGACCCATCTCCTGCTGAGTGATAGAGAATCCAGACCCCCATTAATCAAAGGAAGAAAGGTGTCACTGGCAGGGAGGCACCCAGAACTGGTTTGAACAGGGGTCAGTGCCCCTGAAACACAAAGACATTAAAGACATTGAGGGGTATAACCATGAGAGCTGAAGGCCCTGGACTTTGGAGAATGGCTTGCTCAAGTGTGAACAAGACTGGAGCTACTTCGTGGTCAAGAGGACCTTTGCAAAGGAAGAAACAACTGAAGAGGCTGAAGGATAGGACTGACACTTTGGTGCCGATTCCGATCCTGGAAAAAACGGGTACAAACCGTCGGTCGGAGCATTTTCTCCGTCCGACTCGTACCCGGGAAAAAAACATTACAAACATGCAAGTACGATTCGTACGGCAATACCATTTCCGTATGAATCGTAAAAAACACCGACCGACGAAAAAATACATACCAATGTGATCCGGGACAGCGCCGACATGACGTCGGGACGCATTCAGGCTGCGTTTCACGAACCAGGAAGTACGATTCGTACCGACAGCTAGTCCGGACAGCAATATTTTTACGGCACCCAAAAAGTGCCGGAAAAGCGTAGTACGCCGCGATGTGAGCGGAATTGGGGGCCCGGTACGCGCTGTACCCCCCCAGCCCCCCGTATGTATGCGCCGTCCCCCCCATCCCCCCGTATGTACGCGCCGAACACCCCCCCAACCCCCCGTATGTACGCGCCTAACACCCCTCCAGGCCGCGGATGGACGCGCCGTACCCCCAGCCCCCCGTGTATGTACGGAGCGTACCCCCACCCCACCCGTGTATGTACGGAGCGTACCCCCACCCGTGTATGTACAGAGCGTACCCCCACCTGTGTATGTACGGTGCGGACCCCCAACGCTGGGGGTACACTCCGTACATACACGGGTGGGGGTACGCTCCGTACATAAACGGGTGGGGGTACGCTCTGTACATACACGGGTGGGGGTACGCCCCGTTCATACATGGGTGGGGTGGGGTTACGCTCCGTACATACACGGGTGGGGTGGGTTACACTCCGTACATACACGGGTGGGGGTACGCTCCGTACATACACGGGTGAGGTGGGGGTACGCTCTGTACATCCGCGGGGGGGCAGGGGGTACGGCGCGTCCATCCACACCTGGGGAGGTGTTTGGCGCGTACATACGGGGGGCTGGGGGGGGGGCGGCGCGTACCTACGGGGGGCTGGGGGGGACGGCGCATACATACGGGGGGCTTAGGAGGGGGACGGCGCGTACATACGGGGGGCTTGGGGGGTGTCGGCATGTACATACGGGGGGCTGGGGGGGGTGTTCGGCATGTACATAAGGGGGGCTGGGGGGACGTCGCGTATGCGGGCACATGTCTCCATGGTTGCTATTGAAGTTCGCTCCGTACGGTGTTTTTTCCATATGGTTGTACAATCGGACGGACGGGACGGATCGTACTTGCGCGCTCGGACTTCAGTTTTCCTATTCGTACGTAAAATCTTCCGGGGACGTGTCGGACACTTTTTCCGACCCGAGGACATGTGGGGGAATTTTCCCAATGCGATTCATATGTATTTTTTCCCATACAAATCGTACTTGCCAGTTTGTACGGTACTTGTACGATTCGTACGGAAAAAAATCCGGATGCGATTCGTACGGGGAACATTTTTCCAGGAACGGAATCGGCACCTTAGTGTGTGTTCTGGGCCTGGCCTGCAGTTTGCTGTTTTAACGAAGGAAAGGCTAAAGGGACTTTGCGGTGTGCTGTGTCCCCCTGCTTGAAAGGACTTTGCTATGTGCTGTGTCCTGAAGTAACTTATCCCCAAGGGCCTGAGGTGAGCTGGCTCCCTGTTGCGGAAACACAGGAACATAAAAGTTTCCATGAGAGGCTCAGCGGTGCTGTGTGTGTGTGCCTGTTGCAGCCTTAGACCCTCGTAAGGCATGCCATGTGATCGTGGGCACCTGGAGTCCAAGCAAGGATCAGAGACGCGGTGTGTGTGTGCTTTGGGCAGCCTGAACTCATTGTGAGAATTGTCCAGTGATCGTGTGCACCGGGAATTCAAGTGAGTCTCATCAACGCTGTGTGCGGGTGCATTGGGCACCCTGAGACCTTCGTGAGGATTTGCCTTGTTATTGTGTGCACCGCAATCCAAGTGAGTTTCATCGACGCTGTGTGCGGGTGCATTGTACACCGTGAGACCTTTGTAAGGATTTACCTTGTTATCGTGTGCACCGGAGTAAAGTGAGTCTCAGCGACGCTGTACGCATGATCTTCGTGCAGCCTGAGACTTGTGTGTGGAGTGCCCAGTGATCGTGCACCCGAAGCGTAAGGAAGACTCAGCGACGCTGTGTGCGTGTGCTTGGTAGCAGCCTGAGATCTTCGTAACTGTAGCGGCCCGGAACGGCAGTCCCGGAGGAGCTGAGTTGCCAGCCTGAGCCCGCTTTTGCCAATTCACAAAAATTTGCATTGGAGGCCCAGCCGCTGGATGAGGAGAGGAGAGTGAGTTTGCGCCCCCCAGGTAACTTGTGTCGACTCCTGGGGCAGGGTGTGTGCTCGGAGGGAGACGCTCTCAGCCTCTCTCTCGTGTTAGCAGCGCGAGCCTCTGCTTCGGCTCGTATCGTGGCCCGTATTGCCAAGGGAGTGGCAGTACAGGGGCCAGAGTGCGCAGCTGCACTTTTGGATTACATCGTACCGTGTTGGGGGCAACTGTTGAGAGGCTGACTGCAAGTCAGAAGTAGAGGCGGAGATACCGCCTAAGGCCCAGTGATTGGGGCCTGAGTGTATTACGCATTATTACATTTCTGCATAACGGAGTACCTGACTGTTGTGTAACATATTGCATTATTTCTGCATAACAAACTACCTTGATTGACGTATGACGCATTGCATTGTTTCTGTATAATGAACCACCTGATTAGCGTATTGCTCATTGCATTATTCCTGCATAACAAATTACCTGATTAGTGTATTACGCATTGCCTTATTTCTGCATTATGACGTACCTGGTGGTTGTATTAAGCATTGCATTATTTTACCTTGCAAAGTGCCTGATTATTGCGTTACGCATTGCATTCTTTTTACATTGCAGAGTGTCTGATTGCTTTGTCACGTGCCTGACTCTAGCATTAAGAACTGTATAGCATGATATTAGGATTACAGGAGAATGTTTAGAAGTGCTCATTAATACCGCCAGAACTTACAATGGCTGGCTGGCCTAACAACCGGCCGGGAAAATAGTACACAACCTCATATGTTGGATTTATATTGTGTTGTCTTATCGTATATCTTTTTATATAATGTTTATACTAATTTTTATAAAACTTGTGAGGAGTCTATTTGTGGTGTCATCATTGGGTTGTTGTGAGCGTGGTTGCAAATACTTTACTCATTTGCCTTGAAGATAAGCCTTGCTGCTCGTGCCAAGCTACCGAGGGGGTGAGCGGGCTATCTAAGAAGGTGACCTTCCTTTCCCTAACGTTGGAACGCGGGTCCCTACTTGGCCTAAGGTACCTACCTCAGCCAACCAGGGATCGTGGGTCTAACAATTATGCACTGAAATGCACTGATAGATTTACTAACCAATCATGACTGGAATAATCAAGTTTTGCAAGAATACAGGTGAAACTTCTATGCAATTGTGCAATTCAGTTATTCTGATCCCAGATCTATCCACAAGATGCAGAGTATGCATTGCACCTGATACTGGAATTTCAAGAACATATATCAGCCTGCCAAATATGAATTATTTCTACTATCAGTTGTTAATTTCATGAAGAACCTAGAACGTAGAACTTTGTAGCACTCAGTCAGTAAGCAGATTACTAAACAAACAAAAAAATAATTACTAAATCATGAAAGGAAAATAATCTCATCCCTGGAAGCAAGAGGAATTGTTTCCTCTTGATTCTGACTCTGGTTTTTATATATTCACAGGACCACAATCGATGTCATGAAGTTAAAGTAATTGATTCAGTCCAATCCAAGATGAGTAAAAACTAATCTAATACTGGGCCTTGTTTGTGAAAGGGAAATTGGAAAACGACCAATTTCCTGAAAGTCTAAGTAAGCCTTTTAAGTAAATATAAATTGATTTTCCATGGTAGGCTATGATTTCAGTGAAACCCACAGTGCAATGATGAAATATTTGTTTTTCTAATTTGCTTTATCGAGATTATTTGAAAAATCGGAATGAGACAACCTAGAACAACAGGTACAGATATGTTATTACAAGCATTATAGAAAGCCGAATTGGTGCATAAAAGATACATAACTATTGGCTATAACAAATGATCGCATGGACAACTTAGTATCAAGCTTTGTTATCCTTCTTAAACAATGATGCTTTCTCTTGTCTGCCTGCTCAGTGTATTTAACCTCCCTTTAGTGAAAAATGTCCATGTGCCACTTCTGAGCCTACCTTAGCCAATATTACCACATGACTTCTGGTCCTTGAATAACACCTTTGCTGGCATACTCTCCCTTATGCTATGTAGAGGTTTATTTATTAGAGGCTTGCGCAGATGAAGCATTACTTTTTTTGACACTCTGGCAGTGCAAGCCCCTCAATCATATCTATGAGGTGACTCAAAGCCACCCTGCATGGCTTCGCATGGCCTCATAGATACAGGAGCAAGACACAGCAGCGCAAGTCGCTGCCTTGCCTTATTCTGCATCAAATTGTGCACCAGCACAGGGGGAAAGGACAGGAATGCCCTGTATTTCATTCTCACAGTGCATTATTACCCTTTCACAGTGGTATAGGACAGCGCAGCAGGAAGACTTGTGGTGCTGTCCTAAGCCAATTCCTCACAAAGGATGCATTTTGATTTTAATTTTAAGTTATCTGAATGATTCTGTCAAACACCCCTCTCTCTCTTTCGGCATACAAGTCAAAGGAATTTCAGTTGTTTTATTTTTCTTCAAAAGATCAATGATAGCAATGCTGTGATGGAAGCATACGACAAACACCACGGTTGATAAGAGGGTATATGACTGCGCATGCTTTCAGATGTGCCAATAGCTCATGAATGTGTCCACTGCTAGCTTGTTTGGTCTTAAGGAAAATCAGACCAATACATTAGGCTGCAGGTAAATTTGCTGGAACTGAATACCTGATGGTCTAGCATTCAGTTGATGGAATTCTTAATACTCCTTGGGTCCCAGTTCGTGATCATATTTGGGCTAACCGCAAAAACAGATTGTATGAAATTGCGGTTTTTCATTGAGTGAGATGAAAACCCTAATTAAGCAACAACCACAGTCTTTGCCAGGGTCACAAAAGTCACTGAAGTAGCCTGTGCTTAACCCTCTGGTAGCTTGGTACAAAAGCTGTCAGACTTAACTTAGAGGCACTGTGTTAAGTATTAATGCAGCCCACAAACATTAATAAAGTAGAAGCGCAACAGAAGACAAATCCCACATTAATTTAGAAGAATATAGAACATTTTAATAATTAAAATGGCACAAAAATGAAGAAAATCCAGTTAGTTGAACTAGAGTTATGAATTTTTAGAGTTTTTGCTGACATCTAGTGCCTAAATTATCCCAGCACCAACTGCAAGACTGAGGCAAAGTCAAAAGTTAAGGCTGATGTCGAAGGGGTATGGTTTGGGTATAAGAGGTACACTGGACTTGGTGTTGGCTTACTATTGGACTTAGAAGACATTTTGAAGAAAAGTCTAGGAGAAGGTGGAATTCCGTGGGAAAAGAAGTCAGAGGAGCTGTTGTCATCACAGATGAGGGCTGAATGAGTTCTTGGTTAAGCCATTGATGAAGGTGAGAAAAAGCCTTGAGCAGGATAAGCCAGATTTTCAGGCCCAGGAGATCATTATCGTTGATGGGGAGCCTGTTGGCATCAATCCTGGTGAAGATTTTTACTTTTAGACCTGGTATCCTTATTGAGGTTTCCCCCTTAGCTTTTTGCCTTTAGACCTCCTGTTTTTGCTGACTTTGTTTTTGCTGGCCTTAGCACTCTGCACAGTGCTAATGTGATTGAGCTCGCTGCATTGGAGAGTCTTTGTGGAACATTATAAACTGCCATTTCGACCTCGAAAAGTAAATCTTTTGCCAGGCACAGACCTTCCTTTTTAATAAATATAAGGTGCCTCTGGTGTAGGCCCTGGACAGACCCAAGGGCAGAGTGAACTGTATTTAAAAAGCAGGACATGTTCAGTTTTAAATGTGCTGGTAGTGAAAAACTCATAAATTCATTTTTCAATGCTGAAGGCCTATCTCTACCATAGGATAACATTGGAGTTACCTTATTACATTTTATAAGAGTAATTTCCAAATGGAAAGAGATGAGCAGTTCATGGGTGGTGTCTGTGGAATCACAATTTAAAATCCTAACTTATGGTAAAGTTTGATTTTAAAATGCAATTCCGAAAAAGGCACTTTTGGAAAGATAGCATTTTCTTGCCTTAGCCATTTGCTGACTGTATCCTGTTTTCGGGTCACATGACTGGGTGTAGCTGACAGCTGGGCTTTGTGTATTCTTCATAAGCAGCTACACACAATGGGGAGTTTATGTGTGACTGGATGGGCAATCACTCGCACGATGAGTGGAAGGAGCTGGGCCTAGCCCCAGTTACACTTGAATAGGCTGTGTCCTCTCTCTACACAAAGGGCTGCTTACTACCTGAAGTTAGTCTGGAGTCAGGGCCAGGAAGGCAGGGCATCTGTGCACTTCAAATAGATGCCTCTCGAAGCCTCTCCCCATTTCAAAGGCACAACTGTATAAAGGAAGGACTTCGGACACCAACTCTTCTGTATACTTCTGGACCTATGGATACTCTGCCAGGAGGATTGCTGTGCTGTTACAAGGACTGCTGGGCTGCTGCTCTTAAGGAACTGCTGCCCTGCTGTGCTGACCTGCTGCTCTCTTGCCTGGGGAAGTAGAACTGGACCAGCAACATCATTTGAACCGAGGACCCCAGAGTGATCTTAGGCTCAGGGATATAAAGGTCTCCCCAACAAGGTCCTAGATCCAGCTGCAGCCAGGGAGTTCCTGACCCACAAGTGGTGCCTCTCAGGTCCTGGACCATTGGTGTTGCTCATGTGCTCCTGCGAGCAGGCCAGTTCATGCTGCAACCATGCTGCTCACACCGAAAATCAGCGTGAGCCACCACTAGCCCATTGCATCAGACTGCAAGCAGCAATTGTCCATGCAGGACAACCAACACGGAGCAGAATGCCCAGCCTTAGGGCCAGCCTGCTCTTTGCGCTATGCTGACTACCACCCACAATGCTTCCCCTGCTTCCCTCAACCCTCTCCAATACAAACAGGACTCTTGGCACAAAATTTGAGAAGGTAAAACTCCAGCAGGAATATTCTGGGACTGTATCCAACTTGCACTCCATCGAGATTGGCCTGAGCGTTTGACTTTAACTCGGTCCAGCACGACCAGAGAGCCGCAATTAGTGCTTTATGCTTTTAGGCTTTATTTTACAGTCTATTATTTAAATATTCATAACTCTGGTTCTACTGATTGTTTTTTTTAATAATTTTAGTCTTATTTCATCTATAAAAAAAATCCTGCTCTATTTGTCTAAACTGCAGTGGGATACTTTTTATGTGATATTTTCCCTAGTTTACTATTTGAAGTGTTGCACAAATACTTTACTCATTGCCTTTAGTTTAAGCCTGACTGCTCTATACCAAACTACTAGGGGCACTACTGAAATGGGTGTATAGGTTTCAGGCGCTCGTATGGATATCACAAACAATATCAAATGTCAAATTTCGTTTTTAGCGGTGCCTTCAGAATGGTGAGATACACCCTACTTCCCCCAATTATCAATCCAAGATTGAAATAAACAATTTACAAGATTCGAAGCACACGTTCCTCAAGTCAAATTAGAGTATGATACACTTTAAAAAGTATCATGACACAAAACAAAGACTTCTGTAACTTCTCTTTGCTTTTCATTCCATCCACTTCTTTTTGCCACTTCTTTTAGCAAACGTGTTTCGTCATAATGGGGTAATATCCCTATGACTTCCTCAGGGCTAAAAGTAATACAAATACCAATGTTGTAATACACACATGGTATACAAGTCAAGTCAAGTCAAGTCAGGAGCATCTGTATCGCGCACATATCACTCACACGAGTCTCATGGCGCTTGCAGATGGCTCTGATAAACGGACTAGATCTAGGTCTAGATACAGTACGAAAACATAAAGTATACATTCCCTGTGCAAGATTCAAATAATGACATGCTGTAGGCTAACCAGTGGAGTGGAAGACACTATTGCAAAAGCTTAAAGAAATGAATTACAATCAAAAGCATCTTATTCTTGCAGTTGTTTAAGTAAACAGGTGTCAACCAACCATATTATACAAGCATCTAGTGACAAGCCTCGTGACACACCTGGAAGCTCTAGATAAGCCACAAAATATATATGATGTGACGCCCCTATTTGGAAGTAATTATTAAGTCTAACCATATCCTGTGATCAATATAGTATTTAATCCATAATTCATGGATATACACCTCCGTAAAAAATGGTAAAACAAGAAGGCATGCTGTATCTTTAAATTCCAATAAGATTGAGCTATTTGTACCTGCAAAAGCCAGAAAAAAACACATAACATAAAATATGGAATTTATAACATCAGTACCACATTTTGGTCAAGAATTGCAATATTAAAAAATATATATGAATCCCTATATAGGGCTTACCTCCTAAAAGCGATTTTGATTTTGGAGGTCGATTTCAAACATCCTTTATAAAAATATCGTCTCCATTTTGGACTTGGACTCCGAAGTGCTCGACCTGAATATAAAGGTTAAGGTAGAGCCTATTCTCATTGGAGCCAAAGCTATAGAAATGTTTAAAGAAAAAGCAATTGGGACCTTAACCAATAAACTAAAATGCTTGTCTCACAGTTGTAAGCGATTCTTTTGTTGTGTTTGCATATTGGGTCCCTGTGCGGACACCGTTGTTCCGCCCCATGTTTTCCCAGCTGATACGCCGTATCAGCTGTGACGTGATCAGCTGCCATCTGTCGTTGACAGTTGACAGCTGACCACTTAACCCAACGGATGTTTCTTCAACTCCGCCTCCGGAGATTGTGTTGGCTTATACCGAAAGAAAGTGTATCTTGGATGTACGGCTTTCGTTTGATTTATGCAACAACTTGGCGACGAGTGCCAACACAGGAACCCACGGGAAATTTTATGGACTTAAAAAAAAAGTGAAAGAAAAATTCTGAAAGAAGATTCAAACGTAATTCTCGTGGATTCGAACCAGAAGGCTTAAAACTAATTTAACACGTGATAGCAAAATTATCATCGCAATTTCAAGAAGGTCAGTGACTTTTAATTGAAAAGCTAAAGGAAGGTTCCAGGCTCCTCATCATTTTTTGGGTGAATTACGTAACGGATAAGGAGCACATTGTAGACCTTGTTGAGCATTATTCTGAGGTTCTTAACGTCAAGCAAGTCGGCGATGTATCAAAAAATATGTTGCTAATTAGAAGAAAATTTGAGTTCCTGAATAGACATACGTAATTCGACGGATGTGTGCCGGATTTCAGGAATGTCAGCGTGAAAAATATAAAGACTCATAAATTGATGCAACGTTATGAAGGAAGTTGGGTAAACAATGTCAAAGGTTGCTAAAAACATTCTGTGGAAGAATCTGTGCAACGGAAACAACTGTCACTCACCAACGGACGCAAGACAGTTCAACGGTAAATTTCACAGCTGTCTGGCATGCTTGCGTAGCATACGATGTGACGTGTATGACGTCAAGTCACCATTTTACCTTCCTAGTCAGCAGTCTAGTTTACGTGCTTCGACGTGGGACGCCATTTTGAACTATTAACTTTCACTGGTGCGCGTTTATCATTCACTTTGTTACGCTGTGGTAAATATTTCGTTACCGGTACTATTTTTTATGCGGTAAAGTCTATTAAGAATAACTCAGTAAAATGAGAGGCAGAATCCGTGGTATTAGAGGTTTTAAAAGGCTTTATTCCTATACAAAGGAATACAATTCGAATTGTAGGCATTCTATTCCATCACCACGAAAGTTCAGGAAGGAAGGGCAATACATTATTGACAGGTAATCATTTTTATAGAAAAGGCATTACAGTGAAACAGATGCAGTAGGCGTAACAACTGATAAGACAAAATAAAATATGCATGCGTAACTAGAATAGGCGTAACTAGAAAACGTCATTATACATGATGTCACAAGTGGGTGGATCCATAAGAGAATCCTGCAATGTCAGCAGAAATATTTGGCAGAGATGCGCGCGCAGCCGCATGACGTGTGATTGACGTGCAACTAGAGGGTGAAGGGGACTTGACATTTAGCTCTACATGTGGAGACAGAAGTCTGGGGGTCGTGTCAACCTAATCCCAAATCATATCTAATATCCTATGTTTAAAGAACTGTGTTATCCAAAAGGAGAGGTCTCTAGGATAGAATCTATTCTATACTGACTGTTAGTGCGTGTACAAGCGTCTAAGTGTCTACACTAGATGCGAGGGGGTAGGAATATTCCATGGTAACGGGGCTATGAATTACTTGCATGAGGACAGCGAGGCCTGGCCCTATACACGGTAGCTGGAGGAATGTTTACCTAAACTACTAGACAGGAATGCATCGGATGAGGAGCTGAGGAGATAATCTTGAAGGTGAAATACAGTTTTTGGCAGGCAACGGGCTGGATCAGGCACCGTTAGCCGCGCAGGGAGTAGGACAAAGTTCATGGGTACAGATGCGAGCTCAGACTGGAGCTGTCAGAGGTAGAAAGCAGGGAAAGGCTTGATGGCAGCATTCAGGGCCTACTCGCCTGAACTGCAAAATGGAGTAGATGAACCATATAAAGTCGGTGGCCTTTCATACTTAGGAATGGAATATCCGGCCCATTCATGGCAGATCTGAAAGAGGACATGTTGACGGTGGACGCACATGTGTTTGCGTCTTCATAACTGGAACTGGAGGGAACATACATGTACATGTAGCTTATACATGGAGCCGTTGGGGTCTAAGATAGGGGACATAACTGATCACAAAAATCCATATTTCCTCATTCCCTCCTTGTCCCCTACGGACCCTCAGGAGATATCGATCTTCATCAATCCATCGATCTGTTCATATAGCATCATTTGTTCTTCTTTCTTCTTCCGGGATCTTGAGCGAAAACTTGGATGTGGGATACACGAGGTGGCACACAGACCACAAATCGCTGGCCCACATTGTAGACATAAGCAGCAACTGAATAGTATGAGAAAGCCAATACCTAGGAAGGATAGGATTCTCCATCCCCAGGCTGACAACACGCCCCAGAACCAACCGGACCAAGTCCAGGTGCCTGGACTCTGGTGTATCTGGCTTACAATCTTATGAAGGCGGGTTATGGCTTTATATACTGACGGCGAATTTTCTGGTATGAAAATGCAACAACTTGATCCGATGACCCTACAAGCTCCGCCCCTAACGGCCAGGATGACGTCAAGGACAAGACGATTTTGAAGCACAACAATCCGCATAGCAGACTGCTCTTCTGTTAAATTGCCTAAGGCGGAAATAGTTTCGTTCACTACTGCTTCAAGGGTTCTGGTTAATCTACGTATCAGCTTACTATTAGTGACTGTACCTATATAGGGAAAGAAACCTTTATTGAAATCTGTGTATTTTTCCCATGCTGTTTCAGTGTAATCGACAATTGGGAGATCTCTCTGCTGTCTATTGTGTACTAAATGAGTATTTCTATGATAATCAGGAGGGGCTAGGAAAACAGGTGGTAGAAGGAATGCTATGTAACAGGTACCATCCCAATCTAGAGGTAGACGTATATATGCGGTCTGGCCACATATAAAGTAGGAATGGCGAGAAGCTCTGAATGTAGACTTGCCTTGATCACTGAATTTTATTACAGTGGTGCATTTACTATGGCCCATGTGTATGGAGCCATTCTTTCTTATACATAATTCCCCTTTTACTGGGAATACTGACATGGCGGGCAAGATTGGTGTAGCTTCAGATTCAACGTTCAGGATCATAAGGTTAAGTGTAAAATTACCTAATCCATATACTTCATTTTCTAGATCAGTTCCTGTTCTTTTGGGAAGTCCCTCCTTGTTAGGGTAGCAGACTTTAAGCAAAACTAAGTTCAGGTTTCCCCATACCCAGTTGTCTTGATAAACTGCGGAATTCGAATCTAGGGAATTAATCAAACTAAACCATGCTCCACAGGAGCCATTGTGTGTGAACGGATAGGGAAAGAGGGGCAAAACTCCCTTATAGTTCTGATAGGGAGGGAGTCGGCCACATATCCAACAATTTGTGGCATTGCTGGTTTGATGGGAATGATGTAGCATACTAATGAATGTGTTGTTGCGCAGCGCAAATCTATAGGACAATTCATGCGGAGGTAATTCGCTAAAAGAATGTTCTGCAGTTATATTGTAAGCACGCTTAGGAATAGGGTAATACATGTGCAATAGGATGCTGACAATGATGATCAGAAGACTTAGAAAAAACAAAATTAATAATGTTACTGTGCAGTGACTACGAAATGATTTACAATACGCATGCTTCTTGAGCTGCATCTGATGATTTCTTTCTCTATCCCGGTCTAGAGGATACATGTCAGAGACAAATTCAACCGATTCACCTTGAAGAGGACTTAAACAATCAAATTGTCTGACTTACTAGACCTCAATTTTAGTTTGTAAAGTTCTGGTTTTGTTAATTCAGCCAAGGGGAGCTTTGAGTCTGTCTGTGAGGGAATACAGGGTTGAGTATCTACACTGGATGGTAGTCCATAAAATTTCTTGATATGACTCGAGTGCAACCACCCTTTCCTTCCCTCGATCTTCACAGCTGTCCTTGTGGTGAGTAGAACCAACTTCGGTGACTTCCACCTAGGATCCAGTTGGGTCTTCCGGTCAAAATTCCTGACCAGCACCAGGTCCCCAGGAACCACGTCATGGGGCTTCACCTCAGTATTGTCGGGAAAAGCTGCGGATACCTGTGAACGACAAGATTGTAGTGCAGACATCAAGGAAGCCAGGTAATCTGTCAGCATATTACAGTCAACATCAGTGATTTTACGAGGTATAGGCGTCCCCCACATATTTGGTGGTCTACCGAAGATCACCTCATACGGGGATAGCCCTGTTCGAGAATGTGCTACCATTCTCATGTAAAAGAGCGCAACTGGTAAGGCTACTATCCAATCGACTTCTTTTTCTCTACATATTTTGGACAATCTAATTTTCAGAGTTTGATTATGACGTTCCACGAGACCTGCCGCCTCGGGATGTCGGACACAGTGGAATTTCCATTGGTAGCCTAATAGAAGGGAAACGTGTTTCATTAGTTCGGATGAGAACGGCTGGCCGTTATCTGAGTAGACAACACGTGGTAAACCGTACCGTGGGAAGAATTCTCGAACTAACTGTTTGGCAGTAGTCGGGGCAGTGTAATCTGAAACCGGGTAGGCTTCGGTCCAACGGGAAAGAGCACAGACAACTACGAGAACATATTTGAATCCTCGACATCGTTCCATCTGGATATAATCCATCTGGAGGACTTCAAAAGGGTGATCAGGAGGCTGAAATCCACCCTGTTCTACGGGAATGCTTTTACCTGGGTTAAACTGACAACATATCATACAGGTACGAACTTTTTGTTTAGCTGCGGCTCGCAAGTGTTTGTTGAACCAAATGTGTTGAATGCTGTCTAGCATAGCTTTTTCTCCTAGGTGCGCTGGACTATGTATAGTGTTAATGATGACTTGGACCATTGAGTCGGGAAGAAACCATACAGATTTTTCCTTCGTCATCCACCCTTGATCTGTTTGGATCCCTCCTAACTCAGTCCATTTCTTTATTTCTTCTGGTGTAGCATGTGTCTGTATGTCAATTACATCAAGGGCGGGATCCTTAACTGTCATGCAATGTGTTGGTGTCAGGACTATTGTCTTTGTCATGTCAGTTGTGTGAGTCTGATTCTGAGCAGTCTGTTTAGCTGTTCTGTCAGCTAGGTCATTACCCTGAGAAATGATATCGGTAACTTTTGTGTGGGCTTTGCATTTCATAATCGATATTGCAGTAGGTAGATGTATTGCATCTAATAAGGCATGAATGAGGGGTCCGTGCTGGATGTGGGCACCGTGAGAAGTTAAATAACCTCTCTCTCGCCACAGTACGCCGAAGTCATGGACGACTCCGAATGCATAACGTGAATCTGTGTATATGTTGACTTTTTTATTTGTGGCTTGAATACAGGCTTGTGTCAGAGCGATGAGCTCTGCTGCTTGAGCTGACAAAGTGTTAATACAATTTGTTTCAATGACTTCAGTGTCTGTTGTGACTGCGTAAGCGGCCACTAACTCTCCTGTACTTGTTCTCATACATGACCCATCTACATACAATGTCAAGTCTGGATCTGACAAAGGGATGTCTGTCAAGTCTTGTCTGGGTTTCGTCGTGATAGTAATGACTTCGACACAATCATGTGCCAATGGATCTGTTCCGCCTACTGGTAACAGTGTGGCAGGATTTAACGTATTACAACGTCTGATTTCTATATGTGGCTGAAACAATGTTAATTCGTAACCGGTGAGTCTTGCTATAGTCAAGTGTTGTGTTTGTGTGCGGTTCAAGAGAACCTCTACTGCGTGTGGTACTTGTACTGTCAATTGATGTCCTAACACTATGGCATCGCTTTGTCTGATTGCTAAAGCTGTTGCTGCCACTGATTTCAGGCACGCTGGAAGAGCCTGAGCTACTGGATCTAATGTACTAGAGAAATAAGCACATGGTTTGTGTGATCCTGCTTGTTCCTGAGTGAGTACTGACAAGGCAGTACCTTCGCGTTCTGTAACAAAGAGTGTAAACTGTTTACTGTAACATGGTGTTGCTAGGACAGGTGCTTGGCATAAAGCTTTCTTTAAGCTTTCAAAGGCATGTGTATGTTCTTGAGTCCAAGGGAGGACAGTCGATGTGGCTGCCTCCTGCGTTGTCAACTGGATGAGTGGTTTTGCTAGAAATGCATATTGAGGGATCCACTGCCTACAGTATGAAGTGAGGCCTATAAAAGCCCGCACCTCCTTTTGTGTCTTGGGTGGTGGCATGTTAGCAATTAACTGGATGCGGTCGGGTGTAAGCTGCCTTCCCTCCTTGGACAGCGAGTGCCCAAGATAAACAACTCGCTGGACACAGAATTGCAGCTTGAAAGGGGACACCTTGTGCCCCTTGTCAGCCAGAAATTTCAAAACCGTCAGTGACGCTGTCTCACATTCAGGTTCGCTTCGGGCGGTGATCAGCAGATCATCGACATATTGAAGCAAGGCAGGGTTAACTGGCATGTGGATACTGTCAAGTTCTCGTTTCAGTGCTTGGCTATAGATGCTGGGGCTCTCTGTAAATCCTTGAGGTGCGCGTGTGAATTTAAAACTTCGTCCATTTAACCCCTTCCATGCTGCGCAAATTCCGCCGCTGTGCTGACGGAATCTTGCGCGGGCGTGGTCATGACGGAACGGTTCCGTCATGAGCACAGCTCAACCGTGGCTCATGACGGAACCGTTCCGTCATGAGCACCGAAGGGGTTAAACTAAATCCGAACAAGTATTGGCTTTCCGGATCTATTGGGACGCTGAAAAAGGCATTCTTGAGATCAATTACAGTAAAGAATGTTGCTTCGGAGTCAATGGCTGTCAGTAATGAAGAGATGTCTGGGACCACGGGGTATTGTGGTACAATGCATTTATTTAATTCGCGCAGATCAATAACTAATCGGTATACTGGCGGAGCTTTTGGATCAGTTCGTTTAAGAATCGGAATTATCGGGGAATTACATACATTGGAGTCAGTTTCCACAACCACTCCTTGGGCAATAAGCTCGTCAATGATTTGCAGTAAAGCCACTACAGCATCTGGAGGTAACTTGTATTGTCGCATTCGTGGTAGTACCACTCCTGTCTTTAGTGTGACTCGATATGGTGTAATGTTCATGCAACCAACATCAGTGGGGCCTTGTGCCCATAAATGTGTAGGTAAATTCTGCAGTCGGTGATCCATGTCTCTGGATACGTAGTGACCTTTAAAGTCACGTAAAAATAGTCGTACTCCTTCCGGAGAGCAACATATTATGGCTCCTAGAGCTTTCAATGTTTTTATACCTAACAAGTTTTCTGGACATGATTTAGTAAGCAATAAATCTGTAGTACGTGTTAATGGACCGACTGTAAGTGGAAGAGGTTGTGTTACGTCATTTATTATGGGTTTTCCTGAGAATCCAAGGGAAATATTTTGTGAGCCTGAGAGGGGTGCCCCTGGAACTTCACTGCGTCTTATAGTTGTTCTGCTTGCCCCTGTATCAAGTAAAAACTTTCTGTCTTCCCCTAATAGTTCACTATGTACATAAGGTCCCTCTTGGTCTACAGGAACCTCAATAAGGGGTAAGCCAACTTCCCTCTCTAGGCTATCTCATGAGTATCGCTGATAATCGGGATAATCTGTTTGTGCATACTGATACATTTGTTGTGTTGTTGCTTGAGTTGCAGCAATAGGCTGCGCTTGTGGTGGTGCTACGATCTGTTGTGGAGCTGCCTGTTGCGGAGCTAGTTGTTGCGGAACTAACCTAGGTTGTGCCTGCTGAGGCATTTGTTGTTGATTCTGATCCTGTCTAGGTGGACGTGGTCTCTCATGTGTTCTACCTGTGGCAATATTATGTTTCAGGACTGGACAATCGTGTATATAATGACCTGGTTGTTTACAATAGTTGCATGTCCCTTTCGCAGGACCTGCGGAATCACCCTTTTGATGACTATCGGCTGGAACTGACTGTGCAACAAGCATTTTCATTTTTGTATCTTTCATACGTCTTTGTTCGTGTTCTTGTTCTTCTCTAATTCTATTGTGGTGATATTGTAACATCTGTAGCATCTGTGATGGGGTATTACCTTGCCAGGTACTTTCGAATTTCAATACTCTATTCTTGACTTGTAGCAGAGAATTTTCAACTAATTTTGTCACAAACAGATGTGGATATGACTCACTACTGGCTTTTATGCCACTATTTATACTAAAACATTTTTCAAATCGGGAATAGAAATCGCTAGTGTCTTCATCTGGTTTTTGTTTACAGGCTGAGATTGCACCCCAGTCTTCCTTTTTCGTAGTTAATAAACGCGGCAGTACCTGTATTAGTAATCCTGCTAGTGCTGTAGTCTTTTCCCCAAGCCCTGCTCCTGCAGCTCGGGCCTTTTCTTCGTTTTCTAATGCTGTCCAATCTATATTTTGGTCTCCCACCTCCCATTCTTTTTCTTTGAGTTTCTCATAAACACCGGCGGGTAATAGGACTTTTAATATTTTCATAATGTCGGGGTAGGTATACTCTCCCATGAGTAACATGTCTTTTATCTCACGGTGGAAACCTGCTGGGTCCTTGTCATGGCTGGGTACTACTTTCTTCATTTCTAATAATTCCAGTTTAGTTATAGGCGTGTACACAAACACGCGTGTAAAATTATCACCGGCACCTCTAATTGGGTGCACTTCGCGTAACGGGTTCTGTCTATCTATGTGATACATTTTTCTTCCCATGATGGGAACTGGAACGTGTTCTGGGCATACGAAATTTAAATATTGGTTTCGGGATTCTAGAATTTCCTTAATCAAATCAGTACCTGACCCTCTCCATATATTCGTGAGTAGTTCTGTCAATATGTCAGGTAAGGGTCCTGGATCGGAGTGTTGGCTTTTATATAATATAAGGAGGTGTTGAATCATGTATATACTAGCTAAACGCTGTTCATATGGGTCTAGATTTAGAAACGTGTGTGCAAGTACATCATCATTGTATTCGCCGGGACTGTCAGCCCATTGTACTGCTGACCTGGCTAATTCTTGTTCGTCCATGGAATCGAGCATGTGGTATCCCCGTCGATCTCGGAGTAATTTATCAGCGGCTTGGAATAAGTGTTCAGGGGATTTTGTATTTAGCATAGGGTTTGGAAGATGTCTATTATATTCTGGACGTATTGGACGTATTGGATTGTTAAAACCTCTGGTATTATTATGGGGTCTTCCTCTACCTACATAAGCTATTGTATCTAATTGCTCTGATTCTTGCTCCCCCTCCTCTCTGTTTAGGTCAGTGGCGTCTACCTCTAATCTTTCTTCGTGTATTCGTTCTACTTCTTTGCGGATCTTTCGGTACATAGCTACTATACATAACTGTTTATCATGTCTCCCTTCTGATATATTCTGGCCCCAAGTGACAAGTTTTTGCATTTCTTCCGGATTTACCCCAGGCCGGTCTTGATTTCTGATTACACAGTTTATGAGGAAACGTAACAGTTGTCCCTGTACCTCCGCTTTCTGGTACTCCATGGCTCTGCTAATACTTTCAGGACCTCGCCCTGACTGGACAAAGTGATATATATTTTCTAAATGTGTAGCCATTCCTGGTAGCTTCGTTAAATATATTGCAGCTCGTCGAATACGTAATGATGACAGCAGCATTTCGTCCCGTTTACCGGGCACAGGATCATATCTACAATCTACTAGAAGTTCCTTAAGCATGTCGGGAGTTGCTAGTTTGGGCGTACGTTGGTGTGCTAATTCTCTAAGGGAAAATTTATTTCCTCTGGGTGGCGTAGAAAAAATGTCTGTCGTACCTCCTGTAGCACCGTCTGGGGTGCTGGACGTGAAAGGATTTGTTGAAGGTGAGACAGCAACCGTCGTTGCGGGAAAAGCGGTAGAAACAGATGTGCTTGTCGGAATGTGTGTCGGAGCTTGTTGTTGCGGAGGTACAGACGGAGGATCTTGGCGATGAGCATCATCGGCAAGCGGTCTATGTGGTGCGGTATTAGCATACTCGGGAGCTGCGTCATCTAAATAAGAGGAAAGGAAAACATCTTCTGCGGTTCTGGGATGCCCCTTGGGATGTGCTTTTATCGGAAACAATGGAAGTGGCAAGTCTTTTGGTATTTCCGGAGTAGCCTTAGGTAACCCTTCGGCCAGAAGTGGATACATACCATTCATAAGGGCGTTTCTTTGTCTATCTACTTGTTCTGATTTTACTCGGGTACCTTCCTCAAGTAATAGATTTTCTCGGGTTTTATTTGAATTCTCTCTACCTTTCTCTTCCTGTCTGAGTGCTTTTTCTGTACGTCTATATGATTCTTTACGCCATAATTCAATGGCATCTTTCTGTGACTGTCTGGCTTTCTTTTTCCATAATTCTTCTTCTACTCTCATGATGCAATCTGCATCCCAGGTCCCCGCTGCGGGCCACCTCTGACTTTCTGGTAATTCCTTGGTGTAGTCCACCCATAAATCAAGAAATAATACGGCATCTAGGCCATGCTTATGATACATAAAGTACCCTGGAGTGTCTCTAGGTGGGATGGGAACAGCTTCTTCGAGTACACCTTTTCTAGTTTTGATCTGTCTTAGTTTCGAAAAGAGCGGCATTTTTAGACCTTATTACTAGAACACACTTTATACAAAAAAAACACAATAATGAACAGTCATTCACACCACAGTATATAGAACGTATTTCAAAACATTTAACACTTAACAGTTTTACGAACAATGATAACTAATAGAAAACTAGTTACTGACATAATACTGACACTAGATAATACTTATTTATATTTATTTATATGCAAAACATACTATATATACTGCTAAACAGTACAGATACACTGCTGAGACAGTGCAGACCGGATTTGTGTACCCAAACCCGTCTTGACCGGCACAGACTATGTGCACGTTAAATGCCTCCCCGGTAATGGTACTCACCGGGTAGCTCGGAACGGAAGGCCTCGGAACGGAACTGAAACTGGACCGGACTGGACTCGACTCGACTGGACTCGGAACTTCGGAACCTGGCGGGTCTCTGTATACCTTTGATCTTGCTCTCTCAGCTAGGCTCTGGTCGGGATACTTCGCACTTCTCACCGCCTCGTCTGGGTGGTGATCGCAGCCTCAGTCGTCCCCGCTTGGCCGGAGGGAGATACAGGAAATCCTGCAGGTACGCGTTTTTGTCCGTTCAGCTGTGGCAGGAGACCGGGCCTGCAACGCACCGCCGGCGCGTGAGATGAGAAAGTGTCCCTGTTCGGGCGCCAATTTATGTGGTAAATATTTCGTTACCGGTACTATTTTTTATGCGGTAAAGTCTATTAAGAATAACTCAGTAAAATGAGAGGCAGAATCCGTGGTATTAGAGGTTTTAAAAGGCTTTATTCCTATACAAAGGAATACAATTCGAATTGTAGGCATTCTATTCCATCACCACGAAAGTTCAGGAAGGAAGGGCAATACATTATTGACAGGTAATCATTTTTATAGAAAAGGCATTACAGTGAAACAGATGCAGTAGGCGTAACAACTGATAAGACAAAATAAAATATGCATGCGTAACTAGAATAGGCGTAACTAGAAAACGTCATTATACATGATGTCACAAGTGGGTGGATCCATAAGAGAATCCTGCAATGTCAGCAGAAATATTTGGCAGAGATGCGCGCGCAGCCGCATGACGTGTGATTGACGTGCAACTAGAGGGTGAAGGGGACTTGACATTTAGCTCTACATGTGGAGACAGAAGTCTGGGGGTCGTGTCAACCTAATCCCAAATCATATCTAATATCCTATGTTTAAAGAACTGTGTTATCCAAAAGGAGAGGTCTCTAGGATAGAATCTATTCTATACTGACTGTTAGTGCGTGTACAAGCGTCTAAGTGTCTACACTAGATGCGAGGGGGTAGGAATATTCCATGGTAACGGGGCTATGAATTACTTGCATGAGGACAGCGAGGCCTGGCCCTATACACGGTAGCTGGAGGAATGTTTACCTAAACTACTAGACAGGAATGCATCGGATGAGGAGCTGAGGAGATAATCTTGAAGGTGAAATACAGTTTTTGGCAGGCGACGGGCTGGATCAGGCACCGTTAGCCGCGCAGGGAGTAGGACAAAGTTCATGGGTACAGATGCGAGCTCAGACTGGAGCTGTCAGAGGTAGAAAGCAGGGAAAGGCTTGATGGCAGCATTCAGGGCCTACTCGCCTGAACTGCAAAATGGAGTAGATGAACCATATAAAGTCGGTGGCCTTTCATACTTAGGAATGGAATATCCGGCCCATTCATGGCAGATCTGAAAGAGGACATGTTGACGGTGGACGCACATGTGTTTGCGTCTTCATAACTGGAACTGGAGGGAACATACATGTACATGTAGCTTATACATGGAGCCGTTGGGGTCTAAGATAGGGGACATAACTGATCACAAAAATCCATATTTCCTCAACGCAACCAGCATTGCAGTCATCACGCTCGAGAGAAATTCAAGGTAAACAGTATTTGTAAAAGATTTAACGGAGCGCATGCATCGTTAATCACCAATGTGCTTGCATACTTTAAAAGTCAACCGTTTGTGCAAATACTAGGAATAAAGTGAAGTTCATCTTTTTCATCCAATCGGTGCATAATAGATATGGAAACTAATACTTCAAAAAACATGAGTGAACATTAATTTACAAATAAAAAAACACACTGTTGACAGCTCTGCTTGTGGGTATAAGCAAATTTTGGAACATATACTTGGCATCTTATTTCCTTGCACATTACGACATGGCATCTGGATGTATTTGGAATTTGTCTCCACCTGAAACATTTTTACGCGGTGGGGGCGAACCTACACTAAAGTGGGAGGAATGGAGGGAGTATTTCCTAAATTACATATCTACTTTGGAGGAGGATGATGAGGTTAAACCAGAAAAAAAATACAAGATGCTAATGCATTGTCTTGGTGCTGGGGGTATCAAAGTGTATAACTCCATTAACAAAAAAATAAGGGCTGAAAATAAGGGTTTCATTTTTCAAAATGCTATCGATGATTTAAACACATATTATAAACCAACAGTTTGTGTTGGTGTGGATCGCTACAAATTCTTTCACAGGAAGCAAGGAAAAGAGGAGTCAATTGATGACTACGTCACAGTATTAAAGAATCTTGCTATAAATTGTCGTTTTGGTGCACTCCATGATGAGTTCATCAGGGATCAAATTGTAATGCAGGGTTCAAATGAAAATATCCAAGATAACCAGTGGGCCAAGGGCGAATACCCACTGCAAAATATCATAGACATAGCACGCAAGGCTGAACTGACGGGACGCTGTGCCAAGGCTGTCCTTTCTGAAGAAAAAGACAAAAAGACCAGTGAAAGTGTAAATAAAGTGAGTGATCAGAAAACCAATATAAAACAGAGTTGGAATAAAAGTGGACTAAAAATACAAAACCAAAAGTATGAAACAAAAAACTGGGGGCACTGTTACAGATGTGGAAGTGCGACCCATTTGGCAAATGACTTAAAGTGCCCTGCACGAGAGGTAAAATGCTCAAATTGTGGATTAAAAGGACATTTTTCTAAAGCATGCAACAGACGTAAAACCAAACATGTGAAAATAGTTTCTGAAACTAATGAAATCATGCAAGATTTGTCGGAAGAAGACGATATGAATACGTTTGTCCTCAATATTGAAGATGGGAAAAGCGGAAAATCTGCATATGGGAATGTTACCAAAACGAAGAAACCTATCTGCAACATGTCCATTGGTGGTATAAACATAAGTATAGTGGCAGATTCAGGCTCACCCTATACCATTGTAAATGAAAAGGTATGGTCAGAAAAGTTTAAGGATAACATTGGAGATAACCTAAATAAACCTGACATAGTAATAAAGTCTTTCACAGGTGAGCCAATTGATGTGCAAGGTTACAGATCCCTCACTTTTAATTACAAAGGAAGGGAATCCATTGGAAAACTATACGTATCAAAAGTGGGTCCGTCAGTTCTGGGATGGATGGACCAGGGCAATCTCGGAATTATTTTGGATCCAAGAAAAAAAATCCTGTGCTAGTCATAGCTGAGCAAGGAGACATTAGTAAGAACTTAATTGATGAGTTTCCACGTATCTTCAGCAAGAAAATTGGTGCCTTAAGAGGGTACTTGCATAAAATTAAACTTAAACCAATCACCACCCCAGTGGTACATAAAGTCAGAAACATTCATTTTGCCATAAAAAAAGAAGTCAAAGATCAACTCGATAATCTGCTAGGAGAAGGAATAATAGAAAGAGTAGAGGCTTCAGAATGGGTTGCGCCTTTAGTAGTCGCGAAACGGCCCAATGGCAATTTAAGACTATGTGTGGACCTGCGTGATCTAAATAAAAACATAGTGGTCGAGCAATACCCTCTACCTAAGATCAATGAGATGCTGGCCACAACAAAGGGTGTAAAATGGTTTTCAACGATTGATTTGAAGTCGGAGTACCACCAAGTGCCACTTCATAAAGACAGCAAAAAACTCACAACGTTCATTACACCTTTCGGATGTTACAGATTCACACGAGTCCCATTTGGCTTGGCCTCTGCAGCCGCAATGTTCCAACGGTTAATGCATAGTATGTTCGATGGAATCCTGGACATCTTAATTTTTCAAGATGATATTCTAGTCATGGGAAGAACAAAACTGGAACATGACAGAAAAGTTAGGCAGGTTCTTGAAATATTAAATGGAAAAGGATTAACTGCTGAATGTCAAATATGCTAATTTGGATGCAACACGGTCAACTACCTTGGTCATCAAATTACTGGTGATGGTATTAGCCCTAAAAAAGAGTTGATGGATGCCATCTTGGACTCGCCGGTTCCAACCAATAAAGATGAGCTAAGATCATTCTTGGGAATGGTGGAGTTCTATGCAAGATTTATAAGAAATTTCTCACACAAGACTCATGAATTGAGGCAACTCCTCAAATTAAAAAATAAATTTGTATGGACTGATGACTGTGACATGAGTTTCAGAAATATAAAAAAGGATATGTGCTCTGCTTTACCACTAAAGGGTTTTGATACTTCACTTAAGAGCTTTGTGACAACAGATGCAAGTAACAAGGGGTTAGGTGCTGTGCTTTCACAAAAAGACTCCAAGGGTGTAGAATACACCATAGCATTTGCTTCACGCTCTCTCACTCCCTCTGAAGAGAACTTTTTTGATTGAGCGAGAAGCCCTGGCTTGTGTGTGGGCATTGGAACACTTCAGGCATTTTGTGTGGGGCCGCAAAGTCACATTATGTACAGACCACAAACCATTAATAAAAGTCTTCACAACCAAGGGTTTGTATACGGCATCCCCAAGATTAGCCAGACTTTCTGTTCGACTTTTCGACTTCATGTATGAAATCGAATATGTTCCTGGAATCAAAAACATTGTTGCAGACTTCCTAAGTAGGATGCCCGTAGATCATCCAACTAGTGAAACTTCTTCTAAGGAGGAAGAGAATGCAATAGCAGCAGTTTTGGAACAGGACAGCGGCATATCTAGGGAGGAATGGTTCAAGGAGCAGGAACACGACAGCTCCATAAAGCAAGTGATACAACTTCTGAAAGACGGTTGGTGCACTAAGAATAAGCTCAAAGAACAAGTCAAAGCATTTTGGGAGGTTAAAAATGAATTGTCATATGAGGATGGTTTCCTCCTCAGGAGCGGTAAATTCGTACCTCCCCACGGGATCAGATGTCAACTTTTAAAACTGTGTCACGAAGGACATTTAGGCATAAAAAAAACGAAAGAGAGGGTTAAAAACATGTACTGGTGGCCAGGAGTAAATTTGGAAATTGAACGTACAGTGAGGGAGTGTGCTCTTTGTATGACTTCAGACAAAGCACAGGTAACGTTCAGACCGCCTCTCCAAACATTAACCAGCCCAAGCATGCCTTGGGAAAGAATAGGAATAGACATAATGGGTCCAATATCTGAAGGTTATGAAAAATGGTATGTTTTTGTGATAATAGATCATTTTTCAAAATGGCCAGAAGTACTGTTCACAAAAAACCCAGAGGCATTAAACATTGTAAAGTTTATGAATAGTGTTTTTTGTCGTGAATGTCTACCAAAACAAATTCTAAGTGATAATGGTACCCAATTCACTTCAGACATTTTCAAAGAGTATATTGCAAAAAACAACATTATACACAAGACAACTTCAGTCTACCAGCCTGCAGGTAATGGGGCTGTTGAGAGATTCAACAGGGTAATTAAAGGCATAGTACAAATTGCAAATAGCAACGGACTACAGTGGAAGTGTGAAACACTAAAGACTGTCTGGGCTTATAGAATCACACCATGTGAAACTACGGGACACAGTCCTTTTGAACTGATGCGTGGGAGAACACCGTTGTCAAAGGACAATGTAGGCTGGATCAAAGCAGCCGGGAAAGTTGACTGGTCATCCAAACAGGTTCATGAAAAGCTTGTCAAGTCACAAGCTAAAGCAAAAGAATATTTTGACAAAACGCATGGAAGCAAACGTGTGGTTCTAAGAGAAGGTGACTATGTGAAAGTGAAAAAAAGTGGGCATATCACAAAAGGTCAAGAAAGATACACACCGCCGTTGCGAGTCCGTGAGGTGTATTGTAATTCTGCACTTCTTAGTGATGGTAAGGTGTGGCACTTTTCCAATCTATCAGCATTTAGACATCCTAGGGATGATTCAGATGCCTACACCTCAAAAGTACCAACTAGTGGATCAGGCCTGGAACCTAGGGACACAGCCCTGGGCAAGCAGGCGCATGACTATGACTCTGAGTGCAAAATGCCAATGGATCCTACATCCAGTGCCGACCAGGGCGAGGGTGCTCCATCTGGATAGGTTGAGATACCCAGTCCCAAGGAAGACAGGATCAGACGCAGGTTGCCTGTGCCACCGGTTTTGGACAATGATATACCGGTAACGACAAGCAGGGCGGGTAGACATCTGGGTCCGCCTGCTAAATTAAGAGACTATATTTGTGAGTGAACTTTTTCACCTGTTTATCATTTCCCCCCTTCTCTGTTCCCTAGGGGGAAGGATGTGTTGTGTTTGCATATTGGGTCCCTGTGCGGACACCGTAGTGTAGTTCCGCCCCATGTTGTCCCAGCTGATACGCCGTATCAGCTGTGACGTGATCAGCTGCCATCTGTTGTTGACAGTTGACAGCTGACCACTTAACCCAACGGATGTTTCTTCAACTCCGCCTCCAGAGATTGTGTTGGCTTATACCAAAATAAAGTATATCTTTAATGTACGGCTTTCGTTTGATTTATGCAACATCTTAATATATCAAATCAGAGTTGCTCTCATGCTATAATCAGGTCCCAAATCAGTGTGTTTTGCTGTTCACCCTATGTGGGAAGGGTATGCCCAGACGTGGGTCCCGTGCTCACTACGCCACTGGAGTCAAGCTATCCTGGCTGATGACGGCTGATAGCCAGAAACCGGTCCTAGGATGCTTGATTCCGGTCCAGGGAAGACATGGCTTGGCAGTTCGGGCTGGACTGCTCCCATGAGGCACAGGGTCAAGACTGATTTGCATATGGCCATGTCTGAACTGGGGTGGCGTGGTGAGCAAAATAACGATGGATTAAACCCAGATCTGTGACTGGGGGTGAATGTTTTGCCATTGTGCAACATTCCGTCCATCATCTTGTGTGTTTTGCTGTTCACCCAAATCAGGGTTACCTGTGATTAAAAGAAAATTATACCAAATTTGTTATACAGGACTGTCTGTGCCAGTGCTAAATAACTACTATCCTTATGATGTTACAACAGCCTTACCTGTTGCCGGGTTGCTGCTGGTGTTCGCGTTGCACTGGTACCCAAATACAGGTAACGTGCATGCCGGCTCTCGACTGAATATCATGATGAATACCAAAAAGTGAGATAGGACTCGCCGTGCGCATACTATTAATGAGCGCCATCTTGAAAAGGTAAATCGCTTTCAAATAATATTACTTGCGATTTAATGTTTCTCCCAATACCCACCAAATTAAAATCGAGGCGTTCTGAATTGAAATCTAACGGTAATAATATTTTTGATTGCATAATGAATTGCAAAATAACATAGTTGTTATACTGTCATAACGGTAATTGATGAAATCAAAGTAGGACTCCCTTTGTATGAGCACCATCTTAGAAAATTAAACACCTAAAGTTTGATGCCACTTTCAGTATACTATTAATCTGAATGCCTGCCACAAATAAACCTGATAAAGTTTATAAAAAAGAAAAAACCTGGCCACCAATTTCAGAGGCTGCTATTTATTTCAGCAGACTGCGGAGCAGTGTGCATACAGTTACTTCACCCTACTTTATTGCTTTGTGTTATTCAAAACATTTAATGCCATCATTTCATTATTCAACATGGCATTCAGAAAATACAATCTTCATTTTTCAAACAAAATATAAGACATACGAGTGAACAATAATGCGAAAAGTAAACAGAATTGTGAAAAATGCATTCAAAACCTTATGAATAATTACACCAGTCTATATAGGTTAAACATAAACTATCTCAAAGTGCCATGTACTTGGCTTGTATTTAGAGACGAGCTACCGATGGGGAATAAGGAGAACTTAGGGACTCTGCGGGGATATATTTATAGGGACAACCCTCTCCAGAGTCTTTTTTAATAACTTTCCCTCATAGGAAAAGAAAGGAAAATGCTGACGCGTTTCCAATCCCCATGTGACTTTAGGGATTTTCGTCAGGGCTTGGACCATGGTGTAATCTTTTCTTACAGATGTGTGCGAAAAATCCGTTAGTTTGCACGTTTCTTCAGCACAACCTTCGTGTCTCGAACTTTGTAACTTGAAAGTGAGACCATTCTCTGTGTGTATCTTTGCAGGTCATGGGGTGCTGTCAGGTTGGTAGTACAATTGCCGGTTCTTTTTTTATTTTTGTACATCAGCATCGTGGGAAAATATCATTAACCTTGATAAGTATTGGTTATCGTCCCTGATATGTCTGTATCTGGACAGCGTGTCTGTTTTTTTGCTGTGTCGATGTTGGGCGCAGAGCAATCATGCTCATGTATTGAATTTATTTAGTCCATTTTTCAACTTTTCAATGCAACTCGCGTAAGGTAAATTGTTTTATTTATTTAAATACATACCTCCCTCCTGTCCATCGTATGTTGGACTCCACTATCCCCCCACCCTGCCCCTCCACCGACTCACCGCCCTACAGCACTTCCACTGCCAGCCGCCACTGTAAATCTGTCTATACTTTTCTGTCTGTAATTATCCTCAAGCATTGCTCTCCTTTCAACCTGTTTGTTCAAAAGTCTCCCAGTCCAAGTACAACAAGGGCGACGGAACAGCATTTGATCCGGCTGGAAATCATCTGTGATATCCCACACGTTTCATAGTGCAGATAAAAGGATACCTACCATTGCTCATTCCCTGTTATCAAAAGGAGATATTTTACTTAGGAATTCAGAAGGTCATACTGGAATGCACATGGGTAAACTTGAGGTGCAGAGGGGTGCTCTGCAGAGCAGGGACAATGACTTACCATGTTGGGTTTTAGGTGCCCTGAATGATTTGATGCCACAGGGCACATAGCTAGAAGATGGAGTTCACCACTTTGTTGTAAATACAAATACAGAAGTAGATATAAAAGTAAGTGTGTTAGGATTGATTTAAGCATCACAATCATTTGTAAAACACTCTGCTTGATTCAGTGTCAGATCAGAACCTGTTTGGAACTGAAGAAGGAAATAAAACTCCTCTGGTTGCTGCAGAGTAACATTTTTTGACTCCTTGTCAGCGTATTAGAGATAGTTGTCTGTCCTGCAACTCTTCTCCAGAACTGGTTTCCTAGTTTACTTTTTTATTTGCCTAATGGATTTTTGGACATTCTCTTGAGAAGAGCCTACCTGCTGGATGAACATACTCCTAGAAGCTCGGATGCTGTGAAGGTGTGAAGGGCATGTCAGAATGAAGGAGCTGCATTATCTAGGAGCCTGCCCTAGAAGTCATCAGAGCTGAGGGGCTGGGAAGAGTCTATATGCAGGGGACGTTCGTAGACAGACTGCTAACGTCCGGGGTGTGGGGGAGGGGTTCAGAGACCTTTCCCTGAGAACCCTGCAACATTTGCAGCAGAATCTTCAACGTATCTTTAAAAACTGGAATGTACAAGTCATAGAGACTTTATCGAGTTGGCATTCCAGCCAAGTCTCACTTGCCAAACTCCTGTCAAGCCTCAGATGCAACATTCACATTAACACAATCTACAACTCCACACAGCATCACATGCAGCCCACGCACACAATAACACCTCGACCAGATGCCAGCCATAGTTAAACCCACTGTTTGAAACTGTTCCCCTCCCCTGATCCTAATGGCATTCGAGCTGCTTCCAGCTGAATAACCTACCACCACATCCACATTATAGTTCTTCAGATTCTGGCCTAGTGGCAACACATTTTGATTTGGTCATTGCAGTTCTTTGGGCTAGTGTTCCAGCAACATATTTTTCTTATAGCCAATTGCTGTGAAAGTGGCACCTTTGAAATCGATGAAGGAGCTTTTCCAACCCATTGATTTGCAGTTGGAGTTTCTTTGCCCTGAACCTGAATTCTATATGCATTAGGCCCGTTTGGGGCCATTTTTACTCATGATTATTTTCGTTTTTTTGACACCATCTATTTTGAGAATTTTGTTATCTATTTTTCCCTAGTGTGCGACTTGAGTTATTGTATTGCCTTTCCTATATTTCAACTAATCTTTTTGGGGTCCGTAAAGTTCTTTATATCTCAGTGTTGTTTGACTTATTATTGCACACATGCCATAAACATTTTGTCTCAGAAAATGGAAATAGTACAAAGTCAATGATGTGCTCACTGTATTAAAAAACATTTGATCTGAATGTAGGCCCTTTATCATCCCAGCCAAAAGGCCAGATCCATGAACCCATAGATAGAAGTTAAGCGCTCTTCACAGTGAATGAAAGAATAAATTACTAAAAGAATGTTTATATAGCGCACAGCACCTTAATAGGCCTCTTCGCTCAAACCTCTGCCAGAATCTCTATTCCTACACTCATTTTACATTTGCAGTGCCAGCAGAACCCACTAGATTTCATTATATACCACCAGAATCAGCATCTCTGCATTCTTAGCTGAAAAATTAACCACCTTAGGCGGACAGCACCACACCAGAAACCAGAACATTACCAGACTGGAAACAAAACAAAAACTAGAAAAATCTGAAAATATGAAGATAGACCTTCATCTACTCTCCCAGGAACCTGAAGCAATATTTATGTCAACATCGGAACTTCACTCACCTATCTCATCAGCGAACACTATTTCTCCACACATTAGCAACCCCTATCCTTATACAGAATGCATCATTGCAACAATACTGCCTCTTACCACATGGGTCACAACCCTATTCTTCTTCAGCTATTGGCTGCTGTCAAGCTAGGCTTTCTCTATGCAAATATCCAGACATACATAAATACATTCATACAGACAAGAGTGTGCTCTTACAGCTTGAGTCAAGGATTCCTTACAGAAAACGGGTTAACTCTGTTGGCCATATTGTTTAGAGCTTGTGTAGTTTAGTCACTGCTCTGTGGCTTCTCTCTCTCCCATAGATTGGCAATCTTATTCCATACAGATTCCTTGCTAGAACGGCCAGTTTTGAACAGCACGCTCTCCTTATGCAGTATGATACATCAATGAGGTTTGTCTCCACATGGCTATGCATTTTGAAAGTTGCCACCAGGAACTTAAGGTTGTTTTTATTCAAGTTGCAGTTATTATTCAACCTTTGTCCAGCATGCTATCATATTTTATAATTGTGTAGTTTGTATCAAAGAATTCCCAAAGACACATGAAAGACTTTTTACCTCCCAAGAACCTTGTAGTACAACAGACCTGTAAGCATCTCCTCAGTTGGGGATTATTGGAGGCTGTGATACGGGCCTAGAGCCTTAATACCTACTGTTTAGACAAACATCAAAGTGGACCTCCCTTTTTGCTAAGGATGCTTCTCTTAGTAGTACTATGATGCAAGACATTGTGTTAACAAGGAAATTCAGGATTTTCATCACTTGGTCCCAGATGTGAAGTGACATCTCAACATTAACTGAAAGTTCCATAGTATGGAGAAAATATATTGTGAAGTTGTGTAGCCACAAAAGGGTGGCTGCCAACTGTGTCCTAAGAATGATGGTTTCTATGTAGAATAGGTAGCCTGCATGCAGGTATATTTCGCAATGGGAAAAAGAAGCCTCATAAACACTTAGGGCCCGATTATGACTTTGGAGGTCCAACTGCCAGAGAACGGTGTCCGTCTACACCGCCCCGCTGCTGTGCCGCAGACAGCGCTTGGAATTATTAGGTGAACAGTCGGAAATATACACCGATGCCCTGGAGAGCCTGTCAGCAGTTCTGCGGCGGAGTTGTGGCTGGCTGACTTGTCAGCGGTGAGTCGGCGGACTCCGCCATGATAGCATATCCACCGCCAAAGTGTATTACAAGTGCAAATTGACATTATCGGTCTCACGGAGGTGGACAGCAAATGGCGGTTACTCAAAGGCGGTCCATAGCCGATGTGCGAGGGACCAGAAAATAAATACCATTTGCTAGACCCAAACACCACATATCTGAATCTTGTCACAAGTGGCCACACATGCAAACCACACTATAAAACACACCCCTAACTTGACCAACGATCTTTGCCATTCTAGACAGAGCAGCCACCTTTAGCACAACTACCAATATACATTTCAAACTATTATTTCAAAAGTATCACTCATTAACTACCACCATCTTCAACTCCATTTGCACAACCTAGCCTGTTAATCCCTTCTTAAATATTCCCTTGAACTCACTGCTCTAACATTTTATTCTCCCCTCACTATGGTCCTCAAAAAAACAGCCTTCAGTGAAAGGGAATTTACAAAAATGGTGGATGAAATCATTAAAGTAGAGCCCCAAATATATAGTAGCCAAGTCCAGCATACTCCTCACAGTACAAGATCAGAAACCTGGGAGAGGAGAGTCAACACTGTGAATGCTGTTGGAAATACCCCACTCACACAGCTTGACATTAGGGAGAGGTGGAACAACCTCCGGCAGAAGGGTCACAAAAAGTACAGCAACCACCTCCAGGAGGCCCTGTAGAACTGGCGGTGGTCCTCCCAGTGCTCCATTACGACTCATGCCCACCTGAGGGCTTGGAAGGAATACAGCGAGGAATAGACTCTGCTAAGCCATTTTGCAAGAACTGACACAATATCCCAATGTCCTGTCTGCTATCAAATAGGCCATTTCTGTCGTCATTAACATCTACTCCCTGAACATGGCATGTAGAATCGATCTCAAACTTTGGTTTGTATGTCACAAAGTATATTGTTGCTAATTACACTACAGATATTCATGGCAAAAATGGCATCATATTCCAATTCTGTGTGTAAGTGCTGCATCAAATCCTACAAGAATGAAAGCATGTAATGTGGTATAATGTAAATGTGTGTCAAATCAAATATCTGTACAGTATACATCTATGGTACAATACTCAGCAGTAAAGTAACAAATAACTGCATCTACCATGAAGCCTGCTCTATGCACCTCCACCTAGCATGCTGCACTCCTCACCTCCCCCCTCCTCACCTGGCAGCCATCTTGCTACTCAAATTTCCTACATGAAATCTGACATATAGGGAAATGTACAGAAATGCAATTTGAGGTAGGCAACTTAGTTTGTTGGTGTCATGCACACAAACCCTGAGCTATGTTGGCCTGAGCTACAGATGTAGCAAGCTAAATTGCGATCACAAACGCTGAAATTCGCAGACTTTCAGTGTTTGCAATTGCAAAAACGCTGTGTGCAATGTAGGTAGGTAAAAACCCACTGGCAAAATAAAGAATCGCAAAATGTATGATTCCTTATTTTGCGCACGCATTTAGAGGATCACAATTTGCAATTCCCTAAATGTTATTCAAGTAGCCATCGCAAATTGCGATATTACTGTAAGGAATCGCAAATTACCACCAACTTCACATTGGTGGTAATTTGCGATTACCTTGAAAAATGCACTTTTTTGCATTTTTCAAAGTGCCATGTGGCACACTATGTGCTCCACATGTGTATACATGCACATTTCAGGGGTGCAACAGGGTGTCCTTTAGGAACCCTTGCACCCTTGAAATTGCGTGCGCAATTTGCGAGCACCTATTGGGTATTCCCAAATTGTGCACCCAATTCCCATGCATTCCTATGGGCCTCTTGGCCCTTAGAAATGAATGGGAAGCCATTCCTTATTTGCCACTCGCAATTTGAAATCGCAACGCCGAAGAAGCGTGTCGCCATCGCAGCCATCATAGCTGACGCATTGCACCGCATCAAGAGAAGAGTCTCGCATCGAGGAAGAAGCGTGTCGCCATCGCAGCCATCGTAGTTGTCGCATTGCACCGCATCAAGAAAAGCGCCTCGCATCCACAGAGAAGCGTGCCGCCGTCGGATCTGCTGTCGTCGCATCACATAAAGGGGTGTCGCCGCTGCAACATCGCATCGAGCGGAAGCGTCTCACAAACGTCGGAGAAGAGTGGCGCTGCCAAGGCCGCCGTTGTCGCATCGCGTAAAGGGTGTCGCCGCTGCAGCTGACTCATTGAGTCGAGTCTTCTCGCAACATCGGAGAAGCGTAACGCATCTGGAAGATCTTCACGTCTTTATTTCTTTGCACCAAAAACTTCATCACATCAACATCGTTGCAACACTTTCGTTGCCCTGCGTGTCGCATCTAAAAGGTACATTGACTTAAAGTGTCGCATTTAAGAACTTAAGAGAACTAAGCAAAACCTACCATCTAAAGTAACAGTATTGTGTGTTTTTGTCGTTTAATGGTCTTGTGGTAAATCTATATAAAGAATACTTATTTTTTATATAAAACCTGTGTGGTGTCCATCTGTAGTGTTGTCACTTGGTTACTGTATGTGTTCACAAATGCTTTACACACTGCCTCTGAGATAAGCCTGTCTGCTCATGCCAAGCTACCAAAGGGGTGAGCAGGGGTTATTTTAGGAGTGTACCCCCTTACCCTGACTAGAGGAGGAGGTCCCTATTTGTCACAAGTGCATATCTATGCCAACTAGAGACCCCCAAGTCTTACACAGCACATTTCAGTGAACAAGGATTTAATTGTTTAAAATGGGATATGAAATAAATGCAGATTTCCATTAATAATCTTAAAGATGATTTAAGTCACTAATTATATATATCAGTTCTTAAGCTCAGCAATGGACTGGACACAAATTTCCTGGATGTAAACACATAAATGCTGCCATTAACTTTCATCTCCAATTAAACCCATAAGCTAACCCAGCAACTGCTGCTGAGCGGATGGAGGAAAGTCAGCAGAATCTCGACCAAGACCAAGAAGAAGAAAATCAAGAAGCCCTCAGTGACCAACAACATTGACGACCGGCCTTGCACAACTGGGCAGTCTGGGCAGACCTCAACAGTTGGCCACTCTGGGACCACACCTCCCGGCTGGAACAACACATACCATATCCCATGACCACTGCGTCTAGCACAGGAAGTGCCATCCCCTGCCCCTCAGTTCTGGCTTCTCAGACAGCCACCACAAGCTCAATCAGCCGGAACCCAGTGGGAATGTGCAGTCTGTGTCTAGGGCAGAGGACAGTTGGGCTAGATGTCAGAGGAGGCCAATGTGGATCCCCAGCATAAGTCCACTGATTGGATGGGCACCCAGGCTGCCATTACACAGTTCCTGCATCCGTACCAGGACCCTCAATCTGTGTTGGGCCAGGTTGTCAGTGAAGTTGGGGAAATGAAGGCGCTCATACCAGGAGGTCCCTGCCATCCGGGGAGTTGAGGCGGGCCTCAACAATGAGGTTACGGTCCTATGCAGAGTGGTGGCAGGGGTCCGCACGAGCTACCTGGTCTACACCCCGATGTGGCCTTCATGGTAGGGGTGCTTAGGGATATCCACAGCATCCTCTGCAGGGCTTTTCCCCTAATAACTCTCCCTCCCTGTGTGCCACGTTCATCACCACCACCAACCTCTGCAGCTGCCACAGGAAGGAGGGCCCTGACAGAGGAGTTTACACCTACAGGCCCCCCAAGCTCAGCAGCTCCTGATCCCCCCTCACCCAGAAAGATAAAATGTCCTCGTAACACTTACAGTGGGAAGAGTGGCAAGACTAAAACCACCCACAGTTAACCACCTTGCCACTAATGTCTATGCTGTGTGTGCCACACATTCATGTTGTTGTTTCAACCTCCCCATAATTCCCACTCTGATGTGAGGAGTCATTTGGACATTGGTACCCGGAAACTAGGGTCTCTACTTCAACGTTTTCATCCACCATGATTGTATTCTTCACTTCAGTTGTTTGTTTTCATCCACACTCCTATAACTGTTATTCTCTCAATCTCATATTTTTTGCTACTTGTTTTTCAGTTAAATATATTGAAATATACCCCACTAATCATACTGTCCATTGTATTTTTCTAACATCATTTCATGTAATGACTCAACCACGGTCAAATAACATTGTATGTTTGCAAAGTTTTAATATTCTACTGCAAATACAGTCATATCTGCATAACAACAGTGCTATCCCTTTGCACAGAAGTAGGTCACATGAGGATATACACACACATTGTTTTATCATCTACATCATTGAATCTGTACATACAGATACTGTTCAAATGTGTTTCAGTTAAGCTCTACATCTTCAGCAGAACTTGCTTGAAAAATGAATATCTGTATTACACCAGTTTTACAACTTGGTATTAGATTAAAAAGTAGTCACAAACTCACTTCATGTCAAGTACAAGTAACTAATCCAAAAACATATGACATGCACATGCGGTTTGCCTCAAAGCTCATTTAATCCAAATAATAGATAGAAAATGTGTAAACCGAAACATGTTTGCATTACGGTCTTGAACGAAGGAACTTAGCAATCATGTGTTGCCTACATCTGGTAGTATAACACATTAACATTTCAGTCATGTGTGACAAGCACTCTTAAAACATTATGAGAAGACACAGAAACAGTCACATAAAAGTCATAAGCAATGAGGAATGAGGCCATGTGAAGGCAGATTGACATTAACTAGCCTTAGCCCAAACATTTGTTGTGACACATGATGGCACAGATATTGCTTTGGGACCAAAGCCTCACGAGACAAAATTCCAAGAAAAACAAGGTACTTGCCAAACCATCATAGAACAAGCTGCCATTACACAGATGTGTCACAACCATCATCTATAATAATAATAATAATAATAATAATAATAAACTTTTATTGTTTAGTTAATTAAAACCGTAACAAACGATTAAAAAGAAAAATTGTCCTTTACGATAAAACAAGTAAAAAATGTTTTTTTTTTTCAAAGTATAGTTTAAAAGGCAAAATTTCTAAGGATAACAAGAACTTTAACAATTGCACGTCTGTAAGGCAATCATTAATATAAAAAACCTTTTTGTTTTAAAATTTCATATTGCTTTCAAACGCTTTTCAAAGGCTATCAGGAACTTTATCAGTTTACAGTTAATTATGGGGGATGTTGAGTCCAGAGCACCAATAATGGCAGACCTACAGGTGCGTAGTCTCTTGGCCCTAAAAATGTTCTTTAAAAAGTACATACGCTCCTGGTTCAGAGTCTTACAGTGGCATACGATGTGGATTACATTTTCTTTTGTAGTGCCACATAGTCGACAGACATCTGAGTCTGGTCGTTTCCAGACCGGTTCGTCTGCCAGAGTTGGTAATTTACCGAATCTCAGGGCCATCAGCCTCTTTTTAATGAAAACCGAATATATTGTTTCTAAATAGGCAGCCGGGGTGAGTTTTTTATAACTGTTGATCACGGACCAAGAATGGGAGCGGTCTGAAAAGATGGCTTTGTCTGTAATTAATGAGTGAAATTTGGCCCCCTTATTTAGTGCCTGTTTAAAGGAAATATATGGCAGGTTTTTGTCCCAAAGTTTGGTGGTGCATGTTTGCTCCAGTGCACAAGTCAAATATTTATTAGCGGCTGAGTTTTGTTGGCTTTCTAATTCCTGCCACAAAAATCGGCTCATAGTGTTATTTGTGGAGTTCATTTTAATTCGGTACCATACTCTGGTGCTTGTGTAAAGTCGTCCCAGTAACTCATTCATTACGCCAAATTCTAGGCGCACCTGAGCAGGTGAAGCTGAGCTTGGTAGTTTTAAGACCTTCTTATAGATTTTTGTGATGAGGTTGTTTAAAATAACAGCGTCCTTGCCGTGCATTGCTACACTAGCATACGCTAGGGTAGGAAGAACTTTGGTGGCCATCACTGTCAATAGGGGTGTAAACGAAGGACCTTCCAGCTCTTTTGAAAGTATACTTAAAGCGAATATTAAAGCTCCTGCTCTTTGCGTCATGTATTTTTTTTGAGCGTTTAAGTTCAGTTTGTCGTTGATGTAATATCCTAAATATTTGTAATTTGATACTCTTTCCAGGAGTTTTCCTTCAAGCATGATATTAAGATGCGCAGATCGGCGGTTGATTATTAACATTATTTTTGTCTTGGACAGATTGAGAGCTAGGTTGTTTGCCTCTAAGAATTCCGATGTTACTGCTAGTAGTCTAGACAGGCCCACTTTGGTTAGGCTCAGAAGCACAATGTCATCGGCATAAGCCATATGAGTAAGTTGGAGGTTGCCAAGTTTCGGTGCATGAGCATTACAGTTGTTTAATTTGCCTGAGAGGTCAGAAATGAATAAGTTAAATAGTTGTGGTGCTAGGACGCAACCCTGTTTTAATCCGATCGATGTATAGACTTTTCTTGATAGATGTGACCCATCCCCTAGCTTGATTCGTGTCCAGGTCTCAGAGTAAAACAAGAGTAGGCCCCTAAGTATCCCCTCCGGTATGGCCCATCCTCTTAACTTCGCCCATAGTAGCTTACGATCAACACTGTCAAATGCCGCCTGCAGGTCAATAAAGCAGAGGTTAAGGTCCTGTTTAGCGTGCTGGCATTTTTCTGCTATCATGGTTATTGACAGTATGTTCGACGTAGTTCCGAGTCCAGCTCTGAATCCAGTCTGGTTAATTGGGATCATAACTTTGTCTTCTGCCCAATTCACCAGATCTTTTAGAAGGAGTGAAGCGAAATATTTAGCTTCTATGTCCTGGAGTGTTATTAGGCGATAATTTAGAGGGTTAGCTCTATCTCCTCCTTTATATATGGGCGTGATGATAGAGCCTTTCCAACTTTCAGGAATGCGATTACAGTTTTGAACATCTGCAAAAAGTTTTTCTAGCGGTGGACCCCAAAATTCTGGTGTTTGTTTAAAGGCAATTTGCAGGATAACGTTTGGTCCCGGTGCCCCGTTACTTTTACCCTTTCTAATAATGGTGATTATCTCCTCAACTGATTAGGCGCCAACTGTGGTCGCGGGGTGTACCGAATTCTTTGGGACCATTGTCGTTGGGTGGATACAGCGTTGATCTTTGCTATTGTTCGTATAGGGATCCCCCGAAACGAACTGCTGCGCAAGTGCCTTCGTTGGGTTTTCTTTAAATTTTGACGACAAAAAAGTTGCCCATTCAGTTTCTTGGATGTTTGATGTTAATACATTTTGCGGTCTTATTAGCTGGTTTATAATTTTCCAAAATTTATTTGAATCCTGGAGCTTAGTGCTGGCCAACAAATTGATCCAGAATTCGTCATTCGTCTCCCTTTTATGCTCCCAAATCTTTTTTTTATATAACTTTCTTTGAGCAAGAAAAGTTTCCAAGTAGCTCCGGTTGTTAGTGTTTAGTTGCAGATTTTTTTTACTTCTTCGCAAAACCCTTCTTAGTTCTTGTAGCTCCAGCGGCAATTTCTTTCTTGGGTTCTCTCTCTTAGCCCCTGTTTTAAGTGGTTTCATTTTTATCTGTAGTTTCTCTATAAAAAGGGACCAGGCTTGAATTTTGTCCATTGTTGCACTTTCCAACTCTTTCAATGTGACCTCTATTATTGCGAACCAATTCTCTTCATTCAAGCTATTCCAGTATATACGTTTTAGGTTAAGTGTACCTAGTTGGCCCTGTAGGGAATAGGCAGGTTGAAGTGTTTCTGCAAAGAAGTTGAGTTTAAGATGTTGCATCCCGTGATCACTCATTGGTGTATATTCTATGTAGAAGGTGAGTAATAGGGGGAACAATTGAAGAGTAACAAAGTCCAGTATTGATTGGGTGTATGTCCCGTAATAAGTTTTTTTCGGGGGTCTGTCTTCCTCTGTCCTGCCATTCAAAACTCGCATGCCTAGGTACTCCAGCTCCGTTACCAGATGTATGGCTAGGCTGTCCTTTCGACTCTTTATTGCTCCATTTAACTGCTGAGGGACATTCCAGTGCGTGTTCTCTTCAGTTAGTATCTCGTCTTCCTCTGGAGTGTATATCAGGTTGGAATTGAAATCTCCTGTTAATATAATGTTCCAAGTTGGCTCTGTGCTTCGTAAATTTAGTATTTCCTTACATAGCATATCATTTTTTATCTTTTTTGCTTGGTGATTTGGTTGAATGTAGTAATTGATCAAAATTGTCGTTTTGTGGTCGCATGCATTTTGGCCGGATAATTTTACAAGCTGAATGCTTGGATCTGGAGATTTAAGTTGTTCTGAATTAATTTTTAGGGCAGTAGACACGTAAACTGAAAGACCTCCAATTGCTCGGCCAAAGGTTTTGCCTTTCTTCGCAGGTACCGTGTAGTGAATAAATCAGGCCAGTGCAATGTCTTCCTGGAGCCAGGTCTCTTGCAGTGCAATTATGTCAGTGTTGTCCCATTCATCCGGAGCAAGACCGTCCTCCAGCAATCTTTTTGCTCCGGCTATATTCCATGAGATTATGTGTATATTGTTATTTACTACTTTATTTATTTCTGAACCGTTCGGTCAATTCTTCCGATTATTCAGCGTACCGGGAAGCCATTTCCAATCGTCAGATGGAGCTACCGAGTCCCCCATTCTATCGGTGTCAGGTACTTCACGTATGGTATCTGCCTCACTTCTGCCTTTGGCGTTCTATAAAATAGAATAAACTGGTTTTTTCGGTGCAAGGTCCGCCATGCTCCTTGTAAGTTGTTGGCAGTTCTTTGTCTTTAGGGGAAGCGGGTATCTTGGAGTGATTGGCTGCGATAATTGGATACCCCATGATTGGAATATATCCGAATTCCCTAGTATTAATTGCACTATCGAGGCGGTTTTCCAGGTTGTCATCGTTTGTTCATTTGTTAATTATTTTGTGCTACTTAAAAATTGAACTTGATCTAGGTCGAAAGATTTGATGGCAGTCAGATCCTTGATTTCCTTCATCAATTTTAAAATATTACTCCTGTTTAGGATATCATGACTGCCTTGAGTCACGTATTCCGGGATGAAAATAATTTGGAAACAGACGTCGTCTAGCTTAATGCTGTCTGTCGCTGGCTTCGTTACCACCTCGTTCTTTGACTGCGTATTTTCATTTTTCACAATGCAGAAGCTCAGTTTTGTCTGGACCACATTACGCTGAGTGACTGATGTTAGATTATGAAGTATTGGCCCGGAATTTTGTGCAATTTCTTGTATTCCCCATTGGTGAGCTATTTTTGACCATCATCTATGACTCACAGTCCCAGGAACAATCCATGTTCACTCCGTTCTTCAGAAATGGCAACACATACAAGCTGAAGTTACAACTCGATTATAAACACATGAAGACATGGTGCACAGACCTACAAGTGAACAACACAGTGATTAATTATGCATAATACAAATTTGGCCTTTTCTGAGGCTCTACATTTTTGGCCTTTTCTGAGGCTCTACATTTTTTTAACAATGGTAATACACACTGGCATCATTCATCACCTTAAAAGCATCATACTACAGCACTTTTCCAAGTCTAAACATGGTCTGATTCACTCAAAATATTCCCTTGGTCTGTACTACACCCTTGCAGTGCCTAGTGAAACTGTAAACACCACATCTCAAAGTACACTTACCTTCAGGAGAAGAAGTTGTGGTTGAGTTCTTGACGCACATCTGCTCCAATATCCTCACCACTATCATCATCATCACTTGGCATTTCCCAGCGCCCAGCAGCGGGGTTCACATGCTCTCCATCCTCTGTGATATGTGGTATCTCCTGTCTCAGGTCAATGTTGTGGACGGTACAGCAGGCCACGAGATCTGGCATACCTTCCTGGGTGAGTATTGGAGGGCTCCACCATTCCTGTCCAAGCAGCGGAACCTGGCTTTCAGGAGGCCAAAAGTCCACGTCGCATGTCCTTCTTTGTGCATCATTGAAACGTTGTTCACCAGACATTGTAGGATTTCGGAGCGGCATCAACAACCATGGCTGGCTGGTATATGCTGAGTCTCCTAAATGTGAGATATGTAGGATGAAATTATTATTTAACATACTCATATCAATTTGCATGATATCTACTCATAATCAGTCTACCACACATCACACCCACAAGCCATACCCTCTCTGGTTGGAATTGTAACATCAGCCACGGTATGTTACTGTTCTGCAGGATGAAGCTATCATGGGCATATCTTGGAAACTGGGCACAGATGTTGGAGATGTACAGATCTGCCAAACAAACATATTGCACGTTAATCAAGTGGTAGTGTTTGCAGTTCCTATAAAGGCACTCACGGTTGTGTGGTGACACTAAGGGAATGCGTGCACAATCAATGGATCCAATTACATGTGGGATGTGACCTAGTCCATAGAAAGCTGCCTTCACTGTGCCCAAATCATCATGGCCAGGAAACTGAATGCAGCATTTCATGTCTTTAAACAATGCAGCAAGCACTTGTGTCAGGACAAGACTAAACGTCACTTGTGACATCCCACCTGAAGTGGCAACAGAAAACTAAAAAGAGCCAGTGGCCAAAAAGTGCAAAACAGATAAAACCTTTACAAGAGGGTTGATACTGTGGATATTGTTAATCTCTCATCGGACATCCTGCTCCAACTGACTAGTTAGATCCAGAATGGTCAGTCGATTCAATCTGTATTTCTGGATGATGTGACTCTCCTGCATGATCTAGAGGTCAGGGAATGGACGGAGCAGTGGAGGATGACTGCCTCCACCTCTCCAAGGGTACCTAAGTGAGAGAGTAGTGGAACATCATTGCACTCTGTTTGCAACATCAAAATACTTTTTACATGTAAAGCATTGTACAAATGTAAATGACATATGTTTTTTAAATGCAGGAAACTAGGTACTGTGAATTCATTACTGTCCAGCCTGACTTTACTATCAGTCACCTACAAGGTCACAATCCACATCCCAATACCTTGTTCATGCAGTACATCAAATGAAATTAGCTGATATGGCAAAAAGGGTATCTTGTCTGTCTGACATGTTTAAACTGGTACACCATCACATATGTTGCAAAGTCTGACTACCTGCCATGTACATCTATGTATTCCACAATTAGTGCCATGTACAACACTTTGACTGGGCTTAAGAGCATATGAAAAAGTAAGCCTTTAACAATCATATTTAGTGGTAGTAGTGCATATACAAGTGTAAAACAAAAGAGTAACAAGTGGGTCTGAGGCCATTGCAAACACATTACACTTGACCGCTGACATGGCAGCTGTCTGAACTTGCCCCAATAGGAATATATAGGCATACACTGCCAGCAGACAAAGACCGCACGCTTGGGGGTTTCATGCACAGCAGTCTCCCTCATCAGACAATGTTGGCTATATTTGATTCAACAACACGACCGCCACGACAACCACTGAGACCCCTGCCCCCACAACCACCATCCGCACCAACCACCTTCTCTCCTGGACCAACATCAACGACGACGACACCATCAAGATCATAAACACCATCCAATCCGGATCGCTGTCAGACCCCTGCCCACACCACATCTTCAACAAAGCCAGCAACGCCATTGCACCAATATTGAATGCACCCTGCCAAGTTTGAGTAACAAATGAAAATATATCTTTAATTGATTATAAGATATCCCTGTGATTTTCTGTTTTTTCTGTTGGTTTGTTCTTCTGCGCATTTATTGCATAAGCTATTCAATTTATTTGAATTCCGGTTCAAAATTTGTCAACATTGAACTTTTAAATTTTTTTTAATACAACACATGATAAAGTTTTGAATAAAATCCCTTGTGGCACACTTTACCTGATAACTCCCAAACAGACACTCCTGAATGGATGACTCTATACATGGGTCACCATAGCTGATGCAGCTTGTCTCTTAACATCATTCAAATATGTCTTGCACAGCATTGTCAAATAACCAATAACAGCTACTCTTGTGTAATGTCATGTACATATTTCATGATCCAATTTATCATACTCTCGACACTACAAGATCATAAGGAGTCACATAATGCAAACGACCCACATGTGTCTGACAATGGCTGCAAGACCCCAATTTATGAATGGTTAGTCTATATAATACATGCAACAGTGCTTTACAATCCAAAATGGTGAACCTCAGTATATCTAACATTGCACACACATGCACCATGTTCATGACCTGTGTCACTCTCAGAATCACACAGATGCACACCATGTTGTACGATGGGAGTATGAGTCACCGCACATGGCAGTAATTACATTTTGAAAAACACATTAGAAAATGTCACAGTAGTCACAAAGATGTCTTGTACTCAATGTATCAAATCATACTACTGGTTTGCCATAATCATTGTAAAGTCTGACATTGTCATTGCACCTGTACAGTACTGCCAAATGTGTCTTGTGTGACCTCTTGACTGATTAAACAGACCGTGTGTTGGTCCTGCCCTTTGTTTTGCTGTCGAATTGTCCTGACTACTGGATCAAGCTAAATGTTTCAAAGCATTTAAAGCATCAATCAATCAATCAATCAATCAATCAATCAATCAATCAATCAATCAATCAATCAATCAATCTTTCAATCAGTACATTTGTAGAGCGCACTACTTACCCGTGAGGGTCTCAAGGCGCTGAGGGGGTGATGCTACTGCTCGAACAGCCAGGTCTTGAGGAGTCTCCTGAAGGTCGGCAGGTCCTGGGTCTGTTGTAGGCGGATGGGGAGGGTGTTACAGGATTTTGCAGCGAGGTGGGAGAACTATCTGCCACCGGCAGTGACTCGACGGATGCGGGGAACGGTGGCGAGGGAGAGGTCGGCGGAGCGAAGCTGGCGGTTCGGGGTGAAAAAGGTGAGTAGTTTGTTGCGGTACGCTGGTCCGGTGTTCTGGAGAGCTTTGTGAGCATGGGTGAGGAGCTTGAAGGTGATCCTCTTGTTGATGGGGAGCCTGTGCAGGTCTTTCAGGTGGGCTGTAATGTGGCTGTGGCGGGGGATGTCGAGGATGAGGCGTGCAGAGGCGTTCTGTATGCGTTGTAGTCGTTTCTGGAGTTTGGCTGAGGTTCCTGCGTAGAGAGCGTTTCCGTAGTCCAGTCTGCTGCTGACGAGGGCCTGGGTGACTGTCCTTCTGGTACCAATGGGGATCCTTCTGTAGATCTTGCAGCGCATGCGGAGGGTGTTGAAGCAGGAGGAGGAGACGGCGTTCACTTGCTGGGTCATTGACAATGCGGAGTCCAGGATGACTCCCAGGTTGCGTGCGTGGTTAGTGGGCGTCAGTGCAGCTCTCAGTGTGAGTGGCCACCATGAGTAGTCCCAGACGGAGGGGGTGGATCCGATGATGAGGACCTCCGTCTTGTCTGAGTTCAGTTTCAGGTGGTTGTTCGTCATCCATTCGGCGATGGCCTTCAACCCTTCGTGGAGGTTAGATTTGGCGGTGGTGGGGTCTTGGTGAGGGAGCAGATCAGCTGGGTGTTGTCGGTGTATGAGACGATTTTGAGGTTGTGTGATCGGGCGATGTTGGTGAGCGGTGCCATGTAGATGTTGAAGAGTGTGGGGCTGAGGGACGATCCTTGGTTTCCGCCACAGATGATCTTGGTGTCTTTAGAGCAGAATGGGGGGAGGCGGACAATCTGGGTTCTGCCAGTGAGGAAGGAGGTGGTCCAGTCCAGGGGCTTGTCGCGGATCCCTGCGTTGTGGAGGCGTGTGCAGAGGGTGTGGTGACAGAAAGTGTCGAAGGCGGCCAAGAGGTCCAGGAGGATGAGGGCCGCGATTTCTCCGTTGTCCATCGTGGCCCTGATGTCATCGGTGGCAGTGATGAGACGCTGTTTCAGTGCTGTGGTTGCTGTGGGATCTGGATTGGGACGGGTCCAGGATGTTGTTCTTTTCGAGGAAGGAGGTCAGTTGCCTGTTGACAATCTTCTCGATGACTTTTGCCGGGAACGGGAGGAGGGAGATGGGCCGGATGTTCTTGAGGTCCTTGGGGTCTGCCTTGGGTTTCTTGAGTAGGGCGTTGATCTCAGCATGCTTCCAGCTCTCCAGGAAAGTGGCGGTCTTGAAGGAGCTGTTGATGATCTTGCGGAGATGGGGTGCGATGGTTGAGCTTGCTTTGTTGAAGATGTGGTGCGGGCAGGGGTTGGATGGTGAACGGGAGTGGATGGTGTTCATGATTTTGATGGTGTCTTCGTCGTTGACGTGGGTCCAGGAAAGCAGGTGGTCGAGGTGGCTGGGGGGCGGTGAGTCTGAGGTGTCTGTGTCTGTCGGGGGGGCCTGGTTGGTCTGCGATCTTGTGGTGGAAGAAGCTGGCTAGGGAGTCGCAGAGGTCTTGCGATGGTGGGATGTCGTTGGAGATGGAGCTGGGGTTGGAGAGTTCCTTCACGATGTTGAAGATCTCTTTGCTGTTGAAGGAGGTCCTTTTGGCGGTTCGGATGAGTTGGTGGTGTCTGCGGATGGTGCTCTTGTAGGCTGTGTTGCTGTCCGGTGTCTGTTCGTGGTGCCACTTCTTCTCGAGCCTACGGCAAACCTGCTTGGATGCCTGGAGGTCGGCAGTGAAGCAGATGGCTTTTCTGTTGGTGCGTCTGTTCGAGGGTTTCTTGTTCGGGGTGAGAGTGTTGGCGCAGTCGTTGATCCATTGCCTGAAGATGCAGGCGGCTGGGTTGGTGTTGGTGGGGTCAATTGGTGGGTCTCGGGCAAGGGTGGTGATTAGCTGGTCTTCAGTGACTTTGCTCCAGCTGCGGTGGGGGTCCCGTTGTGTGCGGTGGTGCATGGTAGGCTTCTCGAAAGTGAAGTGGACGCAGCGGTGGTCGGTCCAGTGGAGTTCGGTGGTGTGGCTGAAGGTGACGTGGTTGCTGGCGAGAAGATGGGGTTGAGCGTGTGTCTGGTGGAGTGGGTGGGAGTCGTGACAAGCTGTTTGAGTCCGAGGTTGGCGAGGTTGTCGAGCAGGGTAGTGGAGTTGCTGTTGTTGGTGTTCTCGAGGTGGAAGTTCAGGTCTCCGAGGACGATGTAGTCAGTGGATGCAAGGGGCACAAAAGACAAGGGAGAAAAGGGGCACAGAGGAAAAAAGGGGCACAGAGGGCAGAACAGTACACCAGTAAATTAGCAAAACAAAAAAGATGGTACACAACAAAAGAAGTGAGAACACAGTCGAGGCAGAGGGGCCTCGAACTTACGGCAACGGCAGTGGTAGCGAGCACAGGAACATGGGCACAGAAGTGGTGCTGTGTGGCGAGGTGGAGCGACCTGCCTGTGAACTTAAATGTGTGATGAGATCTAAAGTATGTGTACATGGCACACAATGTTTCAAATGATCTTGGACCGGTCATAATGGGCATCTTGCACATTTTAGTTGTCCAAAAAGCATTGATCAGTGTCGTAAAAGCCACATGTCTTGCATGTACAATCCATTAAGCACCCACCTGTTTCTTTCCTCCAGGTCAACTGCCAACTGAAGCAATGGATTTGGAAAGCCATCGCCAGGAAAGTGCAGACTCAGACAGTCTTTTGCCGGCAGGGCTTCCGTTGCCGGAAGATGTGGAAGGACCTCAGACACTGGAGCCGAAAGATCCCCATAGTCCAGTTGAGAAAGTTCTCCCCACTTCGAAGGGGCAGGCGCTGGACCCTGACTCCACTCAAGGTCCGTATTCTGGTGGTGGCCTACCCTGAGCTTTATGGGCAGTTGAGGGTTCAACAGCAGCTAGGAGGGGGTGAGTAAAGACCTGGAATTATGATTTAACACCTAAACACATTATAAATATCACAGGCACCCCTAAACGGATCTATCTGAATTGTGACCAATGCAAATTTATATTACAGAATACATGCCTGTGTAGTGTTGGCAGGCTTTGCTCCATATGTTTGTCAGACCACCATCAACACTGCAGCATACAACTAAATGTATGTCTCTTCGTGGCACGGCCTCTGTGCCCAACCCCATAGAAGTAGGCTGTAAAGGTGTCAAGGACGTATGTGTGAGGTTCAAGTACAGCATCTGTTGTATCATGACTAACAGCATGAAAATGTATTTTCCATGTGTTATCCTTTTATGTGGATCTCATTTGAGTTCCAAAATCATAAATAAAATTAAGACTAACTGAGAAGACTAACAGTGATGTGAAGACATGGGTGATTTTTCCCACATACTTATCAACATGAGTGTCTTGAGACTATCTAAATCTGGTGTAGCGGCTCAGATATACTTGGCCTGAGGACTCACGATACTTTAAGTCCATTAATGGCACACACAAATGGATTATGGATGCAAACATGATATTGCCTGCAGATGAGTAGCATGTAATGGTAACAACATAAGTTGTGTACATATGTGAATGTGCTTGGAGAAAACACCAAACAAAATATGTATGGAGGTTCTATGATGCATCTTCCCAATGGTCTTTAGGTGTACCAACAAACTCCATGTGGGCAAAGGAATCCCTTGAAAACAGCACCGTCCCATATGCTGTCACTTGAATAACTCCAATATGGAAACGGTCCCACACTGAAAGTAGAGATGTGCAAATGCGCATGTGATGTCAGGGCATATGGATGGATGTGTTCATATGTCAAGTAACATGGTGGTCACTATGTTTGAAACATACACAAGGAGATGATGGACGGAGAGCTGTAACATTTCAGACACTCACCCCCAGTCACAGATCTGGGTTGAATCCATCATCATTCTTTAGCTCACTTTGCCACCTCATGTCAGACCCAGCTATATACAAATCAGTCTTGACCCTGTGCCTCATGGGTACAGTCCAGCCTGAACTGCCAAGCCAGGTTTTCACTGAACTGGAAACAAGCTTCCTGGCACTAGTTTCTGGGTAACACCCTTCATCAGCGGGGCAGCTTGAATCCAGTGGCAAAGTGAGCAAGGGACCTACGTCTGGGCATAACCTCCCAACTTAGGATGAACAAAGCAAACACAAAGAGATGATGGACGGAGCGCTGAAACCTTTCAGTCACTCACCCCCAGTCACAGATCTGGATTGAATCCATCATCATTCTTTAGCTCACTTCGCCACCTCATATCAGACCCAGCTATATGCAAATCAGTCTTGACCCTGTGCCTCATGGGTAGAGTCCAGCCTGAACTGCCAAGCCCGGTCTTCACTAAACCGGAAACAAGCATCCTGGGACCGGTTTCTGGCTAACTCCCTTCAGCAGCCAGGCTAGCTTGAATCCAGTGGCAAAGTGAGCAAGGGACCCTCGTCCAGGCATACCCTGCCAACTTAGGGCGAACAACTTCGTTTGGACATTACTTAGGACTGTCAGTCAAATTAGCAAAGCATGGGAATCACCCCATAGTCTGCATAACAATGGGCATTCTCAATGAACAACTTAGTGAGTAAACTACTACTTACAAACAGTTTATAATGGATGTTGGCTTTGCTAAAAACATTATGTAACAGACATACTGCTGTGATAATCATGTAGCAGGATTATTGCAAGCATCAATAGGCAAGTTTTGTGATTGTATTATGTCCATGTGAGGAATGAGTATGACTGAAGTAAGCAATGACTTGTGAGTTAGTGTCACATTTCCCAATCATTTGTGATTCACAGAGGGTTCAAAGAGACCCTGCTACAGACATGGATGAGGAGTAGGGAAAAGTTGATGCATTCAATTGTCAGATACTGTGTTCAATGCCACCATGTGTGGAGTGATGACTAGCTCACGTTGCAGACATGCATGTACTCTTGACAAATCAGTATCACTACAGTCATACTGATCAGGATTGTTTGGATATCAACATTGCTAGTTGCTCAGCGTGCTAATTTTTGCCTCTGGCAAGTCTACAATGTTTACAATTACATAGCTACTGTTCCATTGCAGCATCTACATAGACAAGCGGGGGAGACATGGGCCAAGATGTTGGGGAAGCAGCTGGTCAAAGTGGTTCAAGTCAGGACACTGACACTGCTGGACCCAGTGGCCAAGAGGGCAAGGGGAGTGCCATGGATGATCCAAACTGGACTAATAAATTCAGCGAGACAGCTACAGAGGCTCTCCCTTGGTGGTTGTGGCAACCACCGAATCTGGTGCTGTGTCATCAGTGTCTGCCACCCCCTGTCATCTCTGCCCTCTCTACTGCTCCCAGTTGCCAGTTGCACATGCCTCACACTTCCTAGGTACACCGTTTCCTTTGCTCCACGCAGCCTGTCCCTGTGTCCTCAGCGGCCCTTGGTGATGAGGCTATTGACCTCCTGAAAAAGATCTCTGTTGGGCAAACTGCACTGTTGAATGCCATCCAAGATCTGGGCAGCTAATGTACACAGTAGCGGCTCCTCGTGGGAGTGCTGCAGTGGGGTTTGGGCGGGGGTGCGGCAGGGTGGGGGGTAGTAAACTCCGACTTACTGCCGAATGGAGTTAAGTAAATAAATAAAAAGAATTACATTGGTTGTGCTGCAACACCAATCGGCGATGCAGCGCGCGGAATCTAATTTGGTTTATTATTTATTTATTTACCTAACTCCATTCGGCCGTAAGCCAGAGTTTACTACCCCTAACTCTGCCCCTCCCCCGCCCTGCCCCGCAGCACTCCCATGAGGAGCAGCTACTGAATGTACACAGATGTCTGCCTACCTGGAAGGTATTTACAGTGGTATGTGTGCCCTACAGGGGTCGGTTCAGGCTCTGGCCACCTCATTAATGGCAGCTATACCCCTACCCCAGCCTTTCAACCAACAGTCTTCACCATCCCCAACACCTTGCCCATCCCAATCCTAAGATCCTACACCTCTGCCTGCCCTGAACACAAACACAGCTGTGCATGCACCCACCCAAACACACACCTGCAGCACACAACCAGCAACATCCCCAGCAACCACTACACATACTACACCTTCAGACATACAGCCACACCACCCCAGCTATCAGCACAGACACTACACCTCCATCTACATCACCTTTACAAGCAGCTGACACCTCAATGTCCTCTTCCTCCTAACCTGATCCCATTTCTGATTTATCCTCACCTATACCCGTGACCATTTATTCTTGTCCCTTGGACTTTGCCCTGTTGGACAATTCATGCCCCCCCATCAACACAGGCCCACTTTCTCCATCCCTTTCCTTTGGCAGCATACCCTACCCATCCTAAATCCACTCCCAGGATGGAAAGAGAGGCGGGACTCATTTCATTTGGAAAAACACACTCCCAGGGCAAGATCCTCCCCTCCCAAAACACACCCCTCCTAAGCCCAAGCCTAGTCATTGCAAACCCTAACCCACATGTCACTATTCTATCCCAGAGGTGTCTGCTCAACCTATATGATGCCCCTCCAGGAGAGTGTGTTCAGACAGTGTTTGTTTGGCAAGTGAAGTGGCATGTATCCTGTTGAGCTGCCACCAGGCTTTATTGTCATGACAAAAAAGTGATGCCTGAAGTGTTTTTGTATATAGTTGTGTTGTAATAAACATGTATTCATTCGGTTAACTACTAAATTGTGATGTCCTGGTGAGTCTTCTGATTTTTCGATAGTCTGGATCCCTGTGTTGTTTTTTGGCATCTTAGGTTTCTACATAACATGACGTGTATTTGTAAAGCGCACATTCACCCATAAGGGTATCTTGGGGCTGAATAACAGATGTCTATTGTTACCCAAATCAATGGTACTCATTTTGTCGACCTCAGATGGATGAAAGACTGAGTGGGTCTGCCGACATTGAACCTGTGACCATGAGGTTCAACACAGGCCCCTGCAGTGGATGCATTGGTCCACTGAGCCACCAGAAACATAGATAGGTGACTGAATCCGTAAATGGCACCAATGAAGGGAAACAGTTTGAGAGGTCCAAGTGTTACATGGATTGACATACTTCCACACATGGAATGAGGCTCATCTGAATGATGCTAGTTATGTGTAATGATTTTTAGGTCAACGTGCACCGGTTTTGAATTGATCAGCCTAATTATGTTTAGATTTAATATCTGGCAGATGTTTGTGGTTGTCAAACATCACAGTTAAATGTTATAAATACATTGTCATGACACATGCTGACAGAGTACAACAGTCCCATGTGCACACAGGTGTACACTACTTTCACATGGCTGATCTGCCTGTGTTACAGGCACAATATTTGCATTGTTTGGTGAGCCATGACCGCTGTCCACATTTACATGTCTTGCATGTCAGATAGGAAAGTGTAGAGGTCTCACCATGTGAATGGGGTGCACAGTGCTACTGTACACATTATTTGGTAGTAGTATATGCAAAAGTCTCTGTAATCACAGACAGGTATCCACATGGTGGTCTGATTGTCAAACATGTTCATTAAAAACAACCAATGACTCACATTTTTTATGCTGTAAAGTCTCATATTTGACACATATTCCCCTCAGTATGAACGTTCGGGATAGGATAGTGTTAGGTACCCTCTACATACGGTACAATGTTCGCACAAGTGTCAATTACAATTGTCTTGAAATCGATCCCAGGGACTGGCATAACAAATACCGAGCTTAAATCCTAAACTTGTAATGCATCGGTTCTGCCCTGAAACTCACAGTTTGACCCAAACATTTGAGCATTGGAACAACTTTGAATTTCTTTATTCATATCACAAGCATTCAGCCTCTACATCAGTGATTTTGTATGTAGTACATTGCATACTAAACCACATAACATGTCACATGGTGGCCCCTTTTGACTAAATATTTGTCAGTGTAACCGTGGTTCGACACACTGCTGGTTTCTATAAGATGTCATGCATGTTTTTGTTAGGAGCAGCATTGCTCCTCCCATTAACAAGCTGAACCCCCTCTGTATACATTTTGGAACATGATTGGACTTGTACATTAATTTGGCCAGGGTCTTCCTGACACTTAGGCCAGCAAAGTACTGACATGCTTGTGGTGAGAGCAGTCCCTATCAGAAACTGTCTGTAAAAATAAGCTCCGGCTCTTATACATTGGTGCCAATGTGTCATAGTACCAGTGCTGACAGTTTCTGTGGTGTATTCTTTGAGATCAATTTGATTCCAGACACTGTTTATTCAAGTGCCTTCAGTAGTGGATTTTGTAAAAAGATAATCGCAATAGACAATATCATGTTTCACGTTTTACATTTCAGTACAATTGGCAGCTACAGTGACTGTAGTTACCAAACTCTATGGTCACATAATTATCCATGAGAAGTTCCATGTTGGAAAATCAATCAGCAATGATCAAGTGTTTTGTCACACTATGGTAGACACTCATGAGTTCCTAATGTAGTCATATGGGAAGCCTGGATCTTAACCATTTCAGCCTAGCCACTTTCATGACATATTCCGGTTTGAATTTGAAAAATTTAAAAAAAATACTTCGGTTGCAAGCCTTAGTTTGGTATTTGCAATTTGAAAAATACCTGAAAACAAAATGGCCCCTTCTTGGCATCGGTTCCTGGACATTCGAAAAACAACAATCTCCGCTGGAAATTGCCCACGAGGAAGGGGGTCTCGCATGCCGAAGCTGAATACTTCGTATCACACTGGCGATTTTTGAAAGTTGCAGACCAATGTCAATGTCCGTGCATGGCTAAGACCACCAATGTTGTGTACAAATACATTGTGTTTAACAATACACTCCACTTGCCTCCTGACACTGCTAAGATCAACACCTCCTCAGCTACAGATGCTGTTTGCCACATCTGTGAGCCATTATGAGCCATGTAAAAGGTATAAAGGCCCCAGCCTTCTTCCCAAGGAGGTGGAAACCCTGGTGGAAGAGGTCATCCCCACTACAGTAAACTGTATGGCTCACCAGATGAGCAGGTGAGTGCCTCACATATCTTCTACACTCTGTTCATCTGCACAGCTTTATGTTGATCAGGTTGGAATGGTACTTATGTGGCCATTGTGTATCATGTGAGATGTTAAGGGGGGCATGGAGGCATGCAATTGTACCGAGATGTGATATATCAAAAAGTTATGTTTACAAATTACATTCCTGATTCAGTTAAATCTCTCACACAATTACACGCAGCCCAGGATGGACAATCCCGTCCACTCAGCATCCTCCCGGTCCTTGTTCCAAATAAGAATTATTATTTGGAACACGGACCGGGAGATGGTTCAAGGTGTTGAGTGGACGGGATTGTCCACGCTGGGCTGCCTGTAATTGAGTGGGACCCAGTGTACTGATAAATTTAGGTGTCCTGTACACCAATGCTATGGTCACCAAAAAGATCAAGGTGCTTACTAGTGCTCCAAAGTGACTCAATTGTTCCCCCATCTAGTCGTATGTCACTGCTTACAATTTACGTCTTGTCTTAAGATACAGCGGCCCCTTGTATTATTGGGCTCTGCGACTGCCCTGAAGAAGTCCATTTGTAATGGACGACACGCGTTGGATGATCCATTCTACATGTTGTACATCACATTAGAACCAATTGTGATTCAAAATAAAAGGAGAACTTGAAGAATACCATTCTGGATACAGATCTATGTACTTTATGGAATTGTTATATAGTGGTGCACCAATTGCTTTTTACATTATCTTAACACTTTATTTAAACTTGTTTTTTCTCTGTTGTTGTCGGCTACTTTGAGTCCCAGTTCTGTGCAATTGCAACTGTAGCTCATTACGAAATTTAAATTTTTTGTGAAGGCATGATTATTATTCACCTGATAGCGGGGACTGAACTTGTGTTGTTTGAAACCAGCTATGGATGTCCAAGTTCAAGGCGAAATGGATCTATCACTGACACTGGGGCAGCTGTGCTGTGAACGTATGGTTCAGTGCTTCAGTACAGCACCGCTTCTGGAGCTAAACGAACATTAGTTTCTGTTCTATAGGCCAGTGTGGCATCATTGCATTAAACCTGTGTTCCGCTGTCTGCTGCGCCGGTGTCAGTCAGTCATGAAAGCTTTATTCGATTTTCAGAGTAAAACCATAAAAGCATACATATAAATAAAAATTCATTACATATTTAATACAGATAAGAGCAGTTAAAAAAGATAAAAAGACATAAAATGCTTTTTAGGATGGTTGCATTGAGTTCCGAAATTTGATGACCAGTTTTAAAAAACTGATTACTGCAGAAGTAATGCATTCATTTTCTAATTGTAAAAGCCTAATCATGGCAGGTCTGCAGGTACGAATTCCCCAAGCCTTTAAAATCGGTTTTAGAAGAGCTCCCCTGGGCAACTGATAAAATTTGCAGAATAGAATACAATGGATATTTGATTGGGCAGAAATATTATCACAAGGACATAATAAAATTTCATTAGACCAAAGGTTACAGACAGGAAATGTAATCATGCGAAAAAAGTTACCAAATCTAAGACGGGTCAGTAACATTCGAGCATAGCAGTTTGGCTGAGTTAAAAGGTACCTTTGGAGGCCTTCATGTATTGTTATTTTTTGGAAATCAGTGACTGTTGTTTTAGTTTTTTCTAAAATCCATCTATTAGTAGTTAGATGTTTGAGAGCCAACTCTCTTAGTGTTTTTCTAGACACCATTTCCATACTCGATGGCTTCACAAAGAACTCCGGATGGCCAAGTTCGGTCAGCATATTTTTTACATAGGTAAGCCATTTAATGTTAGTCAGTCCATCAAGGCTAAAACAGTCCATAATTAGATTCCTATTTAGTGAGGTCTCCGGAGTAACCCAAATTTTATGCCACAAGAGTATGGGCGCAATTTTAATAACATCTAAGATGTACAGCATGCCCAACTCAATATGTATAAAATAGGTTGCTGTTGTTTTGGGAACTCCTAATAGGTAGCGTAAGAACTGGTTCTCTGTTTGTTGTATCAAATGTGAATTTTCAATGCCCCAAAGGCCCGCTCCATAAGTGGCAGTAGAGACACATTTGGCTTTATAGATTTCAATCAGCTCTTTCACTGGTCTGCCACCTATTTTCAATGAGAACTTTTTGAGGGCGCCTATTTCTCGGATGAAGGCTAAATTTCTGGCATTAATAGCTGCTAGCCAGTTTCCCTTCCTATCAAAGTTTATTCCTAGATAAGAAAATTGATCGGTGGTCTCGATTTTTATCGAAGAAGATTGGGCAAGGCGCTTTCTTTGTTCCGGGACCACAGGCCATCGTGAATGTTTTTGAGATGTTAATTTTTAGCCCTCGTTCTTTCATGTAATTTGCAAATTTCTGGACAGCCCTCTGTAAGCCAATGTTGGTTCGAGACATGATGGCAGCGTCATCAGCATAAAGGAATAATGGAGCTGGAGTGCCCAGAATTGTTGGGTAATCATACTGAGATTCCATTAAATGTTTACCAATAGAGTTAATGTATAGGGTGAAAAGCAGGGGGGCTAGAATGCACCCCTGTCGCACCCCTCTCTTAATAGGGAATTTGTCAGAGCACTCCCCTTTGTTTCCAAAGCGTACCCTTGCTCCTGCATCGCTGTAAAGTGCTTTTATGAAATGTAGAATATTTAAGTTTATACCCATCTCTGATAAAACAGACCATAATATCTCGTGATTCACGCAATCAAAAGCGGAACTCAGGTCCACAAAAGTAACAAAAAGTTTTCCCTTTTTTGCCTGGGTATATTTTGATAGGACTAAGGCCAAATTTAGGCTCTGTTCTATGGTACCTTTACCAGGGCTAAATCCATACTGCAGGTGTGACACTATCGTGTTCTCTTCCGCCCAAGATTGTATTCTGTTTAAAATTGCCCGAGCTGCTACCTTCATTAGAGCATCTAAGAGTGATATTGGCCGGTAGCAGGTGGGGTCGTCTCTGTCTCCTTTCTTAAAAATCGGAATGACTATAGCTTCGGACCAAGACGGTGGGAACCCATGTCGATTGGAATGATTTAAAACATTTGTTAGCAGGGGGGCCCACAAGTCAGGCTCAGCTTTATACACATCTGTCGGAACGCCATCCGGGCCTGGAGCTTTGCCTGAAGGGCTATCTTTAATTGCCTTTGTAATCTCCAGGCAGGAAAAGGATATGTCTATTGGGAATAGGGTAGATAAAATTGAAGATTTTTGGATAAGTATCCCATCCATCAGAGGGTTGCTATAATTAGGGTCTTCATGTTTATCGTATAAAAGTTTAAAATGGTTCACCCAGGTTTCCCCATTAATGGCTATGTCTATAGTGTCTGTCTGGTTATTTCGTAAATAAGGGGCATTGACCGCTTTCCAAAAGGCTATATTGTCCTTAGTTTTTGAGGCTTCGGTTAGGGCCAACCAGGCCTCTTTCCTTAATGTTTGTTTCCTCAACTTGACAGCCAGGTTATATGCTTTTCTGCATTTGCGAATCTCAACTGGAGATTTATTAGTTTCATGTAGTGCCCTTTTGAGAGCTTGAAGTGCTCTAGTGCAGTTTTTATCAAACCAACCATGACTGTTTTTGGGGTTAGATCGATGCTCTCTGGTTAGCAATTTTTTAAGATCAAATTGGATTTTTGAAAAGGAGGTCATAATTTCTAATGACTCTTCTTTTTCTGTTAAACAGACAAGTATGTTGGATTGGGAGGTTTCCATTAGTTTATGTAGGAAATCTACAGGGTTTACCCTATCCCATTTTATAGAGTAGCCATTTTTTGTGGCTAAATTAATGTTAGGGTGATAAATAAGCTTCTCTATGGAAGTCTGATGGGTATTTTTAATTTTTAGACTGAAGGAGATTGGGTAATGATCGCCAAAAAGGACATCATGCGTTTCCCAATCTATAATTAACCCTGCGTTGGATGAGGACATAAGGGTAAAATCGATAATTGAACTGCAACCCCGCCCATGAAAGGTTGGTTGAAAGGGAATATTTGGGGTGCAAAGTTCGTTTATATAAGACAAATTAAAATGGAAGAGCACATTATTAAAAAAGTTTCCCAGTTTAGAGTGGACAAAATGGGTTGGGTTATCATCCTTATGTTTACCAAGGCCGCAAATGCCTTTGGATCCATATGGGCAAATTGTACAATTAAAATCACCCAACCAAATCAAAAGCGGCTCATCTTCTTTCTGGGTCTTAATAGTATTTACACTCTGAATAAGTAAATCGGTCTGGCTTTCTAGGTTGTTAGTTGGAATATTGTTGTAAAAATTAATAAGGGTCAAAAATTTTACATGACCCCAACTAATAGCTAAAATCTGGTAATAATCAGTGGATAGATATTTTACAACTTTTATATCCTGTGTCGTAGAGAGATATATAGTCAGGCCTCCTTTATTTCTCCCCTGTGGAATAAATTGTGCAGGTGCATGAAAGGTCTGATATCCTGATATGTGGAGTTCATCAACAGCCCACGTTTCCTGGAGGCAGATGACACTAAAGTTAGTCACAAAGTCTAACCAGGGTTGATGGGATATTTTGTTGAGAAGTCCTGCAACATTCCATGAGATAATGTTTTGAGCCACAAATGACTTCCTCATTAGGGAGTCATTGGTGTTTTTAGCTCTAGATGTGAGATTTAAAGTTGAAAGGGAACTAGGTTCAATGAGAAAAACAGGTTGGGGAATGAATTCCAGATATAGTTTATCAGGATTGATATAAGTCTGATCATTGATTACCTCTTTAATTAAGATTCCCTGAACGCAGTAGTTATAGGCGTCCAAACCAAGGCTTCCAATATTAGGATAGGAATTGGGAGCCACAGGAGACTGTTCATGAAAATAGACCTCCGGGATCACTTCCATCTGTCAGTCCGGGTCATCTAGGTCTGTCAGAGCCTCAAAGCGATTTGTAGTAGGGACAGACCATAATGGCGTGAACGTATGGTTCAGTGCTTCAGTACAGCACCGCTTCTGGAGCTAAACGAACATTAGTTTCTGTTCTATAGGCCAGTGTGGCATCATTGCATTACACCTGTGTTCCGCTGTCTGCTGCGCCGGTGTTAATTTACACTGGATTTGTGTCTCGGTTTGCCAATGGGAGTTTGTTCTGATATGCATGGACTGTTGGCTCCCTTGGATGCCCATTTGTCTAGTTGTCCCAAGCATATACCAATTCTGCTGAATGCTTTTTTTGAAGCAGCCAGAAATTAATATGGTCCTAGTGCTATGGCATTGGAAATACATCAGCGTGGAATCCTTACCTCTGCGGCTGTAGTGGCAACAGGCAGGGAACATACTTGCTCAATTAACTTGCTTGGACCTTCACCATTGGTACCTCGTACTGCATTTGCTGGCAACATCAATGATGGCTCGACCATTTGGCACACAGAGTTGTAGTTTGGCTCATTGATGAGGGTGTGTGTGAGACTAGTTTGCAAATCTCAAGAAACTTTCCACCTACACAAGCTAACTAGACATGTTAGCTGTACGGGTTTTTATGTTAGAATCAGTTTCAGTGTGCTGAGACTTCCAATCAACCTGACTGTCACTAGCAAACACCTGACATGCCTATTTTCTATCTGCTTTCTGACTCATTCTGCATGTTTTGTAGTTCATATGGCTGAACAAAAGCACTAGATTGTAAGCATTTGCTTTGATAATATGCTATTTTGCAGTTGCTCATTGATGCCGCCAATTGAGTGAGCTGTAGCTATCATGTATGTCTGTCATGTCAAAAGTTATGTACATATTTGTAAGATTTACAAGGCCTCTTATTGACAGTATTTAGGTACCATTTAAGACTGTGAAACATACATAGAATAAATTGGTAAATTGTTACATTCATTGTGCTTTTATCTTCTCAGTTTTTCAAAGAAATGATTTTGGAGCTAACCCTTGGACAATGACTACGAGGACTCACACACAGTTGTATGATGTGAGTCCAGTTAACATACATGGGCTGATATGTACGTGTGCTAGACCATAGCAAATAGTGCTTTATTTGTATCCTGCGAGTATGTTTAAAAAAATTGAATTTTCGCACTATTTTCAGTGTTAACCTCTTCACAGCGATGCGTGTGACGAGCCCAGCTCGTCATGAGGCACAGTGGAGCTGTGCTCATGACGAGCTGAGCTCGTCATGACCCCGCCCACTGATTGATTCTCCCGCACAGGCAGGGAATCAATCGCACGTGGGCGGGCCGCGGCCGTTATGACAAGCCCAGCTTGTCATGAGCACAGCTCCACTGTGCCTCATGACCAGCTGGGCTCGTCATGAGCATGCAAGCGGTTAATGTAGCCGAGGAGGTTCTAGTGACAGAGTTATGGGTGCTCATGCTGAGAGTGTACCTATCAAGTTAATGGGTTTGACATGAGAGGTGTACATGCATTGTCAACATGTTTTTAAAGGAAAGCCAATATGTTAGAAAACTCATTCTATGTGCTTTCACTTCACATAGACCTATGCATTTGGGCCAGACAAGTCTGAACAGAAATCTTTTAGTGTAATTGTCAGCTGATCCATTTTGTAGAAACTCATGGACATCAGTGAGCATAATTGAGTTGACTAGCATAATTTTTTAAAAAAAATATGTGTGAGAATGTTTACATTTTCACCTGATCATATATGCACTCAGACTATGTATTCTGTCATTGCATTTGTATAATGAATAAATTTTAGAATGCAGTTTTCCACACAGTGATTGTCTGCTATAACCTGACTTTAGTAACATACTTCATACGCAGTCAATAATGTGTTTGTTGATTACAGAGTCAAGTACATTGTACACCGAAAGATTGTGTGCACTGCAATTGTCACAAGATGAGTCTTTTGGACTTATTTGGCTCTAGAACTGGTTGTGGCTAAGCATGTACAAATCTGTTTTTGGATTACTCTGTGTACCCTTCATGTGTGAGTGCCTGCTATGGCAGAGGGTATGTGTCATGAAGTGATTCTCAACCTGAAAATATGTCTGCTCCTGTTTGCATGTGATATGCATGATTGGCCAACATATGATTGCCATGTATGAGTAGTCTCTGTAACTGTGACTCATACAAATGTATGCATTATGCCTTCTCATGATAGTAGTAAGTATGCACCCCGTGTTAGGCTGTATGGTCAATGTGTATGTCGAGTGTCAGGTTATATTCAGTGTGTATGCTAACATGCTGGAGGCTCTTCCCCTGCATGAAAACCCAATATTGTGAGGTTTGCACATGTAAGCCACAGCAGGGTACAATGCTAAAGGACCTGCATTACATGTATTAGATAGGCTGTGTTAGCCAGTGCGTAACACCACAAGGGTGAAGTTTAGTGCAACTTGTTTTTACAGATTGTGTCTACAGTTGGAGATGGAGTTTAAATTGTGTGGAGTGCCATTGTTGTGTTGTGAGAGTACACAGTCATGTGCATTCAGTTTCATCTTATTAGCATTTATAGAGTATGTTAATTTTATTTGTTGTTACAATCTCTTGCTTCATGTCTTGTGTGCATACAGGTCAATGCCAATCAGAAGAAGGCATTATGAAAAGCCATCACCCGAAAAGTGTGATCCCTGGGGACCTATCACTGTCGCAGTGCCCACTGCAAGAAAAGGTGGGAGGACATAAGATACTCAAGTCCAGGTGGGGCAGCCCTCCTCAGGTCGTAGAGGCGCACCCCGAAAATTAATTCCCCTCAAGGGCCATATCCTGGTGGTGGTCTGCCCAGAGCTTGATGGGTTGTTGAAGGCCCAACAGCAGCTACAAGGGGGTAAGTATTGTGCAGGGTTTGATAGTGTGCTTAAACTATTTCCTCCTGTCACAGGCAGTAGTTTCCCTGCAGATGATGTAGGTGAGTATAGATGTGGGATGAATTGTATTCAACCATGTGTGGGTAGTGACGCTGCAACCATACTGTTCTTATAATGCATATGTCCCAGATCCCAAGAGGAGTGTAGTTAAATGACTTATTTTGTACTTGTAGTGATTCCTGGATGAATGATGTGTCATGTCACCTGCATATGTAGGATGTGATGTGTGTATGAGATGTCCCGCACAGACCATGTGTGTTGTCATTTTTTGGAATGTTGCTCACACAATATTGTGTATGTATTTTGAAGAACATTTCTCACATGTGAGATTCCATGCATTGCACACAGGAATCAAGGTAAAACATGCAATTGGGCCAATAATCTGGTGTAAATCTGCATACATGTGTTCATGCGTATATTATAAAAAATTGTACAAGACACTGAAATGCTATCGAACACATGTTAAGTTTATTCACGATAGATTGTCTTAGTTCTATACATGATCATCATCTGTTGTACTTAGTGTAATGTTCAATTTACATTCCAGATGGATGACATGTTGATTTCCACACAAAGATACATAGTCATAAGGATCTCCCTTCATAGTTATGTCATGATGTCATGACTATGTTGTACAATGATAACATAGTGAGCTTAGTGTCTCATACACTGGACCTAAATGCCCTTGGCTTAAATGTGTGAAATATCTGTGGAGTTCATTGCTGATAACATGTTGAAGTGAAGTTTCCCACTGCTCAACTGTTATGGCATTGTATAGCTTGGCTTTTGATGTGAGCTATGTGTTTGAGTTTACTTCAACATTGTGACAGGGGACTTTTTTTTTACTTTGAGGAGCCTTCACTACTGATGTGTGCTTAAATTTACAAATGGAGTTTGAATGCTTGCATTGTGACAGGGTCATTTTGAGTAACGCATCTTATTCTGAGTTAGATTAACAAGGCCTCTTGACAGTTGTAGTCATTTCACTGAGAAAAAAAATACTTTTTTTTCAAATGTTGCAATGGAGTACTGAAACAGGACAGTGGCATTGTGGCTGCATAGATAGTTAGTTTCACAGTTGTGTGTGGTATAGATTGGTGTGTAATTTTTGAGGTGGATGTATTGTGTATCACTCCCGCATTAATACTAAAACCGAAACCTACCTGCTTGTAGATCTCCGCAGTCAGGACAGTGATCTCCAAATGTAATAGAAAAGAACACCGACACAATGACCATCACATGTATGCTAGCAAAAAATATTATTTTGTAAAACATACTACAAAATGCCGTTTGTGAATAAACCCCTATGGAATTAACAACTGGCAAAAGGGAGGTATCAAAAATTCTGCATTTGATTGTCTCAGCAAAAGCTCAGATTGATCCAGATGGGAATGTTGTTATATCTTAAAGGATGTCTATTCTGTCTGCCCAGAAATATTGCTATTAAATCTACTTGATTATAAGCCTCAGATTTACTAAGAGACCAGAAGAACTTGATCTTTTTTTGGACCCCTCTAACACTGCTTATCTTCCACCTCCTTGTGTGTTCTCATCTACTTCAATAAAGCTGTGGCAAGAATGATTGAAAATCTACACTGAAAACTGTCTGTGGCATCCAATTATGTAATATAGCCCATTTTCACTCACCCACCTCTCCCACGTATCTAGAGGAAGACTCAACACTAACTGTGGTGTGCTCAGGAGATGCTTGGGACATTAAAATAAATTTACTGCAACTGCCATCTCTTTGATAGCAGATTTTTGGGTGGAAGTTTCAGCATGGTCAAAAGAGGAGACTGTTAGAGCTTTCATCCTTGGTGGGGTCTTCGCACAAATATTTTGCCTTCATTCCTCTTGTTTCTGAAGTTTGTTTTTGTTGGCATTAGGACTCTGTGCTCTTTACCATTGTTAACCTGTCCAAACTTGCTTTTACTCTCTCCTTATAACATGGTACAATTGGCTTACACCTGATTGGCATATTTAATTTACTCCCCCTATATGGCATTATACGTACCCATATCCTCTAAATTAAATTTTACTAGAAGGCCCACAGCACTCAGTGTGCCACACACTTAAGTAGCACTGTGCAACCTGTCTCGGGCCTTTCCCCCTGTGTGAGCTACAGGACATAATAAAATCCAGAGACCTTGAATTGTGCACCTGCTGGAGTGATTCCTATCCCACCAAGTGATGCCTTCCATGTTCTAGACCCTTGGAAGCTGTGCTAAAGGTACTGCTACTTCTTAACCCTAAATGTTAGGACTTGAAAAATATTTTCATGAAAATGTGCAAAGAAACCGACACAAGACCAGGACCTAAAAACCGGATGATCTGATCCACGCTGGTGAAGATGTACTGCCAGTTGGTCTGACTTTATTGTAGCTTCCACTACCTTCTTCCCCACAGCAGCAAATCATGTTAAGTGGGGCCTCCAAGCAACAGTATTCAGTCTAGCGGAGCCCTCTTTGGCTACCGCTTTCAGCTTCGTCCCGCTGGAGGCTTTCAACTTAAAAAAAATTGTATAAATCCAAAGGTAAAAATCTTTACCAGGCAGGATGGTGGTAGGCTTCCTATCGATGATGACCTCCTTGTCTTGGAAATGTACCTTTTCCTTCTTGGAGTTTCAACCCACCATCTTCAACAGCTTCCCCAGGACTTTGTCTAGCGGCTCCTCAATGATAACGATGCCTCCTCGGACACGGCATGCTGCCTTGACCTGCAACTCTCCCTTCTACTGGAATTTCCTTTAGACTAAGTCTGAAGGTATACCGTTACTGGTCCTAAACCACCTCATGCAACAAACCACGCTCCACTACGGTCGGCCTTAACCTTTGACTTTCCCTGGTCTCAAGTGACTACATACCAGTGGTTGACACTTTGATTTTTAGGCGCTAGACTTCACAATAAAACTTTAAAGATTCATAACTCTACCAATTGGATGTAATTAAATATGGTGTCATTTTGCTAACTGAAATGTTCTCCTTTGTTCAAAATTGGTGTGGGATTTTCCTTTAGTTGTGTTTTCAATGCATTACTGTTTGAGTGCTACATACATATTTCACACTGTTCTCCTAAGTTAAGACTGATTGCTTTTGTGCCACCTTATCAGAGGGCTAAGCACTGGTTAATTTAGTTACTTTTTTGGTTCACCCTCAAAACCCAATTTCTTACGGTGGCCTTCTTGCATTTGTAATTTGAAATATGTAAAAGTGCAATGAAAGACTTCTCTCCTCCTTTGATGTCAATGACTTCGGTTGCAAAGATTTTGAGTGTCTCTGAGCAATGAAAGAAATGTCTACACTTATCAATCTATGCAAATGCCTTCCATTTTAAATAAGTCTCCTTGCTAAAAACTGCTTACACCATGACCACAGAGATACAAATGTCTTTCACAGAGTCCACTTAGAGGCACAGGACCAGCAGAGGAAGGGAAATAGGCATTTATAAGAGGAAGAGATGTAGAGATGGGTACATAATAGATGTTGTGCAAAGCATGTCTTGTGGGATACTATAATGTGGGGGGTAATGTTTTGCTTGGGAAGTTTAATATGTTAGAAAGATATTAGCTTATACATTGTAGTATTACAGTAATTACAGTTGGGTGTGGGGTTTATAGTGCAGTATTGGTGGTTTGTACATAGTAATTCAGTGCTGGGGTAGAGGTGCAATGAAGTGGTTAGTAGAGGGACAATGTGGTGCTAGGAGAGAACAATGTGGGGTGGGTTGGAGGTGGGAGGTAGTAGTGGTACTACAGGGTATTATTAATTGGCAATGCTGTGGGGGCAGCAAAGTTCCCTTAGGGGCAGTTTGTTGTTGTGAATGGAAGAATAAAGATGGGTAACATGTAGTGCTATCTTGCGAGTCGGTAGTGTGCGATTGAATCTGTGAATGTCTTTTTTGCCTGGTCACCCCTATTTTTTGTGGAATGATGCTTCTGTTTTTTTACTTTGTGCACTGGGACTCTACTATCTGTGCTCTGACACCTAAACCATGTTGAAATTGGTTATACTCCTAATTGGCATATTTAAACTACCTATAAGTTCCTAGTATGTGGTGCAAAGTGTACCCAGTGCCTGTAAGTTAAATGTCACTTGTGAACAGCACCTCCTATTATACCATCTACTACAGTGCCAGTGAAAACATGGTATCAGGCCTACCATTGTTGCCTGACTATAGCAGTTTAAAAAGTGTAATTGGTCTCCATTTTTTCTTTCCTTGGACAGTGTCTACCCCCTGCACCAATGCTAGTGCCAAAAGGGTTTTCTCCGTATGTTTTGTTCTGTTAAGTTTGAGTTTCTCCTCAAAAGTATAATATCCTGTTATATTATGTACATGACATCAAACATTCCACAATTATTTTTTCAAGATAATCTTTCATTAAATTTCACTTTTATTCATTTGCTAAAAAATTCATTCGTAATGCGCTTATTGAATATTTCTTTCATGACGAGAATTATATCAATCTCCAATGCATTTCAGACCATAATTGGTTGAAACATTAGCCTTTAGCTGCAGCTCTCTGAGTGTCCAAGCCTTAAATAGGGTGTGAAAACTGCTCCGAGAGCAGATACAAAGACATGGGAGGTGTTTTTGTTCCTCTGGGAGGCTGACCAATTGGGAAATGCCTAAACACTTGATTAACTTCAACAGTGACTCCCCACCACAGTCAGATGTCAGATGGCACCTACACAGGTCTTTTACTTCTTCCCCTAGTCAAGCAATCTATATTTCCAATGGGGAGGGAGCTATCCCCAGAACTAGTTTTAGGTGACCAAGGAGTAAGAGACTGGCCATTACTCTGATCACATCTCTCGTGGGCACCTAGGATCTTTACAAGGGGAGAAGAGTTTCATCATATTGGATATAGACAGAGAGGGGCACTGTGGGACTGTTTACAGTAGGGCACACAGGAAATAGTGCGCAAATGGGTAGAGTTACCCCAGGGAACTTTCACCTATTGCTTAGGGAGGGGCCAGGAGACATCCCCACCCACATGCTACACTATGCCAGGAATAAATGTGGCATCCCAATCCTTAGAACAACCTGGACCTGTGGAAGAACAGAAGAAGGTCTGCAGCTGCTGTTTGAGAACCAGGGCAAAGAAGTGGAATGCAGTTGGCTTATCTCTTGCTAAACTACAGGGCCACAATGAACTAACAAATCATTTTTCTGAAGAGCCTAGCTGACCACTTCCAACTGGATCTGATCTGGACACGGCATTGGCTTCTGCTTGAGTGAGGCTTCACCCTCCAAGTGTGGTTCCTGAGATCCTATGGCCTTGGCTATGTTAAAGTCTACCCCGCCTAACATCCCGAAAAACCTAAGCTTCTAATTCTTTTGGCTCAATAGTCCTCCGGAGGACCAGAACAAACCTGCCAAGTCGATCCGATGAACGTGTTTTGCCACTGGGCTGAGGTTTCTCCTGCTCAGAGTTCTTCCATTGTGCCATATCAATTTCAGAGTGGACCTTGTTGAGAAGGTATCCAGCTTCACTTAGCTGTATTCAGATACAGCCTGTCACATTCTCCTCTGAAGTAATCTGAGCTCCAAAAAAGTGACAAAGTACAAACATATAAAACTTGACCAGGCAAAGGCGCCAAAGGTATTAGGCAAGTGAGAGGAATTCTCTGGATGCAAAATTTTAATTGATCTACTCAGAGCTTTTCCCACCTAAACCAACAGCTTCATTGATACTTCATCCATTGCCTATCCAACATTGTGGAGCCCTTGTCAGATCAAGCCTGAGGCCTTGCTCCACTCAGGACTTTGAATTCCATTTTATTGATTAGGCCTGAAAGAAAAACCTCTGACAAGGTTCAACCTGGTTGGGGTGTCCGACCCGCACTCCATTGCAGAAAGACTCAATTAAGCCTAGGTATGACCACTTTTCCTGCATTGGCTCTTAACTCTTTTTTTTGCCACTATATTGTTTTCAAACTTTAAAAATTCATATCTTTTTTCCATTCCTATTATTGCATTTTGCTCATTAAATTCTCCTTTATTTATTATAAACACAATTGTCTTTTTATTATTTTGTGTGTGTTTTTGACTTTTTAGCTTCTAAATGCTTGACACATTTTCTTTAGTTAAGCTGGTCTGCTCTCTGTCATAGCTACCAGGGGTTGAGCTCTTGTTTTAACTACTGAAACCTTTACTAGATGTGACAAGATTCTGACATTATTACTTGTGGTGGACTCATATCCACCCCAACTAATAATCCTATTTTTCACAAGGGCTGAGACTACACTTACACCACAACAGGCTTTGGTTTGCTCTGAACATTTTGAAACAGTTGCATACACCACTGGCAGCCTGTTGTGGTATGCTTCTATCTCTCCTGCATAGCTGCAAACATGGATGGATTGGAAACTGTCAGTGTAAATTTACTCTTTACAAAAGCTAGGCTAAGACAGTGACTTTCAATAGATTGCAGTGGGGCAGCGGCACTGCTACTTACTAAACCCTGATCTAGAATCAGACTGTCTCTAACTGATATACAAGTGGGTGCCATACATACATGCAGTCCACTAGGATGGAAGAGGCCCGTTCTGTCTAACCTCCGGCCCCTGTATGAGCAGATCTTCACTCTGGCTAGCAGGCTCTTCATCCTCAGGAACATCACACAAGCAAAAGACTACCTTCTGCTGCTCAAGCTCTGCCTTTTAACAGAACAGAGGATGGGAGTGCCCAGTTGAGATAAATGGAATAAAGGAATATAGAGGGAATTCTGGAATGAGAAGGTCACACGATGAGTGACAGTAGAGCAGTAGAGCACAAGCTACAGTTAAAGCGATTCTACTTTCATCTGTGTCCACTTATATCTCTACATAAAGGAAGTAGCTAACACTTACGCTGATCGATTTTGTTAACTGCTGCCTGCTGCTATCACCTGGGTCTGAATTTGCTAAATAACTTAAGATCCTAAATAGAATGTATTCACATTGCCAAAAGTACATTCTGTAAGTCTGTTCTTTGTTCAATTTGCAAGCAAACATGCATCATATTTACATGGAGAACTTGTTGCGGCACAATATCTTTTTACAGTTGCTCCAGCATAAATGTGTGGCATATGTAAGATCGTGCTTGTTCCCTCAGAAGTATGAAAGAATAAGTTGGGAAAGTTCAAGCCAAGATTTCTATTTTTACTAGATTGCTAACCATTTGTTTCGCATATGCATCAAACATGTCTTTCTCCACTTTGTTTCTTGATGCAGTCATAAAATGTGAACTGTTTTTTTGTGGGGAGTGGGGTTTATGGTGCTGCATGCTAATAGATTGAAACAGCATGCAGCTGAAAATAGAGCAAACTACAGCACTGCAGTATTGTTACAGTTCAAGGGAGATTCTGACTAGAGCCGTTTAGCCACAATACCACTGATGAGGTCCTGACTGGCCTTAGTGGGCACCAGGCATTTCACTGGTAGCCCGCCAGGGTGGCGGCCGGTTTAGGGCCCCTGGGGGGATGTTTTTGTTACGGGGGCCGACAATATCAGCCCCTGGAACAAAACAGGCCCTAGCAAACAGCTCCCCCCCCGTGCCCTGCCGAGCAGTTTGCCAGGGCCAGTTTTGGTTCCCAATCCAACCCTCCCACTGATGGTAGCTTCACCCCCTTGGTTACTCAGCAAACCACATACACCAAGGGCCTCATTTATGAGAAGTGGTGCATTGCTGAGTGAAAGCAGCGATGCAACACTTCTCAGTGCACCCTCCTTGCGACACCAATGATGCGTCATATTTACAGTATTACGCATCATGTCGCAAGGAATGACAGATATGACAGTATTACTGACGTATCTGTCAGCGCAAAAGTGGCTCATTGCTGAAGTTGTGTCGGAAGCGTGATGCAACTCCAGCAATGTTCCTTTCACATGGGGCAAGCCCCATGTGAGAGGGCCTGCATCACCCTTACCCCTGCCATGAGGCAGGCATAAGATTTTGACGCATTGGCATCCTAGAAGTGGCGCAGCGAAATCTCATGGATTTCAGTGCGCCACCCCACGACCCTTTCTTGTGGGGGAACACCCACCCTGCATACATTATACCTGACGCAGGTATTATGCAGCGCTGGGGTTTACGAAGTGACGCAAGATGCATCACTTCGTAAATATGGCGCATTATTTACGCTGCCGCTGCGTCGCGAAAAGTTACACAACGGCAGCGCAAATGTGACGCAGTGGCTCATATATAATCCCCCAAATGTCTGAGAGTGCGCTTCCTCTTGCACTAAGCAAGGTTACTTTTGCAATGATATGTTATATGTGTAATCTTGGAATATGCATTGTGATCAGAGCAGGGCTATGCTTCCTGTGCCGGGCATTGCTACTCGCTTACCTAAATTAGCCCATGGTAAGCATTCTATTTAAGATGCCAAACAAGCCACACATTGAAGTCATGCATTCCTTGCACTTGCTAATGACCTTATTGGACGTTTTTCCATGCATTACCAGCTCTAGTTAGGTTTGCAACATAACATATTGCCAAGTACAACGTTACTATATTAACTACCTCATTGTGTTCTGTGGAATGACCGTGCTTGTTGGTCTGTCTAATGAAATAAACATTATCTTTAATTCTCAGCCCTGGAGTGGCAGTAATGCTCCTGCAGGGTGGTACTACTGTGATGAAGGAGTGAAAAGAGAAGCCCTGCTGAAATGTCAAATTGATGGTTTCTGTACAAAGAAATCCAAAGTGATTGTCAGCAATGAACTAGAAAACCCTGCTGATCTCTGGGTTGCACAACTTCATTAACTTCATTCCTGGTTCTGACAGTCACCCTCCAGCAGTGACGGCTGAAGACTTCTAAATGTAGAGATTTCTCATTGACCAATATTTCTGCCTGTCCCCATCCGGAAACAGCTGCTTGTTGGCGTCAGTGCCTGCCGGCAAAACAATCAACAGTTTCCTTACATATGCCTGCTTATGTGCTTGAAAAATGTGTTTAATACTTTACCATTCTTAAGCAGCTGCATCTTCAAGGCTTCAATAAAAATCTTGTTTGGGGATGACACTGCAACACTCAGGGGAAATAGTTCTAGCTGTGCTGTACTCGTGTCTCCTGTTTGCAGGCCTAACATAGTACTGCAGCTGTGTAAGCACTACACATGTTTTTTAAAATAATCAAAATCATTCTTATCTGTACAATATCAAAGGAATGATCATCATTTTACTGTTCACATATATGACATGTTGTAAATTCTATAGAGTCACTAGCACCTCAAGTATGTATTCGTAACTATAACACTATAACAGCTTGCTACAAGAATGCAGGGGTGGGGGTCCCCAACCCTACAGGGGTCTCCAATCCTGCAGGGCCCCCACATTAATTTCAAGGCCAATGAATACTTGTGAGATAAGGGAGGCCCAGGGGCCTCTCATTACATTTTGCAAAGGGGGCATCGTTTTGTGTTACCCACTGCAAGAATGTTAAAGTTATAAGCCATTACTCTATTGAAAATCACGGAACCTTTGTCGAATTCCTAAATGACGGACCTATCAGAAGACTCCTGAGGAATTCTTTGCAAAATATCAAGGCCGGAAAGAGAAAATCTTAAGCTAACTGAACTTAGCACACAAGTGTACAGTTACCGTGTCTGCATTTAGTTACCTGTCATTACCTCAAGGTCCCTCCTGTCCTCGTACCCTTCATACAAACAAGTGAGATATTCTATCTCACCAACAGAAAAAAGAAAGAAGGAATACTGGTACCACCTCTCCCCCTCCCACTGGGAGTACATAACCGTACTCTACCCAGCATTCCTCCTGCTCTTTTTTCTGTCTACCGACAGTATGAAGGATGTTCAAGAGCCTGGAGGCTCCTGGGGCTTACCTGCTGCTGGGCGGCGGGTGAGTGGATGTTCTCTTTTGACTCCCTCCCTGCCCGGCTTTGGGGGGTGTCATGTTGACTCCTCGGCCTTCTTTTGGTTTACAATGAACACTTTCTTTCCTGCTGGGCTGGTTGCTTTGGATGTGGTGTCTTCGACGTGCCTCCCCGGTTGCCGGGCACGTTGGGGGCGTGGCGGTTCTTGCTTGGGTTCTGCGGTGGCCCTCGGGGATTTGAGGTGCTTCCTTCCAGGCATTGCCTGTCTTTCGGGTTATTGGTGCAGGAAGTCAGGCATTTTGGTGCTGTGCGGCAGGCGGCTGCGAAGCGGGTGGTTGCCCGTACATACCGCACAGTGTTTTTTCTTTATTATTCATTTTACCGTTCCATGGAGTGGCTGTGGCCTGGTGGTTGGGGTCACATACTCTTACTCCAAAGGTAGAGTCTGCCAGTGAATGCCAAGTGCTGTGGGCTACTGTGGATTGCCTCTGCCTACGGTGTGGCTGCTGTACTTCACCTGTGCAGTTCCCGATGGGACTCGTCTGTGCTGCCCTCTGCTGGTCCTTGCGGAGGTTCTCCGGTTTTGGTGACTTTTTCAGGAGTTCTTTCTGGTATCTTGCTTGAGAGTGTGGTGTGCTCCTATTCTTACTGTTTCCCGGAGCTGTGAACATGGGTAAACATTCAAGGAAGAGCAGGCATGTAGAGGTTTCCTCCTCTTCTTCCTCCGTGTCTCCCTCTTCACCCTCTCCTGCGCGCTCCAGATGGCTTAAGGAGGGTAGTGATGCCAAAATTAAACGTTTGGTTAAGGAGACCTTGCTGGACATGGGTGGCACTCCTCGGTCCAAGAGCTCTGGTCGCGCTTCACCTTCTCCTTCTTCTGACTCAGAGGAAGAGGGGTTGAGGGGTGATGAACTTAAGGGCAAGTACATTGACAAGAATATGTTGCCAGACTTGTTGAAGCATGTAAAGTCTAATATGGGGTTTCCTTGCGATGACGCCCCCAGCACTTCTGAGGGCTACCTACTTCGCCAGTTTCAAAACTCTGATGCTGTTGATGTTCCGGCCCATCCCTATATCCGTGAGGTTCTTAACCGGTAGTGGAAGGACGCTGATTGCATTATGCTTCCCCGGTTCATGGCCAAGCTCTATCCTCTTCAGGATATGGCCAAGGACTTGCCTGCCTCTATTCCTATCGATTAATTTGTGGCCAGTCTGGTGGATCATACTTTGTTGGCTGAGGAGGCAGTGGTCAGGGATTCCGTGGATAAGAAGGTGGACGCTTCCCTTCAGAAAGTTTTTTCTGGTTCCCATATGGCTCTCAGGATGGGCATTTATGGGACTTATTTTGTGCAGTCACTCTCGGATATCAAGTCTCTTTATGGATTTATGGATGATTCTACTAACTGTTCGGGACTTCTGGAACATATTGAGAGGCAGGTGGAGTTCCTGTCTGATGTTTCCTTCGACGTGGTGTGGTGAGAGCGTCGACCCTCTCTAAGGGGGCTTGTGTGGCGGCTCTCCAAAATTTGTTTTTTAAAGACTGGAAAATGGATTCGGACCAGAAATCCTCTGTCCTTTGGTTGCCCTTTCAGGGTACCATGATGTTTGGGCAGGAGTTGGAGGGCAAACTGCATCGTCTTTTTAAGGAGAAGAAGCATTCCTCCTCGTTCAAACAATCGTCATCTGTGGCAGTTTCTTCTAAACCCAAGACCTTCTTCCATCTCTCTTCTCGTAGGCAGTTTTCTCATGGTCATGGCTGATTTGCTTATCGTAAAGGTTGGGACAAGAAGGCGAAGTCTCCTCCTGCGAAGCCTTGTACCTGACTATCTGGCGGCAGACACCAGGTTCTTAGTAGGAGGTCGGCTTTAGTTCTTTCTTCCAGCTTGGATGTGCTCCTGTTCCGATATGTGGGTCCTGGACATTGTGAGACTGGGGTACCTCATCGAATTTTCAGAGCCTCCTCTGGACTCTGGGGTCCGTCCGACTCCCTGTCCGTCTTGTCTGACCAAGAGATCGAACATGTGTCTGGTGATCCATGCTCTGTTGGACAAGGGGGCAGTGCAGGAGGTTCCTCCTGTGGAGAGGGGAAGGGGGTTTTATTCCATAATTTTCCTGGTGCCCAAGGTGACAGGGGGGTTCCGTCTTATCCTGGATTTAAAGGCCCTGAACAAATTTGTGTTGCATCTGCCATTCAAGATGGAGACTCTTCTAACGGGTGATTCCCCTGGTTCTCACGGGTCATTTCATGTGCACCTTGGATCTTTAGGACGCTTATTATCATGTCCCTGTTCACCCCCTTTCTCGTCGGTTCCTGAGGTTTTGTCTTCAGGGGCAGCATTATCAGTTTTAGGTTCTGCCCTTTGGCCTGAGGCCGGCCCCCAGGGTGTCCACCAAGGTAGTGGTGCCGTTGGTGGCTTCCTTCCATCTTCAGGGTATCCTGATTTACCATTACTTGGACGATTGGCTCCTTCATGGTCATGCTAGGGATCTGTTGTAGCGGGATCAGGAGTTGGTGTGTTCAGCACTGGGAGCCCATGGGTTTCTGCTGTATCTCCCCAAGTGTCAGGTGGTGCCTTTCCAGGACTTGCCGTTCATAGGGGCTCTTTTCCGCACCGATCTGAATCGGGTTTTCCTGCCTGTGTCTCGGGCGGTGACTTTGTGCTCCCATGCTTGTCATTTTCTCAGGGGTTATTCCTTTCCGGTACCTCTCTGGTTGCGGCTTCTGGGTCTTATGGTGGCTACGGTGTTCATGGTGCCTTGGGCACTGTTCCATCTGTGGCCTCTTTGGTCATTCCTGTTGTCTCTGTGGAATCCGTTGTCTCGCAATTTGTCCCTCTTTTTTTCCGGTGTCCCTCTCGATCCTCCCTGTTCTGCACTGGTGAACGGTCTCGGACAATCTCGCCAGGGGTCTGCCTCTGCAGCCCTCCCCTCTGGTTGTTCTCATGACGGATGCCAGTGCAGTGGGGGGGGGGAGTGACTTTGGAGTCGGACTCCCTTCAGGGTCGTTGGTCCCTTCTGGATGGTCGGTGGGCTTTGAATTGGCTCAAGTTGTTTGCAGTGTTCCGGGCGCTCATGGAGTTCCGGGATCGGTTGTTGAGCCACAATGTGATGGTTCGTTTAGAGAATACTGTGATGGTGGCCTACCTGAATCACCAGGGGGGTATCAGGTCCAAGTCCCTGAATGCTGTGGTGTCCCCATTGTTTTGCTGGGTGGAGGGGCACCTTTTCTCCCTGTCGGCTGTTCATATCCGGGTGGTGGCCAATGGGGTTGTGGATGTCCTCAGTAGGTATTTCCCCGCCTCCCAGGAGTTGGCTTTGACTCCTGTGGCCTTTCGTCTGGTGTGTGTGAGGTTTAGTCTTCCTTAACTTGACCTCTTTGCTTCGTGGCTCAAAGCTCAGCTTCCCTGCTTCTGCTCCCGGGTCCCTCAGGCGGGGTTTTGGGGTGAATGCTCTGACCATTCCTTGGCCATCTCGGCTGCTGTATGCCTTTCCTCCCTTTGCTTTGATCTCTTGGTTTCTGTCTCGCTTGGTGGTTGAGGATCGGGAGGTGGTGGTGCCCATCTGGCCCCACCGGTCCTGGTTTCCCACTTTCGGTTGTTAGCTGTTCAGGGTCTCTGGTTCTTCCTGTTCCCTCCATCTCCCTTGCGGTCCTCTCTGATGTTGTCCCTCCGGTGGTTTAGTCTGTCAGTCTGAAAGTTGAGAGGCAGGGGTGGAGGAATCGGGGTCTCTCCGAGCATTTAGTTTGGCGATTCAGCAGTCCAGGAAGCTGTCTACTCTCAAGTTCGACAGTTGTCATTGGGGTAACTTCCAGAGATGGTGTCAGGGTCTGATGTTGTCTCCTCTGGTTTGTCCCTTGCCTGATGTCCTTCAGTTTCTCTGGGAGGAGTTTGAAAAGGGACTGTGAGTCTCCACTTTGCGGGCTCAGTGGGCTGCTATTCGGGCTTTTCGTTCCCCTTGGAGGAATTTGTCTGATGTTGATGACCTGGTTTCCTGATTGCTGTGCAGTTTTTCCTTGTTCCGGCCTGTGGTGTGACCTTCTTTTCCTCTTTGGGACCTCCCTTTGGTGTTGAGAGCTCTGGTGGCTGCTCCTTTTGAGCCTTTGGAGGATGTTGACCTGAAATTTGTTACTTTCAAGGTTGTTTTTTTGTGGCCATTACTTCGGCTCAACGCCTTGGGGGGGTTGGGTGCTTTGATGGCTCGGGAGCCTTTTCTGTCCTTTTCTGACAATGGGGTGGTCCTGCATTTGGATTCGTCCTTTGTTCCCAAAGTTCCTTCTCAATTCCATTGCTTCCAGGATCTGGTCTTGCCTGCTTTGTGTGCAGAGCAGGTGGATGGGGGTGATCTTCCTTGGGCTTTGTTGGATGTTTGCCGGGAATTGCGGATCTATGTGGACCGTACTCATTCTTTTTGGTGGTCTGACTCCCTGATTGTTTCTTTTGGAGTTTCCCCTGGGGACTCAGGGCTTCCTCTTCCTCCATTGATCGCTAGCTGAAGCAGGTTATCATGTTGGCATAATCCCTTTTCTGCCCCCCGCCTCTGACTGGGGTTCAGGGGCTTTCCACTCATGGGATGGCGGCCTCTTGTGCGGAAGTTTGTGGGGTGTTCAAGTCTGAGATCTGTAGGGCAACCACTTGGGCTTCTGCTAATACCTTTGTTAGGCATTATCGTATTCAGAATGTTCTGGGGGATGATGCTAACTTTTGTCTGGGGGGCTTCAGGCTGTGTGCTCCTGACTAAGTGGTAGTCATTATTTACTCAATGTGAGGTTTCTACCTACTTGCTCTTTATTGGGAAAAGGATGTGAGACTCATGGTGGAATCCAAGAAGACATACATTTCTAAAAAGTAATCCAAATTATGAACTTATCAAAGGATCTTTTGCCAAGAGTGTCAGGGGTTTCCCAAAGAAAGTTATAACTGTAAATAAAAACATAGTGAAAGAAAGTTGGGAAAAAATAAAAATATGTGGAAATGTTGCAATCTGTAAGTGTTTTCCTGAAGGCTGATACACAAAATTAAAAAACCATTAGGTCCAACATCTCAAAGAAATATATATTGTCAGTTGTTCTAAAACACACAATACGATACCCAAAACAGTCAAATAAGCTATAGCTTATAATGTTTTTTTTCTTTGTGTTTTGTCCTTGAAGCAATTCAAATGTAAAATATATTGATTAAAAGAATGTGTTTGAAGGAAAACTATACGTTTTCGAAATGTGACACATATTGATAGTTAAGGAATTTGGGTTATTTGTACCACATTGTATTAGAAGTACCCTATAATATCTGTTGATTTTGAGGGCCTTTGGCAAAATCTGTGTCTTTGTGCACAGTGACATACATTTGGAAGTCAATAATGTAGAGAAAATCAATAGATAAATGCTATATTTTGCATTCCCTACTTCTCAGTATTGAAATGGTACCTATCAAGACTGCACTGACCTGAAGTTCAGGATCTGCAAATTTTCACTGCTTGGCAATGTTATTTACTTTGAAATTCCAATTTCTCTCCGGATGGATTTTCTAATGATGTATAGAGGCACAATTAGAGTAAAGCAGCTGTGTAATACCAGCGACATAGACACAATCAATAACACTCAGCCCCTCCCAGAGATTTACTCACCCGTTGCAGAAATTAAAGTCTCTGAAGTTGGCCAAGTTCCTAATTTTTGCCAAGCTTCTATCACGTTGCAATTCCAGTTCTTATTCAGGAGATTACCAAAATGTTTATTCAAATTTAGAGTTCACAATCCGGAGCCTTGGTTGTGAAGGCAAGAACTTAGGGCCCTATTATGATCTCGGAAGGACTGCCACTGACAGGCCGTCGGTCAGTCCGACATCTGGGGCTGATGTCTGACCGCCACATTATAATGCAGTCAGTCAGAGGCAGCAGTCGGAGGGACCAACGTCTCCGACAGGCTCAAGGAGACCATCGGAGCTTCTGTCGGAGCATAATACCCTACAATGAGTGCAGTGACTGCAGAGGCACCGCCATAGGAATTACGATGTCCCTTTTCCCTCTCCCTTTACATGGTGGTCCGACGGCCATGTAAAGCCAGACAGAATTGCACTTTGGGGGACCCTAGCAGGCCCACTGTCACCCGTGGGCCTCCGCTATGGGCCCAGGGAGGCACATGTGGTGCCTCCCTAAACATCCATGCAACACGTGCCAGGCACCACATGGTGTCTGGCACATGGTGCATAGATGTTTGAAAACATACCCTTTAGTATTGTGGCTTGTGCTGCGGCCCTTTTCTAGCCGGCAGCACAAGCTGCAATAGTAAAGGCTCGGTGTCCAGAAGCCGTGCTGGCGGTCGCATTGTAATTCGGTGGGTGGGACCTCTAACTCCTTGTTAAGTGGTGCCATTTCTGCTATGATGTCGGTAAGACACTTGTCTGTCTAGCATTATAATGAGGGCCTAAGTTTTTAATGTCACTTGTTATTTTCCCAAATAATTGTTGTCATTATGCTGTTTTAACAGAAGGTTCAGTGCACTAACCTGTTCTTTCTTTTTCTTTTCTTTCAGGCAGTTGCAGAGATGGAGATCAACTCTCAAAATGAGGCAAGAGTCCAGGAGGGCGAGACGAAACCCACAGAGACAAAGATAGGCGGCTTCACGAGACAGCAGCATAGGAGAGTTGGATATCCAAAGCGGAACTTCACTGGTAAGGACTCAAAACCAAGCATTGCCAAGAGCAAGGGTGTGGCATCAATACAATACCATGCCCAAAATGGCCACTAGCTTTCGTGTGACTGCTAAATCTCATGAGATTTCTGCAATCGCACACTTGATTTCGGAAAGCAAAACCATGGGACACAGAAGGAAGGTGGGAGCAGGGAAAAAGGCCACAGTACTTCCCTTTGTGAGCATGAATATGCTTCTCACAGTGACATTGCCTTGGAAGAGGCGGAAAGGCCTAGGGGTTCAGGTATTATCGAGTCACATTGGACTGGTGGATGAAGACTAGGGGGTCATCTTTATAAGTAATTAAGATACTGAGCCTAGGCAGCATCTACCTATGAGCCATACAGGCACAGAGGGCATGATGTGTAACAGTACCCCATAAGTGTAGGTGAGCCTATCACACTGAACTCAAAATGCCAGAAAACATACCATGGAATCTTCAAGGTTTTGTAACTGAATAATCTGGGTGTCTGGCATAGGGGTAGCTGCTCTGTTTGGGCATGGAGTTGACTGGCACCCATGTTAATCTACCAGTTCCAGACATTGTAGACAACTGGTGGAGTCCAGGGTGGTGAGGCGTGCAAGGATCTCACTACATTTTTACACCCAGAATGCCATGCAAACCTCAATCCTTTTTGAAAACTGCAGATTTACCCCACATTACTTTGTGGGAAGTTTCAGAATCTGCAGAGATACAGAAAAATCCTACCACCCAGCAATCGTTCACTTTAACTGATACAAATTGTACCCCATTGTGGACCAATTATCCTAGAGAGGAACTGATCAAAACTGGGACCTTGTGAAGTCAACATAGTCTTCACATAGTTACAGTTTTGGTCTGTTCATATCAAGAGCATTAGGGTCTCCCGCACATTTCTCCCACTCACACGTTGGGTGCCATAATTCTCAACAGATATGTCGGAATTGACTCGCTGGACATGACTGAGATTTCTGTTACATAACTGTGTGTAAAACTGCCTTTGGTTCAAACTTTGACATTTGCAGAGCATTCTGGATAAGATAATGTGTTTGGGATTCACACGTTACACTACTCTGTTTTCTCTTGGGTCTGTTCATAAAAGAATGGCCCAGGTAGGTAGCGTTTCCAGATTGCCATAGGATTCAGTGCCCAAATACTGCACTGATACCACTTAACAAGAGTAAGGAAAATATGTTTTAGGCATATCTGTGACATTCTCAAGACATTCTGGGTAAGAAAACATGCTGGTATTCATACAACCCACTACACTCAATGTTCACCAGACTCTCCAGTTCTTGTTGATGGTTAGGATTCTGAGTGCTGCCCATTCCATGTCTCAAATATACCACCAAACACACTATTCAAAAATGCCTACTTTGTGTTTGCATCTGTGTCCTCCTTTCCAGTCTATTTTTTGGCCATTTCCTATCAATGGCAGAAGACCTCACATGTCATTTACCGTTTCACTTGTTATCTTTTAACTTTTCGGGTCCGTGCGGACATAATTTATTAGGGTTCAGTCACATGACACGTCTGTTCGTCGTGTTTGTGTTACTTTACAATCACGGTCCTCTATAAAGTTAGATTTGCTTTGAACTCAGACCAATACAAAGTGTACCGCGTTTTAGAAAGCAGACGTGCAGTCCAATGTTGCCAGATTGGGCTATTTCCAGCACAATTGGGCGACATTTTTCCCAGTTGTGCGGGAAAAACCCATGCCTGGCGGGGGCTACTTGTTGGGCTAGTTTTATGTCTGTGTGCGCAATTTACTGGCTTGGGCGGTCGCCGACCACGATGAGTCCGTGGCGTGCGCCTATCACAGTGGTGCACAAGGTCCATTGACGAATGAGCATGCAGCGTGCTAACAATCAGTGCCAATCATTGGAGGAGGACCCACCAGGGGCCAGCTTGTGCGCACATGATGATGACCCACCCTACCCGTGAGCATCACAACACGTGACGTGAGGCAGCTGGATGCCCCGTGAAATTGTGTAAGTGCAAGCGCACCTGCTACACTTGCATGCGCAGCGCTGCACCACTAGACCACCACCACCTACCTTGATATGATGGGTCCCCAGGGCCGTCAATCTAGTAGCGCGCAAAAGCGCTACCAATGACGGCCCTGGGCATAATTTTTTACTTGTCCCCGTGCGATTCTTTATAGTGCTGGCTGACCACGCTGAGCGCTCTCCCTTTCGGTGGGCGGAGTCTGAGAGTGGACTGTCACTGTAGTAATTTCTATTCGTTTCTTCCGTCGACGACACCTAGACTAGTGGTCACTCAGGCAGGCGGGCGCTCGCAGGCCACAGCAGGGAGACTTGCTCCGGACCTCGACCTCTCTGTGGTCTGTTTGGTCTGGTGCCCTGTCCAGTCACCACACCACCTCACCTGTCGTAAAGCACACTCAGCTTGCCCTCAGTCGGGACCGTCAGTCAGCTCAGGCAGGCTCATAGCCTAGGCTATACCTGCTGCCTGCGCTGGTGCGCAGCGCACCTCGACGGGCCTGGCCCCTGGGCCCTGTGGCTTCCTGGTAGGAAAATCACAGGTCAGGCTAAGGCTTTAGTTTCAAGTTGCGCCTTGCATGCTGCCTAAGGCTAAGGCTGTAATCAGACCGCCCGCAGCCGCAATCTGCATTGATCCCGCGGCTGAAGGAGGCCAAACAAGAGCTTGGTGAGTGAGAGTCCCGGTCTGAGTGCTTCCCCCCGCCCCCGGGCAAAGCAGGGTCCGGAGTGGACTCTGTCTCAATCACACTGTCACACATGAGGTCGGACTCGGCACTCAGAGAGACTCGACTCTAGTGTGTGACACAATAGTGTGACAGCACAGTGAGGGAGTGTTGGTTTACCACCACCACATCACTTGGTTAATCCTCGGCTCTCATCTGGATTATGGAGTCTTCATCACCAGTTCGCACTTTGCACAGCACGCGCGTATTGGGCTAGCTGGCCTGCCTGTGTGTCTGTGTGCAGTGCAACTCCACTCCACTGTCTGCTGCCTGCCACAAGAAGTCGCGACCTGGCCCCAGCCTTCAATCCCTCCCTGTTCTTGAGTAGCTGGCCTGGCTGGCAGCTGCCTTCAACTTCAGGAATCTTTACGCCTGTAGTGGCCCAGGACGCCCAGTTTGGTTGACTGACTGTATCCTGCTGCCCGGCCCCTAATCTAAGTAAGTGACACTTCATTTTTTACCTTGTCTAGGTTGAGATTCATGATGCCACAGAGCAGAGGGTGTGTGTGCACTGACCGATGTGCGTCGTTCCCAGAATCCCAGGTCATAACTCCGTCCCCATATTATCCTCTGCCACACAATTTTTCCAGTTGTCTCTGTCCGTTCACTTTCCCTCCCTGCAGTCTCAATACACCTACCTCACAGCCCCTGGCCTCCTGTGTACATCCGCTGTTACAAACTCTCCTCACAGAGATATGCTATACATGGAGTCAGTCAAACTCCACCTGCAAGCATAACTCACTTTCGAGTAGTCTCGCTTCAGTCTCTCGCTGTTGTCAACATACACACTCTTCTGCCCTTCCCACACCACGAGCGGCACTCTCTCCTGCAATTCACGCGCAATGCTCAGGAATCTAGGCTCTGGGCCTCTGCTCCTGCATTGCTGCTCAAGTCCTCAGTCCACAGACGTGCCCATGCTGCCTCCGCCTACTCTCAGGGAACCATGTCTATTTCTTTTCAGTGGGGCAAATGGGAAGGTGAGGGGCAGGCCTGTGGAATGCATGTGTGGATGTGAAAGCATGGAACTGCCTTCCCTGTGTTTTTAGTGCCTTTTTCCATGGGACAGGTGTGTTAATTTTGCCAAATCATTAAAGGGAAAATATGTTAATTGTATTTTTTTTAATATTGAAAATAATGGTTGGTAGTTTTTTGAAAGTTGAAAAGCAGGTTTTGTGTTTTGGTAAAATTATTCCTTTCTAAAATAGAAGGCATTGAAGTTACAGCTTTAGCACGTGGGGGGGGGGGGGAATAACCTACTTAGTCAGTAACCTAGTTAGTCAGTATGCAAGTGACCTCATGGTGCGTGCCATCACATCCCATGATGTCACAATGTGTGGCATCACAGTAATTGACATCACGCGAAGTAACATCAGATAAGATCCCACACATTTGTTTTTAGTAGGTATATCATGAGTGCATTAAGCACAGTACGAGATTTAACAAATTGTGCTTTAGGCTTGTGCTGCAAAAGTGGCACAATCCCAATGCAAAATGTGGGGCTCAACAAATAGTACTAAAATTGTTTTTAAAACCCTGCCATAAAGAAATTGGCAACAAGAAGCATGGTACTACATCTGTTATGTGTAATTGGTTGCAAAGTCTGCGTATTCTAATGTTTTATGGGACTAAGACATCTGTAGAGGTGCCCAGTAAATATCAGTGAATAATAATTGGTGAGAACTCTGGAGGTTAAAGTATTTGTCACAGAAATCTCTGCTTTGTGTAGTCCCAGATCTGAATCAAAGTAGTGTAGGCTCATGTGTCTCTGGCAAAGCACATCATGTAATATGCAGATGACAGATTTTAATGTAGCTAGGTTAGTGGGCTAGTCACTGTGAGGACTGGTCTTACAAGTGAGTAGCATTAAGGCAGGTGCCCAGTTAACTCCCTCCCACTATCTGTATATTGAATAGAATGTTTATTTGTCCTTAAAATTGTTTCTGATGACTATTTCTGCATATTTTGAGACTTGCTACTTTGGGCTGGTTTTTGGGCTGGAACTGGTCTGCGTTGGGCAGGATTTGGGCTTATATTTGAGCGGTTTTAGGCTGGGGATGGGTCTCAAAATTTGGCAACACTGGTGCAGTCACATCTAACGTAATCACATAGCCACAAGAACTTAGATCAGCGCAGAGGGTATGTCTTTATCACGTTTCCACGGAGTCTGATGTCTTACGTTAGACGCTGGTGAACTCGCTTTGAACGCCACAGTATTGGGAGGTTCCAGTTTAGAACGGAAGTTCAACCAGAGGTCTTTTCATTTCAGATATCACGTGCAAAACCTTCGTACACTTTCCCAATGTAAGATTTATCACCAGTCAGATGTTAACTGGCTATGCGCGTTTGTTCTCATATAGAATAGAGGGTAATTTAGGATTTTTACTTTTTTCAGACTAAGGTCATCTCGCTACAGCTATTGGTAATACTTGCACTTCTATAATTGGGCATGTTAGAGGCAGTTATTAGCGTGAACGTAGATCATGTTTTTAATTCTTGCACAGACACGCTTTCTATCGAAGCCTGAAGTTATTTTCAGTCCTTCTAGACTCACGTTTTGGAGCTTGGAGGTAACAAATCTTCAGCATGACCTTAGGTCAAACTCATCTGTTCACAGCTCGTGCATGATCACGAAGGGCCCGATTCACAGAACTAACTTAAGACAAAATCCTAAACTTACTACCATTTTGGTATTCACAGAAGGGACTTACTCATTTCGGTATTCACAGAAGTTAGGAGTCCTAACTTTAGGACTCCTAAATGCCTTCTGTGAATACCGAAAGTCTTAAAATTAGGATTTTTCGCAGTTTAGTAGTAGTATAGTTAGGACTCCTAACTTTAGGACTCCTAAATGCCTTCTGTGAATACCGAAAGTCTTAAAATTAGGATTTTTCTCAATTTAGTAGTAGTAAAGTTAGGACTCCTAACTTTAGGACTCCTAAATGCCTTCTGTGAATACCGAAAGCCTTAAAATTAGGATTTTTCTCAGTTTAGTAGTAGTATAGTTAGGACTCCTAACTTTAGGACTCCTAAATGCCTTCTGTGAATACCGAACATCTTAAAATTAGGATTTTTCTCAATTTAGTAGTAGTAAAGTTAGGACTCCTAACTTTAGGACTCCTAAACTGAGAAAAATCCCAATTTTAAGACTTTCGGTATTCACAGAAGGCATTTAGGAGTCCTAAAGTTAGGACTCCTAGCTTCTGTGAATACCAAAATAAGTAAGTGCCTTCTGTGAATACGAAAATGGTAGTAAGTTTAGGATTTTGTCTTAAGGTAGTTCTGTGAATCGGGCCCACAGCATTTATCTATTTCTTCCTATTCTTTTTCACTCCAAGATCAGTTGTTTGACAGGCACAAACCACATATCCCGTTTTTTTAGCATTTCTGAGACCTTTACTTCTTTGGTAGACCGCTGAGTTGCATGTAAAGTGAAATTTGCACATTCACTGCACGATTCTGGCAACATGTTTTCTATAACCACAGATGCGTTTGTGGTTTCAAGCACAGATATCGCATAACATCTTTATAACATTGTACCTCTGATTAATACCCGTTGTTTTTTTCCTTTTTCTTATTGTTCCGGCAGGAGGCCACAGATTATCACATGTCAGAATGAAACTACATTAATTTTTCCCTGATGAAGGGTTTCACCCGAAATGCATTGGGTTCTCTTTTCAGAAGTTGTTTAAATTGATTTTTTGAGTATAATGTTTCATGTACTATAAGTGTTCAGTTTTGAACTTTGGACATAATCATTATTTTTTAGCTGAAAGTTCATGTGTTTGTAAATTCATTGTGACAAACAAACAAACATTGAATGAAGAATTTTCTGCAATCACATTTGTGTATAAAGTTTTTGATTGTTTGAGACAAATTTTGTAAATTGTTTATTTTACAACAGTGAAACCTTAGGGACTTTTGCGCTGTGCTCTGTGTGTCAGTAACGGAGGTCCTCAGTTTTCTTTTCTGAGCAGTTGTGGTCACATGTCCAATAGGCAATTGTGGAGAAGTGTGGCTCAATGATTAGAGCAGCAGACCCTGATGCAGAGGTCTAGCCCGGGACCAGGGTTCAATTCCCCACCTTGGTGAGTCTTGGGCTCAAAAATTCCACGGACCTGATAATTCTTGCCTTGGTGCCTATTCCAATCATGGAGTCTAACTCTGGGCAATAGCTTGCTTAATCTCCACAACAGCCCCCACAACGCTTAGGATGCCTGGCCTCCACCTTGGGGGTGCCCAGGAGTGGACGCCTCACAGGGAAAGCCAGGATGGGTTCCACAGCAGTATTTGTACAAGCGCCTTGAGACCCTTGCGGGTGAGTAGTGCGCTATACAAGTATCAAATTTACATTTTAGGCAGGTCCTTAAGCTCACAGCAGCACGCATTGGCATGAACAAATTACCTTATTACATTGTGATAACACAGCCACAATCAGGTGTACAGGTTGGCACCCATTTTTTAGTTCAAATCTTTTTCCATCTTCCTGCAGAGTCTGTCTTATACAGCATTTTAGTCAATACTATATTTCTTACAAGGAACTTCATGCTTGCTCATGAATGGATGGCTTCTTTGGCTATTTCACTTTGTTTCCTTTGATTTTTCTGCAGGCCAAGTCCACCTCTGGCCACAACCACTAGATTTCTCTGAGTCCCAGTCAGGACAGGTATAACTACAACTTACTATCTGATGCAGGTTGGCATTCTACTTCCTAACTATTATATATATATTCAATGAAAAAAACATAGGTTTCAGGCACGTTATAGTTAGAAATTAGCATTTAAAAAACCTTAGAAATTCACTGAAAAAACCATAGGTTTCAGGCACGTTGTAGTTAGAAATTAGCATTTTAAAATCCTTTGAAATTCATTGAAAAACCATAGGTTTCAGGCACGTTATAGTTAGAAATTAGCATTTAAAAAACCTTTGAAATTCACTGAAAAAACCATAGGTTTCAGGGATGTTACAGTTAGTTGGACATTTCACTCATATAAAACCATGGAAATTCCCCTGTTATAGTTAGTTGAGCTAACTATAACTCGCGCCCCCGCAATGCACTGCTGATGACGTCACATATTACATCATTCATGTCATGGTCAGTGACATCACTGATGACATCACTGATGACATCATCCAGTGGATGTGGGCTTCTATAAAATGTAAATATGTGTTATATATATTTGCCAAGGTGTATTGAAGAATGAATGGGTGTATAAGAGTCAGGATGGATGATTAAGTAGGTGTGTGACTGACTGTATAAGTGAGTGATTAATTGTGTATTGCTTAATGCATGTGTTAGTGACTGATGCAGACATTCACACAGTTTAGGTTGTCAGTTGGTATGTAAGCAGTTCCATGGTTTAGTTGGCAACTAAATGAGGATCTATATGAGCTATTGATTGCTTGTCTGAGTACCTGTATGGGTGCCTGAGTGTCTGTGTGGGTGGTTGGGGGGTTTGACTGTGCATAGATGTGTGAGTGGATAATTCACTGGGTATATGTGTTCAAGTCTGTATCTGTGAAGGTCTGTATGGCTGGGTGAGTGTGTGTATGAGTGTCTTGGTGAGTGAATGGATGTATCAGTGGTACATGTGTGAGTAACTCGATATGTGAAAGGCATTAGTATATATGAGCGTTGGACTGTATAAATGTGAGAGTGAGTGATTGTGAGAGTGCCTGTATGGATCAGTGTGTGCTTGTATTAGTTATTGTATTAGAGTAAAATTATGTGTTAGTATATGTGAGAAGACCAACGAGTCTGTCACAGCGGCAGCCCTCACCCTGGCACGTGGCTGCTGCCATAACCGCGGGCCTCTACGACACAGGCCCCCTGCGAATCCAGCGGCACAGCACCGCAGACTTATGTCTGTACCAACTACTGACTTCGATCTACACTGCGGACAGCAGCGCTCACAATTCAGATGCAGTGGCGATTGCAGATGTCGCAGTCCAGTTCGCAAGACACGTTGCTCTCAGTGCGGCCCACCCAGACCACGCATCATTGCAGGGTGCGCACACGCTGTGTGCTTCAGGTGCTACTAACTCACTGCACCACAAGTCCTCGCCACGTGGCCTCATCAAGCCAGAATTCATTAGACAAAACACATTGCTCCCAGTGCGGCCTGCCGGAACCATGTATCATCGCAGGGTGTGCACACACGCTGAGTACTCCAGGTACCACTAACTGTGCAGCTCAACTCAACCCCACATGGCTGTGCGCCCATTTTGACCGCTGCCTCCACCCTACACTGGGGTTACATGATTCACAATTCAAGATTAGTAGTGACGCAAATTGTGTAAGAGACTATAATGGGTTAAGAAGACCAAATTCTCCCATTCTGTGCAGCTCATAGCAAAGTCACCTGCCTGTGGGCCTTTGCTGACCGCTGCCTCTGGCCTACACTGTGGAAGACTAGCGACACGTGGTGCCAACTAACCCTGTTCAACACAAGCCGATCCCACATATGTAACTGTGTGCTTAGTCCTGAATGGCAGCAACCACAGCACCACACTCCCTTTGATTAGTGAGGGGTATTTCCATATGGAAGGCTGGAGACACGTGGTTCCACAGAACCTGCACTACGCAGGCCGGTGGGGCCACCAACGTATGCACGTGGCTGTGGGCCCTTGCTCACCATTACCTCTGGCCTACACTGTGGAAGACCGGCGACAAATGGTGCCACTAACCATCTTCAACACAAGCCGACCCCACACGTGGAACTGTGTCCTGAGTCCTGAATGGCAGTGACCCAACTCCGTGAGACAACCACAGCACCAGACTCCCTTCGATCAGTGACACATATTTCCATATGCAACGGCGGCAACACGTGGTGCCAATAACTCTGTTCAGCACAAGCCGAACAATCCCACATGTGGAACTGTGTCCTGAGTCCTGAATGGCAGTTACCCCAAGTCCATGGCAGCGAGCACAGCAGCATACTCCCTCTGATTAGTTAGGCATATTTCCATATGCAAGGCCGGCGACACGTGGTGCCACTAACCCTGTTCAGCACAAGCTGATCCCACATGTGTAACTGTGTCCTGAGTCCTGAATGGCAGTGACCCCAAGTCCGTGGCTCCGACCGCAGCACCACACTCCCTGCGGTCAGTAAGGCATATTTCGATATGCAAGGCCGGCGACACGTAGTCCCACTAACCCTCTTTAACACAAGCAGATTCCACATGTGTAACTGTGTCCTGAGTCCCGAATAGCAGTCACCCCAAGGCCGTGGCAGCGACCACAACACCACACTCCCTTTGATCAGTGAGGGGTATTTCCATATGCAACTACAGACTCCATTAGGCAAGTAACTATCACAGTCCTAGACCCTACATATTATCCTTTTAGTATCCTCGCTTCAATAACTTTTTTTTTAATATCAGTTCTAGCTTCACTACGATGACCAAATTAATCTTCAAATGCAAACTAACATGGAATAGCAGTCTACACTGCAAGTAGTACAGCTCGCAATTCCAATTTTAAATACTAATTTCTAACAACAAGATTGTACTCAGAAAATCCAACACTTCATCAGTGTATTCTATACTTATTTCATCTTTTCATCATATGCCTACACTGCACTCAGTAGGGCTCACAATGAAAATTATTTCTTCATTCATTAACTACAGAGTCTACTAGGCAAGTAACTATTACAGGCCTCAAATCTACATAATATCCTTTTAGTATCCTTTATTCTTAAACATTTTTTATATCAGTTATAGCTTTAGTACAATCACCAAATTCATTTTCAAGTACAAACGAACACTCAGCAGTCTACACTGTGGGCAGCAGACCTGGCAATTTGAATTTTGGACAAGTGGTGTCAACTAACACTGTCCAACACAAGCCGATTCCACATGTGTAACTGTGTCCTGAGTCCTAAATGGCAGTGACCCCAAGTCTGTGGCAGCGACCACAGCAGCATACTCTCTTTGATCACTTAGACATATTTCGATATGCAAGGCCGGCGACACGTGGTGCCACTAACACTCTTTAACACAAGTTGATCCCACATGTGTAACTGTGTCCTGAGTCCTAAATGGCAGTCACCCCAAGTCCGAGGCAGTGACCACAGCACCAGACTCCCTCTGATCAGTGAGGCATATTTCCATATGCAAGTCCGGCGACACGTGGTGCCACTAACCCTCTTTAACACAAGCCGATCCCACATGTGTAACTGTGTCCTGAGTCCGAATTGCAGTGATCCCAACTTTGTGGCAGTGACCACAGCACCAGACTCCCTTCAGTCTTATTTGTTGTTCTTTTCTTTAAATTTTTTTATATGTAAATCTATACATGACTAAGATTCTTCTTTGTCCAACCGCACAGGGACACTTCCATGCCAAAGAAAGATGTTGGGGTTATGATGGTAATGTGGGAAGAGGGTGGGTTAACTGCTGATGTGGGGAGAGGCAGCGTCAAAGGGGTAACTATCACAGAAATAACTCTGATATGTTTTCACAAATGCCTCGGGCAAATGCCAGTTGACGGACTGAATCACAAAATGTTTTTTCAATGCTTATGTAGTGTGAGTTATGAACAGTTCGCACCTAGGCTCGCAGATGCGGCCCGTCCGCTTGACTCACAGACGCAGTACTACGAACCGTCCGCGTCATTGTAGCTATCCCTGCCCTGTCCGTCGTACGGCATGCCACTCCACACCACTCCGATTACATTCTGATGTTGGCCCCATATAGCTACCTGACACAGGCGTACTCGCTGTTGGTGTGCAGGACAGTGGTCTAGTTCTAACCATCTCACGGCCACTGCCTGAGGGCAGGTTTGCACAAACATCGCACCCATCCGGCACATGCGTCACAGGCCATGTGACCACGCAAATCTAATAAATCGACAACGTCACATCCTTTATCGCTGGTGCTGACTAGATGGCAGACGCTCCACGTGTCTCAACCATAAAGAGTCTTTGATAATTTGTGCAGAAGGTTAGTCGCACCCTGATCTGTATATTCGTCAGGGGCATACCACCCCCTTGCGCGGACTTCAGATGCACAGGGTTAGTGCCACCCGAAGCTCATATGGCCATCTGGGGCCTACCACCACGTGGCACAGACTTGAGTTCCAAAGGCTTAGTGGCCCCAAAAGCTGATGTGGTCTCTGCCATTGATAACTCAGGACTCAGCAACATGTGTGAGATCTGATGGGCCGCTGAGAAGCTGATGCGGTCTCCGCTATTCATGACTCAGGACTCAGTGACATATCTGGGATGCGCGGAGTTTTGACAGGCACGTGGAGTGCCCACTGCTGCACATTCTGGTGGCACCAGGTAATTATTTGATCATAGATGTACAGGGGCGGCAGTGTCTTTGTCTCTCTCGCTCTCTCACTCTCTTTCTCTCGCTCTCTCTCTCTTCCTTGTTTTCCTTCTATCTCTCTAACTCTCTCTCTTCCTTCTCCCTTTCTCACTCCCTTTCTTTCCTTCCCTCTCTGGCTTTTTTTTCCTTCTCTGTTTCTCTGTGTCTCTCTCCTTTGATATGCCCATTACACACGTCCTTATTTTGTGCTTTATTTTCCAGGCTTTGTCATCGACATCCATGGTCCCCACAGGAGTGTTCTGCCTTGTTGTTTTTGTATTATTTTTGAAAAATTGTGTTTATTAGTTTATCGTTCATATATATGTTAATGAAAAAAACTAAAGTTTGAAAATAGTTTATCGTTTATACAATTATGTTTATAAAAAATAAAGTTTGAATAAAAACATTTAATACCGTTTTTAGTTGTTCTCTTAACTGCTGTGTGACTCTTTCTTCTTATTATTACTGTTATTTGATGGAGTCCACCATGGTGTTAAATTTTGGGGCACTTATCACGGGAATATTGGTGATGTCTGCAGTTTGCACCAACTTCTGAATAGTGTGTTAGATTTATCTCAACTTTACTTCCATTAAAGTGCTGATAATGAAATGCAGACTAGCCGTTCCCGTGCAAAAAGACACAAGGTGCACCTTTCCGTTTTGTTCTAAATACTAATGGCTGCACTTACAGTGTACACACAAAATCCATTAAGAAATCTCATTGTATTTATATTGATTGGGAATAGTGCGTCAGGTGCTGGATCTTGACGAGATACACTGCTCAGTTCGTATATTGTTCTGCACACGAAAAAAATCACATCACAACTTTCACACCAACTGCAATGCAAAACAAATTCCGGCGATAAGCCACGTTAGCACCAGGGATTTTACACCTGCTTTCTGCTGGTGTTAAGCAGGACGACTACCTGCACCATGAAAGGGAACACAGCCAAGAGCCACACCAGAACACCCACAGGTACCATAGAGTCAATGAGCATGATACAGGGATACCCATGAGTGCCACAAGACTCATCGCAACAACTCCAGGACCGCCAACGCCCCCCAAATCCACATCTGAGCAAGTGTGTCCCTGTGGTTATTGTCTTAGCATGATAGGCACGAGCCCTGCAACATCACAGTGTACTGTCACCTCAGCGTTGGCAGTGAGCCTGGACATGTAGCTACGCTCGCATCCTCCTGCATGCACAACCGGCGTGTGCTGGTCCTGGGTACACAGGTTAGCGCAGGGGTGTGCCTATCCGGCAAGGGGAACGGGGTGTCTCGGACATGTCTGTGTAAATGAAGTGCGGTAAGTGTGTCTCTGTGTTCTGGTGTGGACTGCAACAAGGGCCGCAGCAGTCAATGTTGTAAAGTGGCATGCACCACCTCCAAACGGCACTGTGATGGTGTAGTTGGAGTGTAGCAGGACATGCGTGAATAGGTATTACAATGGTGTGCCGTGCGAGTGCACAAGATACAACAGTGCACCGTACAAAAGTGTGGGGGCTCGTGGGAGGGAGGAGCAGCTGTTTGGCAACATAATCCACAGTGAACTTGCCCATGTGCCACGTGCTGGGCATCTCATCCATGATGACCACGGTCGCAGACATCCCACATCACCAACGACCGGCCTTTGTACACATCCTGTATGAATGCAGCGTGGTTTTCACTTCTATACTCGTTCAGTGGTGTGATGTTGGCGGCTTGTGTGACTTGTGCTCCTTGTTGGTGTGTTTCATTTTGGCCATTGTTTGTCTATACTTGTGCTGTACTTAATTGTGCATGTGTGCCATTCTGCCCATCTTCCCCCGTCCCCCCACTCCCTGCTTCTTCCTCTTCCTGGTGCTGTTATGTTATGTTATGTTGTGTCTATAATTTTGTTGCTCCACACATAAATACATGTAAAGAACAAATTAGAATAGTTCCTTGATTCTTTTAGGTTTCAAAACTTGCCTCTATTGGTTTCTTTTTAATTTTCCATATAAACAGTTTTTTAAATGTTCAACAACACATAGAAGTCAGAAGTGCAACATATTCTATCGACACACTTTCTAGAACATTCTACAACACGTGCAGGTTAAAAGTTCATCAATTTTTTTTAACTTAACGATATTTTTTTGCAACATTTTCTCGAACATTTAATGGCACGTGCAGGTTAAAAGTTCACAATTGTTTTAAGTTTGAACAGTGCCTTCCAAATGCAAGTAGCAGGTGTGGTTGAGTTGAGCACATTTTATCCTATGATATGTACTCCACGTTGAAACTGCTTTTTCTTAACCAATCACAAAGATGTTTTTCCACAAAACTAATGTACACCCTAATTTAAAAAAAGAATGCTTTTCATCTCCCAATAACGTATCGTTTTGTATGGCAAAAAAAAGTAGTTCCCCCATCTTTAAAAATATCTCTTATTCTACCAAGGAACTGCATGAGCTACAGACATCTTTTCATACCTTCCAGCCATACCTTCAAAATGCTAGTATGGATCGTAGGACATAGCTATATTTTCTGGTGCAAGAGGTATGCAGAACACAGACGTATTGACTTAGACCTAGGTTTACAAAACGTGAACATTAAATGGTTTGCACAGAGAAGATTCAAGTGACACCAATTTCTACCTTTGGTTAAAACCTCTTTGCATCTTCCACACCCTGACCTCATGATTGTGCATTGTGGTGGAAATGACCTAGACACATTGACTGGGGTAGGTTTGGAAATGCTTATGAAGGACACCTTTGGACACCTCAGCTCAGCACCATGTGACTCTGGGCAATCGCTCACTTAATAGCTCACTTAATAGCTCACATAATTTCCACGCCGGCCTCGAGGGCTTTCAGACCCATAGGGGTGAGTAGTTTGCGCTTTACAAATACCGTATTGATTTGATACGCGCAAATGTATCTTCTCACTCCTTGTATAACACCCCCGAAGCACCATACACAAGTTATAATGTTCGAAACAAAAGTTCCTCCGAGTACGTATAGCTACATGCTGACACTACTGGACAGATGTGGCACAGCGGCCAGAGCACATGACTTCACAGCATATGACACACAGTTTGGACTCACGCTTTCATCCCCGACTCCGGCAGCACCTCAGCTTAGCACCATGAGACTCTAGACAATACCTCACATATTTTCCATACCCCAGGTCTTACAAACCAGTAGCAGTCAATAGTTCGTCCTAGTAGGTATAAACACATGCTGACACTACTTCCACAGGTGTGCTGCAGCGGCCAGGGTACATGACTTCACACCATAAGACACACAGTTTAGACTCACGCTTTCATCCCCGACTCCCACAGCAGCTCACCTTAGCAGCATCAGACTCTACTCAATACCTCACTTAATGTCCATACCCAGCACTTTTAGACCGGTAGGTATGAGTAGTTTGCTTCGCACCCCCTCTATAGCACACCCTAAACACCCCACAGAGGTTACAGTGCTCCTACCCTCCTCTTTCCTACTTTTCTCACCCTTTTTTCCCCCTTACTCGCTTTGACAGAAACACAAAATGGTGGCCAACACTTCCTAGTTGCAACCGCTCGCAGCGCTCCCAACCAATAAGCAGCAAGCTCGTGCTCGTAACGCCTCAGCCAATCAGATGGCAGAATTCCCAAATATCGTTATCTGTAAATTTTGATATTTCTCAAAAACTACTGAACAAAAGCGTGCTTTCTAGTCCAAGACCCATCTCCCTGCCAAATTTGGGGCAGTTCCGTTCACTTGTTCGACCTGTAGCCTTGTCTAAAGTTTCCTATGGAAATTAACATGCAGAAAACATGTTTTGGGACCCCCCCATTTTTCTCGGCCCCCCCTTGACGAATCACCCCCAAACATAGGAGCTGATATGAACAAAGAATTTGTTTGGAAAATGTCATGAAGATTCATCAAACAACGCCAAAGTTATAAGCAAAACAAAAAATGCTCTTCCTATGGAAATTTGGTCCTAAGTATAACTACCTACTGGTGACCGCCAGTAGGTAATATGTATATATACTGACATGACAGTAAAAGATCGAATTTTAAAAGAGTTCAGACCTCAATTACACTCAAGCTCGCATTGATTTATTTCAATTTACTCGCAAACTGCGGTTGAAAAAGTGGTTCGTGACGAGAGTTACACCTCAAAATAACAGTGTAAGTGAGATTCCTAGTGAGATTTGTATTGGGGATATTGAACTGTTACATACACTTAATGAATTGGGTGAACAACAACATTTTATCCCTGACCTTCATATCAATCTGATTAATGAGAATATCAGATTAGATTTAAACCACAACAGTGGGTTTAGACCCAAATCTATCTTTTTACCACAAATAACCAATGAGGCTCTTGATATTTTTGAAAAGGGGGTGGTTAAGGGTCTGAATCAACTATCATACAGTAAATTTAATGCAACAATGAATCATACTAAACTTCAGATAATGGCTATCACAAGCTTAAAAGAAGACTGCAACATTGCCATTAAGAAGTCCGATAAGGGCGGTAATGTTGTTGTTCTATCCAGGGACAAATATGTTGAAGAAGGTATGAGACAGTTGAATGATATACCAGATATGAACGAAGTTCAAGGAATCTATATGACTCAGCCAACAAAGAATATCTGGAGCAGTTATGGGAGTGGAAAGAGAGAGCCCTGTTAGAACATGAGGAATACAGCTTTTTGTATTTTAAATGTCCTAAAATTCCGGTCCTCTATCTACTGCCCAAATTACATAAGGATAACCTGAAACCTCCGGGTAGGCCCATTGTGTCCTCTAGGGGGAGTAGTTTAGAGAACACGTCAAGGTATGTCGATCATTATTTACAACCTTTAGTCAAAAATCAGCCCTCATTTGTAAAAGACACCGGGGACTTTCTGAGACTTATTGAAAAGATAAACTGGAATGACTGTTGCTTACTCATGACTCGAGACGTCAATAGTTTATATACGAGAATACCGCATGACCTGGGTATTAGAGCTTGCAGGTACTTCCTCAGAGAGAGATCGATATCATTTATGTTTCAAACTGAAATGCTTATCGACATGATGCAAACATGCCTAATTAAAAACGTTTTTGTATTCAATGACCAAGTTTACCGATAGACTCTCGGGACCAAAATGGGCACCTGCTTCTCCCCCAGCTTTGCGTGTCTCTACCTTGGCTGGTGGGAGGAGCAGGTGGTCCGGGTTCAGGATGCATATCAAAAACATGTAAGAGTCTGGGCCAGATATATTGATGACATTTTTTGTATCTGGGAAGGGAGTCAAAGTGAAGCTGAGACCTGTGTGGCCGCATTGAATGTCAATACATTTAATCTGGCCTTTACCAGTCATTTTGGTGAAGAAACCATTGAGTTTTTGGACGTGCAACTACAAGTCAAAAATGAGAAACTAGAAACGATGCTGTATTGAAAGAAAACAGTGGGTAACAGTTTGTTGCACGCCCAAAGCTGTCACCCAGCTAATCTCATTAAAAGTATTCCGTTTGGAGAACTATTGAGATGCAAAAGAAATTGTAGCACCATCGACAATTACAATAAAGAGAGGGATGTCATGATTAAAAGTTTCATTGCGAGAGGATATAGCCACGAATGTATTGCCACAGCATGCAAAAAAGTAGAGGCTAAAAGTTGGGAGGAATTGTTGAAAATTAAAGAAAACAGAATTGACTCAGAGAAAATAAGATTCCCTACTACGTATAATAATAAGTCTACAGAGGTCCAAAAATGTCTCGGCAAGTTTTGGAATGTCCTACAAATGGATCCTGATCTGGAGAACTGCATAGGAGATTATCCCCAAGTAACATATAGAAAAGCACAGTCTTTCAACAACATGATGTGCCCTGCCCTTCTGCCTAAATTGATTACTTTGCAGAAGAGTTCTGTACATGGGTTCTATGTATGTGGCAGATGCAAGGCCTGTCGATACAGTACCTAAGGATGTCAATCTTTCTGCGGACTCTAAAATATTTAAGATTTTGAAACACGTGTCGTGCAATACTGAATATGCTGTTTATGCCCTCAAATGCCCGTGCAACAAATTTTATATTGGAAGTACCATCCATAAAGCCAAAAAACGGGTTTTGGAGCATTTGAGGGCAATAACCCACAATGACAAACAGTATCCTATTGCACGCCATTTTTATTCTACTCACAATCAAAACACTATTTCACTATCATTTGTTGTCCTGGACTGTGTCCCCAGAAGAGAGAGGGGAGGAGATAGAACTAAAGAACTTAGACGTCTAGAGTCCAGGATGATTATTAAGTATCATACTTTGCAATCTAGCGGTCACAATAGTGATGAAGCATTGGCAGTACATTTGGGCTGAGTTATACTGTAACTTTTGTTTCTCTTTTAAAATGCCTAACTGGAATTTTTAACAGATGGTTTTATTCCCACTATCTCTGAATTAATGTTAATGATGTGTGTATATGTAAAATATGTAACACTGTATTTAGACTACAGCATTCATTTTTTTATTTTTATTTTCAGATTGCACAAATTGTCTCTGATGCAAGTGGAAGGCGAAAGGAGCAAAAATATCTGCTCGAAAGAAAGTTGCAGTCATTGTTTGCCTCAGAATATTAATTGTGTATTTGAGTTAACCTAGACCGGTTTGGCTTTGATTGGCGTTGGGCCACCAGTGACTAATATGGTTCCTTGTTGTCAGTGGAGATTGCCCACTTGGGTGTAACGACAACTGATGCCTGGCTGGGGGTACAATTTGCCCCTTATGCGCTGTTTATACTATTGCCCACATGGGCTTAATCTGATTTAGTGCAACTAGTTGTGTTTTAAACCTCTAATTTATTGTGTGGAAGCCATGTGTTAACTGACTGCCCACTGGGGCTGTAGTTCTTCTTTATTTGCAACTTGTGACCGTACCCGTGGCTGGGACACAATTTTGGGTTTCATTTTGTTTAAGCCCGTACGATGCGTAAGGGATTTTGCGCATTGCATGACGGTCCTTGCAGTCCTCCGTATTAGGTAGTGACCACGCTCTATTGACATACTCAAAACGCACTTGCAAAGTTTGTTGTATTTAATCGCAACTTATTCAATGTAAGCACGCTAATATGTGAGTGTTTAAACAATAGCGGATTAACGCAACGTGCCTCATATGAACAACGAGATAATGATTTGAATTATCTGTTTTCACTTGCTATTATTTTGAATGTCATAAGTTTTGTATAAAACTTTATTGGTTTTCCATTGCCCACTACTCGTAAACAAAAAGCGGACACTCAAAACGCGTTGGGTGACTTTCCATGAAATAAGTAATCATGCTTGAAGCAATTTATGGGCCAAGGCTTGTTGTCTTTGTACGCCAAGAGAGACGACTTTTTGTGTGTGGATTTATTGGGGTTGGCGACCCTGCCATGGCCCCCCTTGCAAGCGGAACGGGTCCTTCGCCTTTCGTGTGTTGTATATATATATATATATATATATATATATATATATATATATATTCATTGGAAAAAACAAATGTTACAGAGACGTTATAGTTAGGCTCAGGTGTCAGTCATACAAAACCAGAGAAATTAAGCTGTTATAGTTAGTGAGCTAACTAGCACTCTCACCTCCACAATGCACTGCTTATGACCTCACATATTACATCACTCATTACATGGTTGGTGACATCACTAATAAGATCACTGATGACATCTCAGAAGACATCACTGATGACATCCTGGTTTGAAGTGTTGGCTACCAGACAGATCTCAGCCACAAGATCAGTAAGGGTCATGGATCCACCGTGGCCTCAGTTGTATATCTTAAAAATCTTTACATTTCTCAGCACTTACAGAATGTATTTACACCATTTAACAAACAGTGCGCTTTCTGGACCAATAGCTACATTTCTGCCAAGTTTGGTTTAATTCCGTTCAGCAGTTCGGGCTGTAGCATTGTCTAACGTTTCCTATGGAAATTAACATGGAGAAAAAGCACTTTGGGACCCCCCCTTTTTCTCAGCCCCCGCTAGACAGATCACCACGAAAGTTTCAAGACAGTAGCTGACGTGACTGGTGTATTAGTTTTGAATATTTCACGAGGAGTCATCAAATTATGCCAATGTTAAAAACAAATGAAAAAAATGCTCTTCCTAAGAAAACTACATCCTAACTATAACTAACTACTATATGCCCCTCTACCTACCCCTTACCCACTCAGCCCTAAATCACTGTTACCTTCCTTTACCTCAATCCACCCATAAAAACTAAAATCACTGTTAGCTCCCTTTACCTCTACCCACCCCTTAGCCCTAAAATCAATCTTACCTCCTATTTTAACCCCTTTCAAAGGGCCTGCAAGTCTCCAAGCTTGATTTGGTCAGAATAGGGAATCCTGAGAAAAGGTCTTTTTGGAACCTCCTAAGATGGGATCATTGAGAGTCTGGGTTTTTTTTTTTCCCCCCAGGTCCAATGATTAAGCCATCTATACTCTGTCTGGGTATGAGTAATGCCTGGACATTCTTGTTCAGCATTTTGGTGGATCTTCAAAATCCTCTGTAAGGTTATGCTATGTCGATCGTGGGTATGTCAAGCTATACTGCTACGGGACGAGGCTCTCGCTCACCGTTTGCTCCCCTCCAGTCGCCGACTGAGCTAGCATTTTGTTTGCTAACCTATCGATCACGCATATAGAACCTTGATGGCGCATGAGGACAAAAAAAAAAAAAAAGGGCCATGGGGCAAGCAGGGGCTACTGGTTCCAACCGTAATGTCCCAGGGGCCAGACCTACTATGGATTCTGATCAACTGGGCCAAGTACACCTTCAGCACTTGACTCTCAGGCATGAGGTGGTTGAGCAGTCCAAGGATACTAAGGGAGGGGAGATGTGGGTACAAGAGAGTGAGTAACTCGGCCAAGTACCACTTGAACACTTGACTCTCAGGAATAACATGGTCCGAGCAAGGTTCCCTTAGGGGAAAGGTGTGGATACAAGGGAGTGAACACAGACTCACAACTAAAAGTACATGCAGCAATAAATCATAGTCCAGCCAAAAAGTAATTTTTATGAAAAAGTATTTTATTTCTACTGCTATCAACACAAAGAAAAAATATGACATTCACAAACAACTACACAATTTCCCCTGTGATCAGGGCTCCTTGTCCTACTTCGCCGTCACTCAAGTGATATCAATTATTTCCCATTCACTATTGGCAACATCTACACTGGTAGTCTGAGTCTCAAATGTTATCTTTGACTCTGTTTGAAACGTAAAAGTGTTCCAGCATGGTCACACTACTCTATTCAGCAAGACCCTATGTGGTTACCTGGCCTGAATTTAGTCTTACCCACACCTGCAGGCTCAGGGGGTCCAGAGCTTCTGAACACTGCACCTCGGCTAAAGTTAAAGCAGCAGCAGTGGCTGATGTGAGTGAATTTACTGCATGCGGCCCAGGCAGGCTGCACTCACTGATTCCTTGATCTCTTTCACATATAGTTATGCTCCTGCAGCAATCAGAGGTTTCTCGTGGCTCCTTGTTGCAGGTAAGTCTTTTTTTCTACCCCATGATGGGGGAAAGATAAAAAGAAGCTCATGCTGCTGATCTCTCTCAGCATTCCCACTGCACCCTCACTTCTCCGATGATGCCCTGGGACAGTACACACTTCTCGATAGGTTTTGTGACCCTCTCTGGAATACAGGATTAGTGCATTCCTATTGCACATGGGCACCGACCCACTCCCCCCAACATTTGTCCGCAAGGCAACTCCTCCTAGCAAACAGGGTTGCTGATCTTCAATTACACATGGGCTCCGTTCCGATTGGCACAGCATTCTGCAAAGTTCATGTGCAGCAGGACCTCCAGGCATACAGGGTTGCCGACCATTAGATGCACACTGACTCCGGTCCAATTGTCACAGTGTTTACCATGGATCACTTCATGGCAGGCATACAGGGGTCATTTATCCAGCAACATGGGCAACAACCCAATTGGTGCAGCAGCTGTTTCCTTAGACCTTACAACAGAAGTCCACTAGACAGGATTTACCACTGGACCGTGTTCCCTCCAACACTTGCATCTTCGTCACTGGGCAAACTGGTCTTGTAAAGTAGGCAGGCAATGGTGCTCCAGGATCCAGAGCAGGTGGTCCTGGATTCCCTGGCTTATGTCCCCTTATCCAGCAGGGAAACCAGAAGGTCTTGAGCCCACAGTCCTGATTACAAGCAGACGTCTTGTAGAGCTTCCCTTCCTCACCCAGCCCATCTGGCTGCTTGGCAGATGACAATCTTTAGGGTCACAAACTCCACTTCTCATAGTCAATTTTCAGACACTAACTGTGATATAGAGTCTGAGTATTTGAAGGTTATGTTGGGGGTCTACTTTTTTTTAAATGCTCACTCGTCTGTCTCTTTCTTCCTCTTAAAAGCAGTCTGTCACCACAGAAGTGATTTCAAATCTGATAGCTCCACAATCCAGTCCATGGAAGTGACTAGGGTTTCAGAGTGATATGTGTATCTAAAGGCTAACCCAAGACCACAGCCCTACTGTTTGTGATTTTCTTATCATTCCCATCTCCTTTCTGAGATGTACCCAGGCCTCTTCATTGTTACCTCTCACTAAATCAAAGAACACCCTTTGAAGTGTATGGGGGTGGCCTGGCTCTCCCCTCTCCAGTGTGTGTCCCACCTATCTTACAGGAATGCAGCAAACACAAATCTGCCTGGGGGAGTTCCTCTACCTCCGCTCAACATGTTTCAACAATCAGGCTTGGGTTACACAAAATGGAGCCCATTGTCTGCAATATATTGTGCAGTCTACAGGTGCACATACACCCAGTGCATGTATATGTCATACACACACTGCATAGCACTGTATCCTTCCTCTACTGTAGCAGTTTTAGGCACCTATACACCCAGCACATGTATTTAATATGCATGCATTGCACAGCAATTAATTCTTTATGTACTGTATCACTCATAGGCACGCATAAATAAAGCAAGTGCATTTAACATGCACGCACTGCACCCTTCATGTATTGGTCCACTCACAGGTACACATACATCCAGCACATGCATTTACCAGGCACACACTGCACAGCACTACATCCTCCATATATTGTACCACTCATAGGCACACAAACATCCAGCACATGCATTTACCATGCAGGCATTTCTCAGTACTGCCTTACCTCTGTATCCCGGTACACTTATACCCAGTGCAGATGGGAAACAACCTTTACAACGCAGTCATTACATCGCAGCCATTACATCGCATTTCACTACAATGCATGTCATTACAATGTATGTCACTACAATGCAGGCATTACAACACAAGTCATTACAATGCATACCATTACAACGCATAATACCCTTACACTATCCAACACTTACCCTACTGTTGCACTCACTAGAGTTAAAATAGTATTTTTTACACCTACACTATCCAACCCTTACCCTACTGTTGCACTAACTGGAGTTAGAATAGTAATTATTACCCCTATACTATCTAACACTTACCTTAAATGTGATGTAATGGTATGCATTGTAACAGTATGCATTGTAAAGGTATAATATGATGTAATGGAATCCGTTGTTAACGTAGTTTCTGAAAATCCGAAGTAATGGCATGCGATGTAAAAGAATGCGATGTAAAGGATGTTGCAATGTAAAAACTGTGTTGTAAAGGCATGCGTTGTAACGTCATACATTCAATATTTTAAAATGAGAGAGCCTGAATGCCTTACTCTGGTGATGCAGGTTAAAAGGGACCCCTTCAGTCCCTCTGACCACTACACAGTATGCTGCCACCACAGCGCTCGTACTGCTTAACTCCTAGGGAAGGCAGTAGTCAATATGAGTGTTGCACTTTGGGTGCCCCTCCCCTTCCAAAAAGACTACAATCCATGAGACAGCCCTACGACATAGGGCACATGCATGATCCATGTTTGCCTATGACAACAAAAATCAGCAGTAGGAATCCAGACATCAGTAGAGTGGAGCACTCAGGGCAGGTGTGCATGTCCATTACCATGCATAGGACTTTTCTGTACTAACACCTCCCTTAGCTGCTACCCACCCCAAAACCCTAAAATCACCCTTACCTCTCTTTAACTCTAGACACACCTTAACCCTAAAATCACTCTTACCTCCATTTACCTCTACCATCCCTTTATCCCTAAAATCACCTTACTTCCCTTTACCTCTACCCGCAACTAAACCCTTTTTTAAATTAATATAAAAATGATGTTACTTAAAAAATATATACTTACCTGTGTGGTAAAGTACTGTGTGGCAAAGGATGCATGGTAAATGTAAAAATCTATGACCTGTGCTTACCTGTGTGGTACTTACCTGCATGGTAAAGCCTGTGTGGTAATTGTGCTGCATTGTAAATAATTTGTGGAAAACACAACATTATTATTTTTTTGTTGCTGTTGTTAATATTAATTAGAATAATAACTATGTGAAGCATGTTATTACCCAGTACTGAGTGTCCCAACTTGGTAAAAAGACTAACAAGAGCTACTAAAGAATAAGGGCCTGATTTAGATCTTGGCGGATCTGGTCCTGCTATCACTTTTCCAACGGTTTCTCCGCCCACCAATCAAGTGGCCTGCCCACTCAATTTAGATGCTGGTGGGTTTATGGGTCTTAATCCGTCTGAGTTCCTCCGTCTCCGCTAGAATTTTCCTCCTGTGTTTACGGCACCAACGGCAAAAGCTGCTGTCAGAGGGAGTCCAACCAATATTACGGCCAGGGCAATTATAGTGGCGATCCCTCAAGGAAATTGTGGTGGTTAAATTTACAAAACTTGAGTTGGCAGAACTGAAGGGATATGAGGTATAACATAACTTTTTTTCTGTTTTCCGCTTCCGTTTCCATCTTGTACTCGATTGTCCAAGTCTTTCCTTTCCTGCTGCTACTTGACCACCAAAATAAACTCAGTCGTCACCAGGATTGAAGGTAAGCTTCTTTTTTTACTTGTGTTCCTATGAATGATTTGTTTACATTTGCCCTGGACTTGTGCATTTATACATTGCTCTTTCATGCAATTTGTTTTCTTACATGTAATGCATAAGTGTTATTTTACAACTTAAGGTAAAATAACCACACCTTTATTAACACTTGAGAAAAATTCAATAGTAAAATGTAATAACATGTAAAAATAAGTGGAATAATTCTAGCATGTGCCTTTTTAGATTTACCAAATAAAGAATTTAGAAAAAAAGGAGCAGGGCAGAAGGGCTGGTAGAGTGGTGGCTTTTGGAGGGTAGAGGGAGCCGGTGGGCTTGTGTCTGTATGTTTGGCAGTTGCATGTGTGTCTGGTGTATGTTGTGTAGGTTTGCATGTGTGTTTTTGGCAAGTGTGTGTGTTTGGCTGAAGTTTTGTGTGTAGGTGTTCTTTTGTGTAAGTGTGTTGTTTTTGATGAGTGTGTTGTGGTGGTTGGTGTGCTTGAGGTGCTTGAGATGCTTGTGAGTGTAGATTCCATAGTGTGTGTATGTTGTTTGTGTGTTTGTGTTTATGTGTGTGTGTGATTGTGCTGCTTGTGTCTATTGGAATGGGTGCCTGCAAAGAAGTGATTAAGCTTGGGATTGGGGTGGAAGTTTGGAATTGGGTTAAGGAAGGGGCAGAAGGCTGGGTTGTTTGGGAGACTGGGATCAGTGAGGAGGCTGCTATGCTAAATGTTAAGATAATGCAAAACACATTAGCAATAGCTAATTCAAGACAAACACTATATGTATGTTTACTGTGCTTAGTGACACATTAATAGGTATTACTTACCAGTCTCCAGTCCACTAGGGATACCTGTCAGGGCTTCACTATGTAAGATCTGCAAGACCCCCCTGGGATATAGTGTTAAGGAGGGACTGGGAGAACCACCACCAGTCCTCTGGGCTTCCAGGTGATGCTTGGAGTTATGCAGGTGACAACATTGAGCACAATAGGTGTGTGATGCTAACATCCATTCAAATGACACAGCAATAGTACAATGTAGAACGCCTCCCGCGACGGACTCACTCCGTCACTCTATCAGGAATCCACCACCAGGACAATGCCAGCACAACTGAGAAATCTAAATAGGCTCTGCCTAATCCCGCCGACCTGAGAGTGACAGAATAATGTTACTCAACAAAGGAGCCTGCCGCGCTGAAGGAGGTGAGCCACTTACTTGGCGAAAAACAGTCTGCAGACTTGAACCGTGGTTCAACATTCCCACATCTAAATACGGCTGGCGGGCGGGACTCCATCAGCTCGATGGAGTACTTGTAACGGACTCCACAGAGGGATGACAAGAGTCCCATGAAGATTTCAATTAGACCCAAAGTTCTAAAGGAAGATTCGAAAAAAACTTTCTAATGTTATTCATGAAAAGAAGACAGTTGTCCATAAAACTATGATTAATAGGATGAGCAGCTCAATCTGTGTCTGCCTGCACAGAGAAACCATTCATACCCTAGAGGTGTCAGTTGGACCTTTGAAATGAACAGAAGATTGGCTCCAGAGGACATGAAAACCTTGTCAGCTAGTTACAAACTTTTCTAGTAATGAAGTAAACTTGATCATAGGAAGTCTTGTGCCAAAGGCAAGTGGAAAGACTCAGGCTCTCTTTCAATAATCATCTCCTGTCCTCAATTTCAGATATCACTGTTATTTTAATTCTAGTACATTAAATTATTACAATTTCCATGGACAGACTGTATTATAAACACAACAGGGTATGCAAAAACAAGCATTTCCAAAGCCAATAGGTCTAGACTATGAGAACAATTGGCTTTGACAATGCTTTGTAGCCATGCTCTACATTAGCGCAGACAACTCTGCAGTGTGGCTAACACTAATTTTCAAATACACTATGATGCAGCCGTACATTTTTTTAAACAAAGTGCATTAGCACTAAATGCATCATCGTCCTTCTTTTATTATTATTTTTATGCATGCTGCACAACAACCGTGCTGCTCTACAGTATGGCTGAAAATCCTTACCAAAGTCAGCAATGCCCATGCTGTACCCCCCAAATACACTATGATGCAGCCGGGGCTCATACATTTTTTTAAACAAAGTGCATTAGCACTAAATGCATCATCGTCCTTCTTTTATTATTATTTTTATGCATGCTGCACAACAACCGTGCTGCTCTACAGTATGGCTGCAAATCATTACCAAAGTCAGCAATGCCCATGCTGTACCCCTGGAACAAAAGGCAATGGCAAAATAAATGAGAGGAGTTGGCCTAACGGCTAGGGCGGTCGACCTCGAATCTGGGGAACTGAATTCGAGTCTTGGCAATGATGCTGATTGTCCTGTGATTCTGGGCAAATCAGTTAATCTCCCTGTGCCTAACAAAAATGAATGTGTTCTATATAAGGGGATGACCTCTTCCCCGCGCAGCGGACGCGCATGGCGGACGGGCCGGACTCAGGCCGGAGTCATGCCAGAGTCCTGCCCGTCTGCGCCCGTCAGCGGTAAGGAGGCGCAAGGGGCCAGGGATGCTGCCCGGTGTCTTAGCTCTCCGCCTATTAACCGGCTGTACTCAATCAGCACCCTTAAATCTCTCAGACCCCCCCGTTAAAATGTCGTCATAAACTTTCACCTGGGCAACTGCGCCGTAGTCTGACCTGTAGATGTCTGAAGGAGTCTGGGACAGAACTCCCGGCACCTGTTACTAACTCCGTCAGGAAATTTGGGACACAGGAGCCCCCACCTCCCTTGAAAGAATTAGGCTTTCTCATCAATGCCCGTTCTCTGGTCAAAAATAATATAGCCTTCAGAGACATTGTATCTCAAAGGAAACCCTCCTGGGTTTTTGTAACTGAAACGTGGGGTTCGGACTCAGCAGGCCCTGATTTGGTTAACGCTCTCCCTGACGGCTATGCCATGGTAAGACAGAATAGAGAGGGCCGTAAAGGGGGGGGAATAGGTATTATTTATAAGAACGCCTTTACCTGTCGCATGGAGTCTCTTCCTTCTCCCTATAATTCCTTTCAGGCCATGTTCGTTTCCCTTAGCTCCTCTCCCATAGAAAATTTCTCTGGTATTCTTATTTACAGACCCCCAGGTTCCAAATCCTTGTTTGGCTCCGACCTTCTGGAAGCTATAGAGTCTTTTCTACATAGGCCCACCCTTACTATTCTTGGGGATTTCAATTTCCACTTGAAAAATAGTAATTCTAGTGATACGCTATTCCTCGTGGATCTGCTGGCCTCCCTCAATCTTTTTCAAAAGGTATTATCTCCTACCCATACTGCCGGCCGTACGCTAGATGGAGTCTTTACGAATGACCCTAGATTGGAGTTGGGTCCTTCCTTTCCCATCTCTTGGTCCGATCATAACGCAGTTTCTATGGAATTCACTCCTTGTGCCTCTCTCGCCCCTAGAAAATATATAAACTGTTGGGTGCAGAAGAGGAGCTTCCGGGGGTTGACTGATCAATCCCTGGGTCCCCTCATTGCCAATTTCAAGTCTCTTCCCTCTCAGGATATCGACTCTTCGGCACGGGAGCTTGCGAGCACTATCGCAAAGGCAGTGGACACTCTTGCCCCCCTCAAATCTCTATATAGCGCCAGGAAACACCTCTCAGCGCCCTGGTACTCCGACTCTCTCAGAGTTCAGAGGCAGGCATGTAGGAGGCAAGAAAGGCTCTGGAGAGCACAGCCCGATGCGGAAGGTCGGACTAAGCATAGAAATCTCCTTAAGAGCTATAAAGCGGCGGTGCTGGTTGAAAAGCAATCTTATTTCTCTAACCTCACTTCCTCTCTTACTTCCCCTGGAGACCTGTTTAAAATTGTAGACACCTTATCCCTTGTCCATCACTCAGACCCCATAGTCCCTTCACAAGAACTCTGTGATCAGATTTCTTCCTTTTTCCACACCAAAATTTTAGACATTTACACAGCCCTCCAGACGGATAATTTGACTCGGGCCTTCTCTCCTGATTCGGGGAATAATACTCTCCCTATCGAAACCTACCCCAGTTTCCCCCTTCTCACGGCCAAGGACCTCGATAAACTCTTGGATTCTCTTAGGTCAGGCTCTCCTCTTGACCCCTGTCTGCTCAAAGTCTTAAAAAACTGTAGGGCAACTCGAATCCCCCCCCCTGTTGGCAGTTATGAACAGGGCTATATCCAGTGGTGCTTTTCCAGCCTACTGGAAAACAGCTATTGTAAAGCCCCTCTTAACAAAGGCCACTTTGGACCCTGGGACTTTAAAGAACTTCCGTCCCATCTCCCTTCTCCCTGCCCCGGCCAAGATGTTGGAGGCTCCTCTGAATTTCCATCTCAGCGCCTTTCTTGATAAAACCTGCCTGCTTGATCCACCTCAGCACGGTTTCAGAAAGGCGCATAGTACTGAGTCAGCTCTTACAGTGGTGGTCAATAATATCCGCGCTAAGGTCGACAGGGGTCAGACCACCCTTTTGATCCTGCTCGACCTTACAGCCACGTTTGACACCCTGTCCCCCGCTATCTTGGCCTCCCATCTCAGTGAGATGGGGGTGGAGGGTCTGGCTCTTAGTCTCCTTACCTCCTTTCTTAACAACAGGGAGCAAAGGGTTAAATTGGGTGACTTCCTCTCCACCACCAAGCCTTTGCAGTGCGGGGTCCCTCAGGGCTCTTCTTTGAGCCCTACACTTTTCAACGTTTATGTGGCCCCACTCGCTAGGCTTGTCAGGTCCTTTGTACTGGAAGTACTCTCGCACGCCGATGACACCCAAATCATGGTCTCCCTGTCACAATCTGTTGGGTCCACGGCCCTAAACTTTCAGAACTGTATGGGGGCCGTGGCAGGGTGGATGACGTCAAACTTCCTAAAGTTGAATGGGGAGAAGACTGAGATCCTTGTGTTCGGGGGAAACAAGGAGGTTTGGTCAGCCGATTGGTGGCCATCGACCCTGGGAGTATGCTCCCAGCCATCCCCCGTTGCCCGAAATCTGGGAGTCCTATTTGACACCTCACTTGCCTTTGATAAGCAAGTGAATAGGACCGTTTCCACCTGCTGTGGGGTCCTAAGGGTGCTGAGAAAGCTCACCCATTACCTCACCACTGACGGCCGGAAACAAGTCTCGGTTGCCCTCCTATCTTCGCGCTTGGACTACTGCAACGCCCTTTATCTTGGGATGAGCAACAAACTGGTTCATCGGCTGCAAGTGGTCCAGAACGCGGCAGCAAGGTTTGTCGTTAATGCCCCTAGACGCTCCTCAGGAACTGCGATCAGGAAACATCTTCATTGGCTCCCGGTGCATGCCAGAATAAAATTTAAAACCCTGATTATCATCCACCGGGCTCTTCATGACGCAGGGGCCGAGGGCATTGGGTCTCTGCTGTCGTACTACACCCCAGGTAGGGCCCTGCGATCCGCCAGTCAGAAGTTGCTAACCGTCCCATGCGTTGCGAAAGCAAGGTGGGGAGGCAGGGCCTTCTTCGCTCTTGCCCCCAGACTTTGGAACGAGCTTCCCCTTGATCTCAGGAATCAGGAATCTCTTACTCTGTTTCGCAGAGGCCTTAAAACTTTGTTTTTCTCTGAAGCTTACCCTTAATGCTTCTTCCTCTCCTTATCTTGGATCTGGCTGATTGCTTTCCATCAGTTGCGCTTTGACGCCTTCGGGCAAAGTAGCGCATTATAAATTCCCTATCAATCAATCAATCATTTAATGCAACTGGTGCTATGTAAAGCGCTCTAATACCCGATTCGGGGCAAGTTCGCGCTATATAAAACTCTATTAAAAAAATAAAACGGTCTCAAAGGCGAGATTTATAGGCTTTGCCAATGCTATTTAGGTCTTGGCACAACACCCCAGTGATTTTGAGTAAATCAGTTAATCTTCCCATGCGTGGAAAAAAAAGTTATTTGGCAAAAAACCGTATCACATGAGAAAGCGATTGCACCATGTCCATGTCGTAATGAAAATACATTTGAAAGCAAATAACACCTGTCATTACAATAAACATCCATTTCAAAGAAGAAAACGGATTCTTTTATTTGCGTACTGCATATCAAAACAAAGCTACAAATGACAAAAGGTTCAGCAAGGACGGCAGGGAACTAGAAAAAAATGTAATTAGTACCTCACAATGGCATAATCAGCTTAAGGACAGCAATCAAGCTGAAGCAATCAGTACGTGGACCATGCTCCAGCCAAAAGAAGAGGAAGTAAAGGCAGCAACCGCTGACCAATTAGAAAACAGCAAATAAGAGTGACAATGAAGCCGCAAATGTTAAGCAATGGGTGGGCTGCAAGCCCCTTGTTGTATAGAATATGTCTTGTAAGCGAGAGCGCATGCAGCACACGTGCTGTCGCAGGCGAGACCTAAAAAGTAAACCTAATCTGGGATGTGTGGTCCCAACACTACAGAATTTCTGCCTTCTCTCCCTTTGGAAAGCACATACAGACAATATTCAAACATGAACTTAGAAATGTTTTTAAGAGGTAGTATCACAGAGATAAGATAAATCTGGCCCCATGAAGTTGACAAAGATTGTGCTTGTCTGTTTGATGGTGTTTAACCTCAACACTTAAATTACATTCGCAGCTGTTATTTCGCTGGTTGTGAAAGATATTCCTTTTTTGCCTGTGACTGGAAATGTGGGTTGTTTCTTGTGTGAAAAAACAGTCAAAACCCAGCGCAGTCGCTCTGAGGAGCTCTCTGAGTGACCATAAAAATCAAATCTTGATTATTTCGTCTTATGCCATCAAACAAAAATGCATACCCATATATAAGAATGCAATACTTTCTCAAACAATGCAAAGGGAAATATTCTGCATTCACCGGAGAGCCTTCATGTATTTGCATATATGTTTAATTTTATTTAATGTTAATGATTTTTGACTAGATATGAAGTTACGAATAGTAAATCAATGCTTCCTTACTTTAACGTTTTGTTGTCCTTCACTAATCTGGAGCTCATATATGTGTGGGCCGGTGACATGTAGCACAGTATTTTAATGGAAGAAACAGTTTACTGGAAATATTTTCTTCAGAATAGGGTTTCTTCTTGAGAACTACATACACCCACATCCAAGTTGTAAGAATTAAGGGGCATATTAGCAAGGGCTGGCGATATAATTATCGCCGCTTTAGCGTCCGTATTTGGGCGAAAAGCGGCGATAATTATATTGCAATATCATCAAGGACACGCTAGCGTGTGTTTCCTTGATGTAGAGCCCGTTTTTTCACAGCCTCGCATCGCTAATGAGATGCAAAAGAGGCGTGGCTGTGAAAACAACACATTTTAATATCGTGAAGGCAGCTTCGCGATATTAACAAGGAGGTGCAGCGATGAAAAAAATCGCGCTACCTCAGCCTTAACTCAGGAATTTAACACCTGTTAAATTCCTGACTAAGGCATACTTTTAATGGGATATGGATTATGCTGATAGGACCACAGGGTCCTATCAGCAATGTTATCGCTGTTTTCAATGGAACATCGCTGGAAAACCAGCGATGTTCCATTGAAAACACCGCTATCGTTGAAATATTATCGCCATAGCACTATGCGTTGTAAATATAGCGTTATCATGGCGATAATATTCAGCGATAGCTGACGATAATTTTCTATCGCTATGAACGGCCAGCGATAATTATCGTTGGCCGTTGATAATATGCCCCAAAGGGGCATATTAACAAGCCAAGCGATAAAATTATCGCCGCTTTAGCGGCAGAAAACTGCCGCTAAAATGGCGATAATGGGCTTGATAATATGCTCTATGGAATTCCAATTGAAGCCCATGTTAAATGTGAAGGACATCTAACATGGGCTTCAATTGGAATTCCATAGAGCATATTATCAAGCCCATTATCGCCGTTTTAGCGGCAGTTTTCTGCCGCTAAAGCGACGATAATGTTATCGCCTGGCTTGATAATATGCCCCTAAATTACTGTATTGAAAATGGAATGAAGCATACCATACAGGAGTAAGTCTACAGCCTGACCCTTCACAGAGACATAAATAGGATACATGCATTTTACAGGAGTAATAGACCTGGTTCATAGTCTGTAGGCACACAGGCACATGCATTGCAGGCTGCTGTTTACAACATGAAAGTCTCAAAGTGATTATAAAACACAGGCTGGATATTCAGGAATATTTAGCGAAGGGCCAGATGGCAGAGGTTAAAAATCCAAAGGCTACAAAATAAATAGAAGCCCACTTCACAGTGGCCTGAATGTTATATAGTAGTTTGGACAGGGCTTTCTGTAACACGGAAGGTCAGACAGGTCATCGTGTACTAATGGCACATAAAACAGAAGACATCCCATACCTCACTCAGAGACACATATCCGCTACCAGAATTATGAATGGAATAAATTATTCATAGACTCATGCGGGAGGGCGCCATGAATCATAGAATGTCATATACAGTCACCGGCAGCATTGCCTCTCAAGCGATGGAAAGAGGCCCAGTTGGTGGTAAGTCCTGGGCAAGAAAGAGAACATGGAACACGCAATAATGGGACCCTCTTCATGTGCACCAGGCTGTGCCAAGGGGCTTCAGATTGCTTTTCATAGAACCCCGAAAAGCACATGGATTCCCGTTAGAACGAGTCATAGATTTACTCATTGATAAAGTGGTGCATTTTTAAGTGTAAATTCGTTGTTAAAATCTCTTCATAAGCGCCATTACTTTCACATCTACATATTGCATTGAGATACTGTTTGTATTCAAAATTCACACTCGAAGACGCGAGGGGGAGGCGGAGACAAATCTTAGCAGACAAATAACACCACACCTAATTATTTCTGGACAATATCAACCTTTCCCCGATCGTGTACTACTCCGAGTCCAATAACAAGTTCAATTGCTCAACATTTAAGCATAAACACACCTATTCTATCGAATTTACCAAACACAAAACACATAATTTCAATATAGTGACAAACTCCTGATTATGCAATTGCGGCCCATGAAACGTATTGATACTCACACCTCCAGGACTGCAATGGCCTTCAAACTGCAAACTCCTTCAGTCTTAAAGTTCCAGCAGGGGTGTAGCTCCAGGGGGAATGGATGGGATGTTACCACCCCTAAAATATTTATTCTGTAGGAAATAGTTGGCTACTTTCAGTCGGGTATGGTGATGCATCTGTCAGATTTCACCTAGAATTTTTACATGCCCCACTGACAAAAAAACACACACTCTCTCCCCTATGTTTAGAACACCTTAGAAATTGTTGATTAGTTTGAAAAATATTGCCTTTTAAGCAACCCTAACAATCCACCCTCCTCTCTCTTTCCAATGCCCCTTCAGCCACCCTGATGTCCTGCTTCTCATATAATGTGTTTTACCAAGATGTACCAGCGTGATTGTTGGGAAATCTGAAGATCACACTCCCCCCGCTCATACTGACCAAGCTACACCCCGGAGTTCCAGTTTTGAACTTAAGGCACATGGGCAATTCTAAACTGGGGCAAATTATTTTAGCTCCTTTCTCTTGTGACAGAAATCATACCCTCACTACCACTTTAGGGAGCTGGGTTTTCTGTATTTTAATCTTCGTGTGTAATCATTAAATAATCTCCGCCACTGGCTGTATGGACCTTTGATCATCGACAAGAAGTAATAATAATAATAATAATACTGAAATGTGTAAAGCGCAAACAGCTACCTCTAACAGAGGTGTGCTGTCGCTGTAGCTGTTGGCGGCATGCGAGATGAGAAGAGAAGGCCAAAGGGAACCAACCTAGGATAAAGAGCCAGGTCTGTAAGGGCTTTCTGAACATCGGCTCTGATTGGATTTGGCGGTTATTGTTTGGCAGGGAGTTCCAAAGCTTAGTCGCCATCTGCCCCCTAAGCGAGCTTTAACAAAGCGAGGTGTGCAAAGCAGGTTCTGAGGTTTGGATATTAGTGAGCGGTTTTGTTGGTAGCGGCATAGCCGGTGTTTAAGGTAGCTCGGACATTTGCCATGTATTGCCTGAAAGCCAAAGTTAAAGCCTTAAACTCATTCCTTCTCGCTACCGGCAGCCAGTGGAGCTGTTATATGCGGAGAGATATGGTGACGAAACGGTATACGTCTAATCAATCTCGCAGTCGCATTCTGTACCATCTGCAGTCTCCTGACTAGGTAAGAGGGCAGACCCAGGTATGGTTAGTTAGCATAGTCCAGCCTAGATGTCACTGTGGCAAGGACAATGACTCTGCGACAGTCCTCCGGCAGTATATGTAAAAATTTCCTCAGGCTTCTTAATTTGCTGAAGCATAAGGCTGTCACCTGCTGAATTTGAGCTGTGAAAGAGAGATCTACTTCCCATTTCATGCCCAAGTTTTTTGCCGTAGTTGCTGGAGTAGGTGGCAGGCCCATTTCAGCCGGCCACCAAATACCAGCTGCCGGCGGAAGAGCCTTGCTGAAGAACAACAGTTCTGTCTTCCCTGCATTAAGTTTAAGTTTATTATTGTTCAAGTAAAGAGTAATCATCTACCTTAGTTCAATACCATGCTAGATCGCAATTACTTTTAGTACAATCAATAAAGAGAATTTTGAGAGAATTTAAAGAGTTTTATTTGTCAATGTCTCAGGTTTCTCAATTTTATTCAGTAAGCATATCTTTTAAGCAACATCATTAGAAATTAACATAGTTCAATAATTGATATTTCATTATAAGGTAAAATAATACATTAGTAAAAACAGTAGCAATTATTGTTATAATGCAGCAAACTTGTTCCACAAAGGAAGTTCTGTAATCTAAATATAATAGCACATGGTGTCAGTTCAGATACTCATTAAAGAGTTCTGATGAGAGAATTAAGCCACAAGCATAAAGCCTATGCATAATAAGCTGGAAAGTTTTTTCAGCTCAAATTCAGCAGACATTCAATAGTCAAAAAATATACTAAGCAGCCTCTCATGTAGAGAAGTATGAGAAATTCAAAGATGAGTTCTCTCAGAGAGTCGGGAAAGGAATTCTGAATCTCTCATCATCTGGTCTGTCTGCTACTCTAGGAACACGCACTAATATAAACACACAATATTCTATGTTGCAACATTATTTTCTTTTGTCTCCTAGGAATAGGCAAACTCTCCATTTCCTCATACTGGTACAATACTGTTTAGACATTGTCCCTGGAAAGTTACATTCTGTGGTCCAGACTGTTCTTCTCATGACTCCGTCTTCCTGTTGGCTCATCTCCAAACGGTGAGAACCCAACTATCCGTTGTCAAATACAAACAAGTGACTATTCTCTAGCTAACAGAAAGCTTCTGGAAAAATACAACATTTGCAACAAATAGAAGAGAAACATCTTTTGCAAACAACGATCTAAACAAGAAAACAGGCCTTTTATTTTCAGTTAACATGGTATCGACAGTCAAGTTAACTTGAATGAACAATTATTTATTTCTCTTTTAGGACAATAACATTTAAGTTTGATTGCCTATTACAAATCTGCATGTTTAGTTGAGGTGTTATTTAAACATAAGCTTTGCACATTATTAATAAAAGCATTTTTGCTAGCAAATAGAATTCGCTCTTGTGGTACATAGTAGGTCTAGGTCGGACAAGGTTTTCTGTAATATTGAAGGTCAGACGGGGCACCCTGTGCTCATAATTCATGAACAAAACACACTTGAAGGAGGAGAGGATGAGGCAGAAGTTGAAGTGTCAACTTAAGGCCAGTGCAGGAAGCCTCCCTGGAGAATGGTTCAGGATCATAAATGATATATCAAAGACAAGGGAGCAGCAGCTTTTGGTATGATGCTATCTGTTCTATTCACAGAAGTTAAAGAGTGTCTTTAATTTAAATTAAAGGCACACTGAGCAGAGTGGCCTGGAGGCATTGTTTGCTGCATGCCTTCTCCTGCTGGTGCCAATTGAAAGTTACTGACTCGTGACACACAGTTGCCATAGCTGTGAAGGTGTAAGTATGGGTGATTCTGGAGCTGTTGCCTCTTTTACCTCCCCGTGGATCCCTTCTGTGGTACAGGCATCCTCCTGTGGATTGACTTGGTTGTGACCTTGCATAACCTACCTCTTCTAGTTGAATTAAGGTGAATAAGTGATACTTGTTTCAATACGCTCAGGGCCACATTTATCAACATTTTGCATCACTCTTGAGCCATACAAAGCAATGCTGGGTGACGCAAAAATTAGATTCAGAACTACCAAACCACGCATGGCCAAACTTCGTGTATTGGTAAATCTGGTGTTAATCAAGGCAGCGCATGTCACTGCCTTGCATTACACTGCATAGTGAGGGTGTTATATGAGTGGAGTGTGGATGTTCCCACACATCCACCCATGGATTCTGATGCATTTCCAGATTTGCCAACACTCGTAGATCTGGGAATGTGTCAGAATTGTACGCCATCCCACCAGAAGTGCAACGAGGAAAAATATCTTTATTTCTGCTTGTTGTTTCCTCTTTTTAAGTGTGCTGCATTTCGCAGCACACTAAGAAAGATGAAAATGCCTTGCACCACAGTGCAAGGGTGCCTGCGTTATGTAAGGCAGCATAATGCGTGCCCGCCCAAGGAGAAGGCAGCAATGTGCTATATATTGTTAAACATGGCGAATTCCTGCCCTCCCCCTTTCACGCATCGCAGCAAGGTGTCTTGCTGCGTTGCGTGAAACCTTGATGAATTGGCCCATCATTTTCTTGCACCTTCATGGGAAGTGATGCCATGGAGAATGTTGCAAATGCATTAATATTAAAGTGCGTTGTTATGACCGCTTAGACAGATTTAAAAAGAAAATCTTGAAATATAGAGAACGTGTTAAGTGCCCACTTTGGTTAACCCTTGGGGCTATTTTTTATGAGTTTTGCGCCCACTCAAGTTAGCGGTGTAGCTTCATGCGCTTCGCCCAACAAGAGCGGCCATGGAGTGGGCTGCCTAGATTCAGGCAGGGTGTTGCCCATTCACTGTATGTTAAAGCACAACTTTTTAAAATTCATTCTGTGTTTTTGCACGTGGTTATGTTGGGGGGACCCGGGCCTTTTGCTTAAAAAAAAAAACCTCATTATTGATGCATAGAGCACGTGCACGGTTTACACTTGTGACCATTTTTTATGTGCTGTGTGTCCGCTCAAGTTAGCAGTGCAGCTTTCACGTGCTCAGCCCTACATAGAGCGGTCGTGGTGCGGACGCACAGTAGATGTGAACTGTAAGCATGCCAATGTTGTGCCTAAGGAAAGCCAGCCTTGGTCTGTCAGAGCCCTGCATCTTACCAGCAAGGAAGGCTGGTGTTCACCTCTAAACAACTTTTAACACTTTGGCCGGTCTGTCTTAAAGTTTGCACAGCCTTCCTGGAGCCGCAGGTATGCCCTCTCAGCTGCCCCAATTGTAACTGTTTAGAAGAGCCTTGTGATAGTAGCCATACTTGCAGCTCAAGAAGCGCTACTTGTATTCGCAATTCACCTAGTAATAAAGCAAGCATCTCTTGTAGGTTGCAAGGGAGTGAATTCCATTTCTTTAACTTTAACTGCCAACCCCTCCCCAAGCATCAACAGCATATACTTAACTTTCTGTGGAATAACAATCCAGACAGCTCGTTTCTGACCAAAACATGGCTGCACTAAGCATCACTACCAGACGTTATCACCGCACTCCCTTCCAATTATGCCATTGTTAGAAAGCTTCTACAGGGAGGGCAGGAGGGAAGATCACCATTATTTTTAAGAACAATACCAAGGCAAAGTCCAGAAACTTTCCATCCCTGACTGTGAAGCTCTGTTTTCTATGTCTCACCCACAAACTCACAGTATATGGGGCTTTGATTTACCCGCCTCCAGGATATGTCGGGAACTGGTGTTCGGCGATTCCCGACCTATTTGCCCCTTATATTCTGAGATGTGTTAATTTTACACTCTTTAGGTGATTTTAACATCCACCTTCAAGCTCCCACATGTAACCTGGCGAAAACGCTCAAAGAGGATTTAAGTTTGTTGAATTTAGGTCTTATCAACTCAGCACCTACACATGAGGCAGGCCACCTCCATGATCCCATTGTTTCCAATGTTATAGAACTCATCACCTACCCATGCCACTATCCTGTTCGGACCATCAGGCAGTGCCAATTTCCTTCAGGAACTAAGCTACCCCATCTATAATACCAGCTACTGTCCTGGCCAAATCCAGGAACTGGTCGAGACTAGACACCCCCTGTGTGTGCTGCACTGTACCAGATTTGACACAGACAGTGGACCAAGATCAATCTCTGGTCGATCACTGGATCACAAACTCTCTGGAGGCAATTGTGCAAATGACATTGAGGTCTTCACTGAGACCCCATCCCCATGCTGTATGGTTCAGAAAAGCCCTTTGTTTAGAGAAAAAATCCTGCAAGGGCTTAGAAAGAGAGTGAAGAAAGTCCTATGATGAGGACCAAAAAAACAGAGTACAAACCAGCTCTGAAATATCACCATGGATGCTGCAAGGCAGCCAGGGTGGCATTCTATTCGGACAAAATTGCTAACCCCCAAAACTGTCCTAAGACCCTTTTTAATGGGGTCAAGAAACTCTTGGAATCAAGCAAAAGATCTCTGGTGCCTTTGCTGTCAAACTTCTTCTTTAAAAGGTGACTGATATTCAGCTCCGCCTCACAAAGGCTAGTACGGCTGATGAGTAGGCTGCTACTATCCCCATGTTAGAAATGGGGTTTCTGGTTGGCTAGGGTATGCACCTAAGCCCTGCAGAACCTCAGGGTAAAAAAGTTGCACGCACAAGATAACCCCTGCTCACACCCTTGGCAGCTTGGCAGAGCAGTCAGACTTATCCCAGAGGCAATGTGTGAAGTATTTGCGCAACACACACACACACCAGTGACATAATAAATACACCACAAAAGAGACTCAACACATTATTACTTGCAAAGATCTCATATATGGTATAAAACACATAGACCAAATATGACTTAATCCAAAAATCACTTTGAACTAGGCAACTGCCATAACATCACAGTTAGTGCAAGTAAAGACTTATCTGTTGCACACGTCATAAAAACACCACCACTGTCCATGATATGCCGATCCTGAAATGATGCTTGTTATCCTCTCATAGCAAGGCATAAAATGACAAATCATAATATCAAGGCATACAATGCAGATTATAACATGCATAAATCTTAACTGCTGTGCCTCCTATGCAAGTACTAGCAATGTGAGGATAAACAACATCCTTCACAACCTCAGGGCATGAATATGTAGCACGTAATGAATGAAACCCCTAATCACCAACTGTGATCAGCATACACAAGCAGCATGTAGTGAGTAAAACACACAATCACAAAAACACACCTGCACTCCTACTACATGTTAGGTAGTAATTTAGGCACCAAACACAGAGTATAACCACTCCTGCTTGTAACCGCTCCTGCTTGCCTATTACTTTTAATATTGTAACTTTACTCATTTCCCTGATTGCGGCCAGTTCTTGGTCAGAGAGGGGGGCCTGAGGACTCACCGTGTAAGGCAACAAAAAAGAAACAGGTGCCAGGAAGGTATGTCTCCCAGGGAAAGTGGGGACACGAGCCCACACTGACCGATCCAACAGGGAGACTCCGACCACAAAAATGAAACAAGTCTCATCCCCTCTGGACCGGGAAACCAATGCGGAATGATGTGGAGCCAAAGTGAAACAAGCCTCGGCCACTACTGTCAGCCGCCAACAAACCATTGTGACCCCCAAGTATGTCGCAACAAGGGCCCCCCAAGTACAGGGAGAGTGCTGAGGGTATCATTGGGACCGCTTGGTCAAAATGAAAAGTACCTCAGGTCCGCTCCTCCAAATGAGCCCCCTATCAAGAATCTAATGCCATCTCAGGCCGTAGTAGAAGCCCCAATATCCCAGCAAGCTTCACTGGTGCTGGGATGGCATGAAGCCCCAGGCAGGATCAGGTGACACAGGAATAATTCCTCCGACACCGGGAAGAGCTCAGGACCCCCTAAGCAATGCTGGAGGTCTTGTGCCGGCTTCCCTGCAAAGCACAAGAGATGCCAGCCCTGGGGCAATGTCAGCTCATCCATGATTCCCCTAGCAGTGGTGGATCAGCCACACGCTGATCAGTAATGTGAAGTGATCCACACTCACTGATGAACCACAAATGGAAATTGCTCCTCATTGGTTACAAGGCAATAATGAGCTCACCACACGCTAACTCCACAGAAGCTGTACACCCCTCTGAAAAGGGTACAGGAGTCTTTAGGTTCTGGCAGAACAAGAAGTGCTCATCACGTGCTAGGCAGGTCACAGGGCAAGCCACAAGCCCTGGAGAGCACTGGGGTCACAAGAACAGGGAGACAGGCAGCAGGCCAACATATAAGATAGTTGCAGAGTGGCAGTCTCTCTAGCGGCTGAGCAGGCCTGTAGGTCAGCACAACAAAGCAAAGTCCAAGTAGTGGTCTCTCCTGGTAGAACAGCAGCCCCTGGCAATGTGCAGCATGTAGAACCAGCAGCCTCTGGTTACAAGTCCCACATAGTGTCTAAAATCATGGGGTCAGAGCCCCTGAACTTATACTCACAATGTTTTTGATCTGGAGGTAACTTCAAACAAACTACAAAAGTGCATAACACCCCCATTCAATCCCCAGACCTGGCTCCAGAACATTAGGAGGGGGAAGAGACAGCATTGTGAGAGGACAGGCACAGCACTATTCAGGTGCAGGTGACAACTCCTCCCACCACTTTAGCTCAGGAAGATCCGATGTGCAGGGCACCCCTCTGCTCCCTTTGTGACTGTCTAGAGTGAATGCACAAAACAGACCTCTGTCAGTCTAAACCAGAGGTTGAATGGAGTCAGGCTGTAAAGCACAAAGAGTCAAAAGCACATAGAAATGCCCATTTCTAAAAGTGGCATTTCAAACATAGTAATAAAAACCCCGATTTCACCAATAAGCAGGATTTATCACTTCTATTCCAAACATACCAAACATAGCAACGCTACTCCTTACATATTAGGGAATTCCCAATACAAACATATAAGAAGAGCAGCCTCACAGCAGTGAGAAACCAAGTAGGCTGGCTGTAACTACCAGGACATGCCACACAGCAACGGCACTTGTCCTTCCTGGGACAAAGTGCCTCTTTTGACATGGTTAGCCCCACTTTTTGCTTGGTTTTGATGTGGTTTCGATTGTAGTGGACAGGGTCCCTGCCAACCAGGTTCCGTGTGCCAGTGCTTTCTCCCTAAAACCTATCCACAACTGGTACTTTTGCCTCCTGTTAGTCCTTAGTAAGTAGTACCCTGGGTACATTGGGCCTGGACTGTACCCTGGAATCCCCCTTACAAGTACCATGCTACTGCTCTTGCAGCTTGCATGCCCCTGTGAGGTAGAAAATGACAAAGTCGTAATGGCACCCTTCCTGGGTGCCATTCCAGCCAGCACTGCCCGAAGGTGGTGTAAGTCATCCCTCTAGCAGGCCTCACATCCCGAAGGCAGGGTGCACTATACCACAGGCGAGGGCACATCTGCATGAGCAAATATGCCCCTACAATATTAGGGTCCATTCCTTAACGTTTTAAGTGCCAGTGAAGCCAAATAGAGTAGATGGGCTAGAAACTCGACAACTCAAGTTCCACAGCACCATGATGGCTTCACTGAACACAGGAGAGTTTGATGCCAAACTACTCTCAATAAATCCACACTGATGCCAGTGTGAGATTTATTGTACCATGTACTCAGAGGGCACATCAGAAGTGCCCCTTGAAAACCTACCAACCCTGGTGTGGTCTCTGACCGGCTGTAGGCAGCCAGCCACCACCAGGCATGTTTATGGACCCCTGGGTGAAGAGTCCCTGCTCTTTGGGAGCAGAAACATTGCACATCCTGGGCAGAGAAATCACACTACCTCCTGCCCCAGAATGGGCCAGTGCTCGAAGGGGAAGCTACAGAAGACTGCCGCCTTTAAATGCAACCATCAGCCTCTGCCGCTAGCAGCAGATTGTAGACTCCGGTTTACACCCCCACTTTGGGTGGGAAAACATGTGGGAAAAACAGCTGGAAAACCTAGCTCTGCCCACCTCTACCAACTCCACCACTAAGGTGGGGGAGGCGAGGTGAAGCACATCTTTCAGTCCCCGCCATTTTGAAGATGGGGACTTCTCCTATCAGGGATAGGTCTATGCCTCCTCCCACAGTAGGGTGGCTTAATGGAGGGTGTAGCCACCCCAGTTAAGGTGCCAATTTGCCCTACCTGCTACTCTTCTAACACACCCCTAAATATTGTATTTAGGTGTCTCCTCCAGACCGGGAAAATTGATGTGCAATGACCAAAGAAGAAAGTAGACATCCCTGCAGAGAAGACTGAAGACAATGACTGCATTGGCCTCCAGCTCTACAGGCCTGTCTCCAACTTTGACAAAGCTGTGATCTGTCTTGCAGCCAGTGACCTCTGAAAACTCTGGGAGGACTACTGCCTTCGAAAAAGACAACAATCTCCCGTGGACAGCGGACCAGTCCCTAAGAAACTGACTTCAAGGGCTCCGGATCCAGCTGGAACCGTGATCCCTGACCACTCTGCACCCGCCGCCCATGGCCCGAGTCTGAGTGGCTCACCTGCCCAGTGAAGTTTTCCCAGCGATCCTGACCTCGAGTACAGCATTGGCTGACCGGTCCTGACCTCCACAACAACATCTGCCTTCTGAACCCAGAGGCTCCCCCTGACCGTGACTAGCTCCGGTAAGAAGTCTCCAACGTCGAAAGGCACCCCTGCCCCTGATGCCCCTGGGCCTTGGTAAGCTGAACCAATGGTACCCCTGTGACCCCCTACATCTGTACTTACATTTGCTGTTGTTGGTCTCCCTCTTGCAACCTATGGTGCGACGCCTGGTGCCTGTTTGTAAAAAGAAGAAACTTTGTTGAAAAGCATTAGGTGCCCGACGCTGATTTTGCTCCCTGCACCTGCCCCCCCTGTGCTGCTGGTGGTGTATTTTAGGTGCTGCTATGTGCCCCCCGCCTGTGCCTGTGCTAACCCCCAAAGCTTGGTCCCTGCAACTGATTTACCTACCTGCAAACAGTGTGGCTCAGAGCACACCCTGTCTCAATTGAAACACATTGTGCTGACCTCTGATTTTGACCTCTGCATCTGGCTGCCTCTGTGCTGCTGGTGGTGCAGTGTTGGTCCTCACCTGACCCTTGCCCACTGCTCACCTTTTCTCCCAAAGACTGGAACTGTAAGTGCAATACTTAGCTGTTTAACTCAATATTGCTTACCCCATAGGATAATACTGATCTGTTCAGAAAATGTTCTAAGTGTCGACTTTTAAAAGTGAAAAGTATGTTTCGTTAAAAATGTACTTAACCTATTGTGAAGATCTTGGTCTTAAAATAAAATACAAAGAAAGCTAGTTTATCTAAAATTGGTGCGGATCTCCTTTTTGAGTCGTGTGTCCATTATTGATCAATGCTGTGCATTAAATGTCTTACACTTCCCTTTGTAGGCCTGAGGCTGCTTGCCCACACTACCACTAATAGAGCACTTTGGGTTTTACAGTGAGCCCTGTACACCTCTGGGGTGCCCCTAAACTCTGCACTGTATAATCATCAAGTGGTGTACCAATACAGAGCCAGCTTCCTATAAATCCTTTTACCTAACTAGCACCCTGCCCATAGGGCTACCTAGGCTTAACTTAGGGGTGACCTGTATGTAATAAAAGGGGAGTTCCAGACTTGACAATTAACTTTAAATGCCAAGTTACTGTGGCAGTAAACTGTGCAAGCAGGCCCTGCAGTGGCACAGGCCTAAGACAGATTTGAAGGCTACTTCTGTGGGTGGCACAAGCAGTGCTGCAGGCCCACTAGTAGCATTTAATTTACAGCCCCTTGTACTACTGTACAAGGGACTCACAGGTAAACTAAATATGCCAAACAGTTGGATACCCATCATACCAAGTTTACAGGAGAGAGAGCACATGCACGTTAGCACTGATTAGCAGTGGTGAAGTGCCCAGAGTCCTAAAGCCAACAAAAAGGGGTCTGAAAAATAAGAGGAAGAAGGTAAAAAGTTTGGAGATCACCCTGCAAAAAGGGCCAGGTCCAACACCCGCCTAGCCTTAGCACTTTGGATTACGTCCCAAGAAGGGAAGATAATTCAACATATATGCCTTTTGCCATTCCTAAAATGGAGTCACTGCCCCAGTTTGACATCCCTCAGTTTTTGACCCTACTGCAGTCAATTTAATCGGGCTCTCCACACCCGATCTGCTTCCTCCATCTAAACTCAATCTACTTGGCCAACACCTTCAAATAGTAGTCGGACTACTCAATTCCTCACTACATGAGGGACTCATCCCACCAGCCCGGAAACAAGCCACGGTCTTTCCGCTTCTAAATAAGCCCAACCTCAACACCACCAGGTTGTCTAATTTTAGACCGACTTCAATTATGTCAATCTTCTTGAAAATGTTAGATAAGCATGTGAACTTGCAGCTTACCACCTCTGTGCAATTTCAAAACTTTCTCCATCCATCACAGTCGGGCTTTGGGACAGGACACAGTGACGAATCCGCCCTCCTAGGAATCACTGAACATCTGAGATGAATGCTGGATGTGAGCAGCACAGCCACACTGATTTTATTAGATCTCAGCTATTGACACTGTGCAATGACCAAAGAAGAAAGTAGACATCCCTGCAGAGAAGACTGAAGACAACGACTGCATTGGCCTCCAGCTCTACCGGCCTGTCTCCAGCTTTGACAAAGCTGTGATCTGTCTTGCAGCCAGTGACCTCTGAAAACCCTGGGAGGACTACTGCCTTCGAAAAAGACAACAATCTCCCGTGGACAGCGGACCAGTCCCTAAGAAACTGACTTCAAGGGCTCCGGATCCAGCTGGAACCGTGATCCCTGACCACTCTGCACTCGCCGCCCATGGCCCGAGTCTGAGTGGCCCACCTGCCCAGTGAAGTTTTCCCAGCGATCCTGACCTCGAGTCCAGCATTGGCTGACCAGTCCTGACCTCCACAACAACATCTGTCTTCTGAACCCAGAGGCTCCCCCTAACCGTGACTAGCTCTGGTAAGAAGTCTCCGACGTCGAAAGGCACCCCTGCCCCTGATGCCCCTGGGCCTTGGTGAGCTGAACCAATGGTACCCCTGTGACCCCCTACATCTGTACTTACATCTGTTGTTGTTGGTCTCCCTCTTGCAACCTATGGTGCGACGCCTGGTGCCTGTTTGTCAAAAGAAGAAACGTTGTTGAAAAGCATTAGGTGCCCGACTCTGATTTTGCTCCCTGCACCTGGCCCCCCCTGTGCTGCTGGTGGTGTATTTTAGGTGCTGCTATGTGCCCCCCGCCTGTACTTGTGCTAACCCCCAAAGCTTGGTCCCTGCAACTGATTTACCTACCTGCAAACAGTGTGGCTCAGAGCACACCCTGTCTCAATTGAAACACATTGTGCTGACCTCTGATTTTGACCTCTGCATCTGGCTGCCTCTGTGCTGCTGGTGGTGCAGTGTTGGTCTTCACCTGACCCTTGCCCACTGCTCACCTTTTTTCCCAATGACTGGAACTGTAAGTGCAATACTTAGCTGTTTAACTCAATTTTGTTTACCCCATAGGAGAACACTGATCTGTTCAGAAAATGTTCTAAGTGTCGACTTTTAAAAGTGAAAAGTATGTTTAGTTAAAAATGTACTTAACTTATTGTGAAGATCTTGGTGTTAAAATAAAATACAAAGAAAGCTAGTTTATCTAAAATTGGTGCGGATCTCCTTTTTGAGTCGTGTGTCCATTGTTGATCAATGCTGTGCATTAAATGTCTTACAGTTCCCTTTGTAGGCCTCAGGCTGCTTGCCCACACTACCACTAATAGAGCACTTTGGGTTTTACAGTGAGCCCTGTACACCTCTGGGGAGCCCCTAAACTCTGTGCACTGTATAATCATCAAGTGGTGTACCAATACAGAGCCAGCTTCCTACAAATCCTTTTACCTAACCAGCACCCTGCCCATAGGGCTACCTAGGCCTACCTTAGGGGTGACCTGTATGTAATAAAAGGGGAGTTCCAGACTTGACAAGTAACTTTAAATGCCAAGTCACTGCGGCAGTAAACTGTGCAAGCAGGCCCTGCAGTGGCACAGGCCTAAGACAGATTTGAAGGCTACTTCTGTGGGTGGCGCAAGCAGCGCTGCAGGCCCACTAGTAGCATTTAATTTACAGTCCCTTGTACTACTGTACAAGGTACTCACAGGTAAACTAAATATGCCAAACAGGTGGATACCCATCATACCAAGTTTACAGGAGAGAGCACATGCACGTTAGCACTGATTAGCAGTGGTGACGTGCCCAGAGTCCTAAAGCCAACAAAAAGGGGTCTGAAAAATAAGAGGAAGAAGGCAAAAAATTTGGGGATCACCCTGCAAAAAGGGCCAGGTCCAACACCCGCCTAGCATTAGCACTTTGGATTACGTCCAAAGAAGGGAAGATAATTCAACTTATATGCCTTTTGCCATTCCTAAAATGAAGTCACTGCCCCAGTTTGACATCCCTCAGTTTTTGACCCTACTGCAGTCAATTTAATTGAGCTCTCCACACCGATCCGCTTCCTCCATCTAAACTCAATCTACTTGGCCAACACCTTCAAATAGTAGTCGGACTACTCAATACCTCACTACATGAGGGACTCATCCCACCAGCCCGGAAACAAGCCACGGTCTTTCCGCTACTAAATAAGCCCAACCTGAACACCACCAGGTTGTCTAATTTTAGACCGACTTCAATTATGTCAATCTTCTTGAAAATGTTAGATAAGCATGTGAACTTGCAGCTTACCACCTCTGTACAATTTCAAAACTTTCTCCATCCATCACAGTCGGGCTTTGGGACAGGACACAGTGACAAATCCGCCCTCCTAGGAATCACTGAACATCTGAAATGAATGCTGGATGAGAGCGGCACAGCCACACTGATTTTATTAGATCTCAGCTATTGACACTGTGTCCCATTCCATCCTCCGGGAAGGCTAATGACATTGGGGCTCCAGGGTACAGCTTTAGCCTAGATGACCATGTTCCTGGAAGACTGATAATTTCAGGTCTTCTCAGCCAGTGCCAGATCAGAGCCATGTGCCCTCACCTCTGGTGTGCCCTAGGGCTTGGCCCTTAGCCCGATGCTCTTCAACATATACATACGGACCCTAGCAGACATGATGGAAAGCCGCCGACTAACTTTATTTTCGTATGCAGATGACATGCTAATTATCTTCTCTGTCATCTGCTCAGGGACACTGCACTGGAGCCTAAAACCTTTGCTTGAGCAGGATTACTACCTGGATTGGGAAAAAGGCCCTCAAGCTTAGCAGCAAAAAGAATGTAGTCATGCTTCTAGGCAAAAAAACCCTGGTCAGCATTGGTCGGAAGTTCACAGAACCTTCCTGGAATTGTCATTATAGGTAAAGAGCCTCAACTTCTGGATCAATGAGAGGCTATCAATGAAGCCACATGTAGACTAGGGCTGATCGGAATTTGCGGAGTAGCTTTCCGCGAAGCTCTGTGAAGTGACCAAAAATCTCTGCCATGCTACGCAGAGTTTTTCAAGCTGGTGGAGAAAGGTCACAGACATAATAGATCCTTTCACCCTATGTAACTGGACATCATGTCACTCACTGTTCCAAGCTCCAGAGGCAGCAACACACTTACCAATGACTGTGCGCACTGCACTTTAGGCTACAGCCTCCGCCAGCCAGAGCTGCCCTCTTCCATTTCCGCTCTGAGTCCTCTGCAGGCTCTGATCTGATCAGCATCTCGTTGCGACCTAGGAATTGGTGGGTTGTCTGTATGGAGTAGGCCCCTCATACCATGGCTGGTCTGCCATGTGGGGGTCAGACACCGCACCTGTATCCTCGGTGTGCTGCTGTGGTAGAGAGTTAAGGGAGACCCCTCAATTACCCTACTGGGGTTCCTCATAAGACACTATTACCACTGGTACATAAGAGGGGGCCCCGCAATTCCTATGTGTCTATTACCACACCACCATTACAGGGTCAGGCATCCCGACCATGCTGCTTATTGGGCGCCTGCTCCCCCTCCACCGCCACCAGTCCAGGGGAGGGACTTACTTGTGTCTGCATCCTCTCTCCATGGCCGGGCCCCAGCAACAAGAGGCTCTATAGTAACGGTCCCAATGAACTGCCTGGGGCCGCAGGACAAGGCAGTGGGCAAATGCTCCTAAGAGCCCCACTCAGCGGACCATCTCTGTTCCTTCACAGGCACCCCCGCATCCCCGATGCTTAGAGACGGCTACTGTACCCTCATTTGCCTCCCTCTGCAGTATCATGCACCGTTCGGGAGCGATGGTATTTGCCAATGTCGACAGCATTGTTGACAGCTGAGAACTGCCCTCACCATGGAGGAGGTCCTGCCCTCTGCCGTGCTGGAAGTACTTTTTTGGCTGAGGGATCAACTGCTAGAGTGGGACAAGGTAATGGATACCTTGGCGACCATCTTTAAACTCCTCAGGTACCGAGAAAATGTGTTTTTTCTAAAAGCAACATATACGTTCTGCACAATGCAAAATTAAGACCGAAGCCACTTAGTGCAAAACATATAAGGCCCAATTGAGCAAATGCATTTGCAAATATTCACCAGTGTAAAAACTACATTTGCAACATTAGAGTGGGGAAAATATACACATTTGGCACCAATTGGCAATTGCAAATTTTATTGAAAAAAAAATGCTCTGCACCAGTTATACACTAAACACTTTGGCTCCAGGAAGGTGTCAGCTTAACAGACAAGATTCAAGATAGAGAACAGTTAGGCACTCTAAACCTAGACGTAAACTGCTTTCAATGTGGGTACGTCAGCAGGTTACCTGAATTTATTGGGATGTTTACAGTGCTTTATATTGGGAGCAACATGTACCTCGACACTCTCAAATTACACCGCACGTTCTTCGAAGTGGGTCCTAATGGAGTCACTGACCCAGTTTGACATCCCTCAGTTTTCGACCCTACTGAGGTCAATTAAATCGGGCTCTCCGCTCGATTTGCTCCCTCAATCTAAACTCAGTCTCCTAGACCCAGACCTTCTTCAATAGTTGTCGTACTACTCAACTCCTCACTAATTAGGAGTGTGCTTCTGTGTTGAATATTATCCACTGGTTGACTGGGGATAAGCGAATTCTGTTCATAACCTTGTGCTATATGCACAAGGCTAGATCTTGGACAGGCCACCAATACATTCAAGATCTGGTGATGCCTTACCAGCCTGCCTGCACACTTCATGCAACTAGTCGCTCTGCAAAGTGCCTAGAATCCACCTTGTGCGAATGCGAGCTCAGTCCTTCATGTACCTAGGCCCAAAACTATGGAATGACCTCCCAGAAGGTTTGCGAAGTTGTACCTACCTCACGGTGTTCTGCAAAAACTTGAGGACTTGGTTATTCCAACACGGGGTTGATTCATTCCAAGATGGTCCAGTACCGGGAAATTCTTTGGGGTAGCTGATCGCTTTAGAAGACGGAATATTAATAATAATAAGTAGGAGTTGCTACTATGATCTGGTCAATGATGAACACTTGGTTGGCTCTGGATGACAGAATCTTGAGTTGGGATTGCCAGGATTTAAATTTGCAGCTTGCAGTTCACGCTGAAGAACCAGAACCTTTTGGGCCTGGCGGCGCAGGGTACGCCTTAATCTCCTGGGTTCTCCTGCTCAGCTACACAGAGACACGGGACACTCTGTTAGGCGTTAGAAGATCAGATTTATTAGCTGCAGCTAGTACAGTTATCCCAGAAGTAGGGGTGGGCGGAATTTGCGAAAGTGCGTTACGCAAATCTCCGCGAAACGGTAAAAAACCTCCGCGAACACGCAGAAATTCCGCGAACACTCGGAATTGCTTGTTCGCGATGCTTTTTTCCTGTTCACAATTGCTGTTTGCGTGCTCCGGGAGAAATATCTCGCGAACACGCATTTTGAGAACGCGAACATGCAAAAATTTCGCGAAATCGCGGAAAGCGGACTTTTGAGCAATTTCGCGTTCTCCGCGGCACGCGAAATTACGCAAACTCCGCAAATTCCGCGAGCGGAATGGAATTTGCCGCCCAGGCCTACCCAGAAGTACACAAGGTAGGTTCTTAGGAGACTGCCACTTCACTCCGTGGCGCACAATCTTTTATACCACATAGTTAACATATACATTAACCAAATACATACCCAGAACATATAAGAAAGAGCCAATAAGAAAAGTTGGAAAACAGGACAGAACCAATGGAAAAGGTTTGAAAACAAAGTGTCAGATGACTCAAAGAAACCTCTCCTCCAACCGTGTTTGTCACCCCTCCCTCAAACTAATTCATTAACAGATTCGTAACTAACTTGCAGGTGGCGAGATACGTTTGTGTGTGTTGGAGGACAGTTGTGAAACGAGAGAATGCTAGCAGAGGACAGTGAAGGCCAGACGATAAGATAAAGTCAGAAAAGAATAGTGTGAACCAACGATAGTTGAGACGGGGATTAGAAAAACCAGACAGGGATTAGTGTACTCGGCCAGTCCTAACACCAGCTTTGCAAATAGAGGCAGAAGGGTTATTTCGACACGAAGCTGCAGAAAAAGCAGAACAGACTTTGTTCGCCATGCTGCCTGAGTGATGGCAACACAAAATGGCGGCAGAGCACAAAATGGCGGGTTGATACGATTATGATCAAAAATCGAAGTTCCTCAGACCCTCCTTTTGCCAGAACTCAGGCAAGATAGACTCATGTTAGTCTGAGTCAACGTCGATAGCCATGAGGTCATCGAACTGTTGCTGTAACATCATTCTTATGTTCTCTGTTCTTTGTGATTTGGGTTTAGGGATGCACATAGTAGCACAAAGGTCACAGATGGCGGGACCACAGTGCATACAAAGGCAACAAGAGAAAATAATGGTCAAAATTATTCCAAGGAATGTCAATGCTTTCCAACCCCATTTGGACAGTAGTCCCCAAAACCACTCCGAAAAGGACCAATCTCCTTCGTCCTGATGAATCGACTCAGAGATTATATGCAACTTGGAGATAGCTTGGTATACCGTCGGAGCATCATTAGGTATGAAAATACAGCAACTTGACCCGATCAATTTGCACACTCCACCACGATCTGCAAGAACAAAATCTAAGGCAACTCGATTTTGTAAGGTCATAAGACGGTCCGCCTGTAGTTCTGCCGTGATATTACTTAAGGCTCCTACAGTGATGTCTATTGTGGTCTCTACGACACGGACCAGTTGCCTTATATTTCTACTGTTGGCAATTGGACCCCAGAAAGGAAGAAATCCTTTGAGGAAATCTCCTCCCTCCTGTCCTGCTGTGTCTTTTGAATCAATAATCCCTCTGCCGTATCTGTTCCGATGATAGTTTGCAGAAGCGGTGTATATAGGGGGAAGAAGGAAAGCTATATAGCAGGTACCAGAAAAATCCGTTGGCAACCACGTGTAAGCCCTATTGTGACAGATAAAATATGTACCTTGAGATGGCACTAGAAGAGGCGAATTCTGAGAGGAGTAGACGTATGTGTGGGAACAGTTGTTTCTTTGTATGGTGTCAGAGGACCGATCATTTATTTGCAAACAGAAATTTCCCTGATGAGGAATAGTCCAAATTGGTGGAGATTTTCTTTGTTTAACCTTATCACTAAGGCTAGTGACATAATGGGTAACGTTCCAGTTTGTATACGCTTTCCTTTCATCAACAGAAATCTTACTATTTTCCATGATTTTAGGCATAGCTACCATTCCCTTAATTAAGGAGCTATGACTAAAATCTGGACCACCAATATATGAATTAACGGATCGTTTGAACTTGCTTTGGTAGGCATTGGAGAAAATGACAAAATAAGCCCAAGCAGAACCCTCATAAGAAAACGGGAGTACTAAATATGGCATTCCTTTCTCTGTGGTATGTGGCATAAGTCCAGACACCCAACAGTCAGTTGTATTGACCACTAACTGGTGTTGATGTAATAACTGGACAAAGGAATTGTTATAATATTCAGTTCTTCTAATGAGTTCATGTTGAGGAAGGGTATGAAATAGATGTGGAGAGGCAGTAGAAGAAGACGGAGAGGAAGGAGAGACAACTTTTTGCTGCAGAGCATAAATGATCCAACCTATAAACGCCAAAACAATACACAATAATATAATAACACATAAGGTTATATTAAAATGACTGTACATTAATTTACAGGATTCTTTCTTCATTTCATCCTTTCTCTCTCTTTTGCCTAGTGTAGTTTCCATCTTTCTAATGGATGCTCACGGCAATTTTCCTCGATCACTCAATTATGATTATCTGCCGTCCTATGACACTGCAAGTCCTGCAGGTCTATTGCCACTACTCAGGTCACAATCAAGACTCCTACCGTGACCCTGCAACCGGGATAGAATACTACACAGGAGAGAGAAAAATCTTAAGTGTTCTTTAGTCTAGGTCTCAGATTATAATGTTCTTTATCAGGTACGGTCTGGTCTCGGAACAATGTTCGTGGATTTGTCGTATCTAAGCGACGATGTGGTGTTATCGCTTCCTGCAGAATGTCGTCGTCCTCTTTCTCAGACAGTGTCCCATTCAGGCGTGCATCACTAAAGGGTACAAATCGCGGAACCTTCTCACTCTCAGAGTCCCCCAATGCCCCTACGCACCCATTGATCAAAAGGTAAAGGCAAAGGCACTTTCTTACAATGCACGCCGTGAATCCAATTTTTCTTTCCTTCGACTTTGACTGCTGTTCTCGTTGTCAAAAGCACCAAACGAGGCTCTCTCCACTTGGGCTCCAAATTTCTTGTCCTTTGGAAATTCTTGGTGCAGACCCAGTCACCTGGTTGGATGGAATGACCTGGGTCGGTGGAAGCCTCCGGTAAAGTACTCTGAACCTGTTGATGGAGAACACGCAATTTAGTCGTAAGATCATGCAAGTAGTCAATTAACATTGGATATGGTAAGTCTGAGTATTTCTTAGGGCGAGGGACTCCCCATACATTAGCCCGGCATCCAAACAACACTTCGTAAGGGCCAAGTCCCAAACGAGAGTGTACTGCAGTTTTGGTGGACAGAAGAGCCAATGGTAAAGCGTGGGGCCAATTGAGTCCTGTACTAGCCTGAATTTTCGCTAGTTTTAACTTTAGTGTACCGTTGTAGCATTCTACTAAACCCGCTGACTGTGGATGATTTGCCGCATGGAACTTTTGCTTGATACCGAGACCCGCACAAACTTTTTGCATGACTTGGCCAACAAATTCGCTCCCATTGTCACTCCAGACAATGCGCGGCAAACCAAACCTGTGGAAGAATTCTTTTAGTAAAGCTTTAGCTGTGGATAAGGCTGTGTTGTCTTTTAGAGGGTATGCTTCTATCCATCTTGAAAAGGCGCATACTACCACCAGAACGTATTTGAGATTGTTGCATCGTTCCATGTGTATGTAATCGATCTGCAACACCTCAAATGGATATGTCGGAGGAGCAAAGTGACCCACTAGAGTTGGGGTTCCCTTTCCCGGATTGTACATTAAACAAACAATACAATGTTTCACTAAATTGTCTGCGCATTTTGGGATTCCTTCATTTTGCCACGCTGGAGCCAGAAGCTTGCATATACCTTTCGCACTTAAGTGGGCTGGACCATGTGCCATAGTAACCACTGGGAGTACATAGGCATCTGGTAACAGCCAACGTTGGTGTTCAGATAATTCCACCCAACAACCCATCTCATCTAACATTCCCGTACTTTCTTTCCACCTACTCAATTCCTTCTCTGTAGCCTCTTTCTGAATCAACTTTACACTTTCTACTGTATTTTCATACATTCCTCTCTCTCTGACCCAATTTGCAGGACCCGCCACATACATTCGACTTGTAACATCTCTCGCTGTCTATTTCGCTACTTCATCTGCAAATGCATTTCCTCGGCCAACATCATCTGTAATCTTTTTGTGCGCACTACACTTCACAATTGCTATTTGGGTGGGTAAGGCAAGTGATTCAAGAAGATCAGTCACTAGCTGACTATGTTGTATTTTAGTGCCATGTGAAGTGAGGAATCCCCTTTCCTTCCAAAGACGCCCAAAGTTGAACGCTACACCAAAGGCGTATTGGCTGTCAGTGTATACGTTCACTCTTTTCCCTTTTGACAATACACATGCTCTCGTTAAAGCTATCAGTTCTGCTGCTTGAGCTGAATTGTGTCTGATACGTGCTGTTTCCACAACTGTATGTAAAGTAGTTACAGCATAGGCTGAAACTGTATCTCCATTGGGCCTCTTAAAACAAGAACCATCTACCCATAGGGTTCCATCCGGATTCTCTAGCGGCGTATCTTTCAAGTCAATTCTTCCTTTTGTCTCTTCCTCAGTACGGAAGAAACAATCATGTTGCTCCTCAACACTTTTCTCATCTGGAAGGGGCAACAGAGTAGCTGGATTTAGGGTATTACATCATTTGATGTGTACGTGACTAGACAAAAGTGTCAGCTCGTATCCAGTTAGACGAGCACTTGCAAGATGCTGCGTTTTCGTTCTGTTTAGTAAAGTATCCACTGCATGTGGTACCATGACAATGAGAGTGTTATCCAACACCACTCCAGCAGACTGTCGAATAGAAATTGCTGCTGCTGCTGTCGCTTTGAGACAACTAGGCAATGCTTTAGCTACGGGATCTAATGTAGCTGAAAAATAGGCACATGGCCGCTGTTTGTCCCCAAATTGCTGTGTTAAAACTGACAACGCACAACCCTCTTTTTCATGAACATAGAGCGTAAAAGGTTTACTGTAATCAGGAGTACCCAGTACAGGAGCAGAACACAGAGCAGTACGTAAGTCAGTAAAACTCCTTTGACACTCGTCAGTCCAAGGAAGGGGGTGAGGCATATCTTTCAAAGTAAGTGCCAACAAAGGCTTGGCCAACAAAGAGAAGTTAGGGATCCACTGTCTACAGTAGGAAGTAATACCTAGAAAGGCACGAACCTCCCTTTGTGTTGATGGCACAGACATTTGCGTAATCGCCTGAATTCGTTCTGGGGTTAATCGTCGTCCCTCCTTTGATAGGAGATGACCCAAATAGGTAACCTCTCGACTGACATATTGTAGTTTAGAAGGTGAAACCTTATGCTTCAGATTAAACAAATGGTGTAACAATGCAACAGTCACATTTTTGCAAATGTCTTCTGAATCAGCAGCGATCAACAAGTCATCCATGTACTGTATAAGAGCAGCACCAGACGGCAAATGAAAAGTATCAAGATGACATTTTAAAGCTTGGCTGTAAATGTAAGGACTTTCACAATAGCCCTGAGGTGCGCGCTTAAACCGGAAGCTTCGGCCTCCAAGAGAAAAGCCAAAAATGTCCCTACTCTCTTCTGCAATGGGAATACTAAAGAAGGCATTCTTTAGATCGATAACAGAGAACCAAGTCGCTGTGGAAGGTATCATTGTCAACAGAGCAGTGATATCTGGAACGACAGGAAATTGTGGTACAACAATTTTGTTTACCTCCCGAAGATCAATTACGAAATGAAATACAGGTGGCTAAGAAGGATCAGTGCATTTAAGAACAGGAAGAATGGGACTATTGCATGTGTTACCTCTCGTTTCCTCAACCACACCCTTCTGAATCAAATCATAAATGATTTCCAAAAGTGCTTTTTCACCTTCAGTGGAAATTCTATACTGCGGAATACGCGGCAATTCAACATTAGGCTTGAGAGTGACAACATAAGGTGGAATTTCAAGACAGCCCACATCGTTCGGACCTGTGGCCCAAAGCGTTGCCGGAAGAGAAAGCAAATCAGGTGGAAACTGATCTTTGGACAAATACATTGGAGAAATCAGTTTCTGTCCTAGAGTAAGATGTACACCAGAAGGAGAACAATATATCGTAGCATGCATTCTTTTCAATAGGTCCAAACCCAGCAAATTCTCACCGCAACCATTCGTCAAAAGTAGTGGAGCTTCCAAATCATAAGGACCAATTGAGATAGGCAGAGGGCGAGAAACCGGATTGCGAACAGGGGCGCCAGAAAATCCTACTGATACGTTCGTTAAGCCAGACAAAGGTGCCCCAGGGAGTTTAGAATTAATGATAGAACTTCTCATCGCCCCAGTATCTAGAAAAAATGGCTCTAAAACACCCATTGTAGTGACGTTAACATAAGGACCACTCTGATCTACTGGAACCGACACAACTCCCTTACTTTGTCCATGGATGTCCTAGTTGGCATGAAGACTTTAATTTCCGCTTTCAATATAATGATCTTCATTGTAGTACTGAGTAGACCTAACATTTTGCTGATCAAAGTAGTTCATGGAATTGGGAGAAGGAAGGGCATGCTGCTCTTGAGTCAACACACCTCGACCTCTACCTCTGTTTGCTGACTGGAGGCCAGCACGACCTCGTGGAGCAGATAATGCTCCATTGCGCTGCAATAAAACCGGACAACTATTCTTAAAATGACCTACTTCTCTACAATAGGCACATTGATTAGGTCCCAACAAAGGTCGCGGAATGTATGGCTCAGGTTTTTGATACAAACTCTGGAACTGCGGAGGCTGTTGAAACTGAGGCTGAGCACGACGAGGAGGATAAGCTTGTTGCAAGAGAACCTTCATTTTTAATTCTTTTGTCTTTTTCTCTTGCTTTTCTTTTTCTTCTTTATCTCTGTTTTCATAATATTTTGCAGTAGCCAATATCTGGGCAGAAGAAGAGACAGCCCATGAACTTTCAGAATCGTTCAATTTGTGTGACAGCTCAGGAAGCAAATTAAATACGAATTTGTCCACGAATAATCGCTGTCCACCCTCCGTAGCCATATCTTGACCACTGTGATCAATAAATGTCTCCTCGAAACGAGTAAAGAAATCAGAGACACTTTCATCTTTCTTTTGTTTGCATGCCGCTAATTTATCTCAATTAACTCTTAATGCAGGCATCATCGTTTTCATTAATGTAATAATCCTACCAGGGAGTTCTGAAATCAAAGCATCAGGCTTTGCACCACCCACTTGGTCTCTATCTGTGGCAGTTATAACATCCCAATTAGAACCTAATTCCTGTGCGTGATTCTCTTTACGAATCTTAGCCCATATTGTCTGTGGAACTACATTTCCCATTAACATATCGATATCAGCTAGGTTCATGATGCAAGCATCAACTGTCTGTGATAATTCTTTATAATAACCCGCAGGGTTTTTACGAGGATCCTGTAGAGTCTATTTAAGGGCCAAGACTTCAGATCTCTTTCAAGGGACATGTACCCATATATGCTGAAAATGAGCGGGAATGGCTGGATTATTACCTACTGCTGCAACCTCTTCCTTCCATACTGGAGGAACCTCTCTCATGGGATAATTTTTCAGTGTCAGTCTAACCGACGGATCAGAATCAAGGAAAGTCTGAGAGGATAATAAGTTTCTAAAGGAAATAAGTGTCCTTACAGCATTTTCAACTTTGGAACCCACAATAAGTCCTTTATCAAAATCAGCCTGAACATCTAACAGACCCTGTGGAACTGAATTTAAGTTCACATCCTCCCATTCTTTAATGAGAGTATCACACATTACATCGAAAACATATCTTTGCGTGGGTGCATTCCATTGTGAGAAGGTAGGCATGATATCAAGTACACTGTATTGGGGACCCTTTTTGATCCATCTATGTGCAAGAGATTCCAATCTCTGTCGTTCTTCAGAACAACTACGAGATTGTCTTCGAGCAAAAGCAGTGACAGTGTCCGTGAGTCGCTTACAAATAGATGGAGAATTGGTCATGAGAATAGGAGACAAAGTATTAGGCGAACTAACAGAAGGAGAACCGATAATTGCAGGAGGTGCAGAAGGCAAGGGAGACCGAAGATCAGGAGATGAGGGCAAGGAAGTCGAAGTTAATGGTAAAACTGGCAGAGGCGGTAATACTGGAGGAGGCAAATGCGGAAGAGCCGGAACAGGCGGAGGTACCGCTGGCGGCTGAACAGGCTGTAACAATTGGGGTGCATTGGCACTTTGTGCATAGGGCAGAGGCAATCTCAATAAGTGAGACATTAGGGGATCTTCTTCTATATATTTCTTGTTTTCGGAAGGGGAAACAGGCAACACTGGATAGCATTTATCTATCGCCATATGATGCTGTCTCTCTGAAATTTCAGTCGCATTATCAATTTCATCATCCTTAAATTGTTGGGCAGCCTGTATAATTGTCATACCCTGTGCTTTTCTATCTCGTTTTGCTTGCTTAATTTCTTTCTGTTTGGCTTCCTTACGCCAAAGGCGGAAAGAGTCAAACATTGCCGGCCGGGCTTTTCTTTTGAATAAGACTGCTTCTAAATTGTCTAACACATCAGGCTCAAAGCTACCGTTTTCTGGCCATTTTAGAACACCATCTTTCTTTGTGTATCGGGTCCATGCCTCGTTAAAGGCAATGGGGCCAATACCGTGTTTTGAATAGAGCTCATATGTGGTAGTTCCAACCGAAGGAATCGGGCAAGAGTCCTCAAGCTGGAAATCCCTATTACAACCAAAGCAACAAAACTCAGTTTACGCAGCACAAATGCACTTACCCTCGGCTTCGGCTCTTGCAATAGTCGAATCTAAGAACCAAGAGGAAACAACTAAGAAACAATATTGTGGGAGCGACCCACCAAATACTTAACTAAGGACGTCTTCTCACACCAACAGAGGCCCGTCTATCGTCTCGCCTTACCATACATCACCAAAGGAAGTGCCAAGGAAGGGCGGCAGTCAGGGCAGCAGTCGTCAGTAGCCGTCAGGAAGGAGTAACCACGCTGCAAAAGACCTTCGGACCACTTTCGACATACAGGGGTCGCTTGACGTGGCTCGCGAATCCTCCGGAATTTTCTTGCGGGGTTCCTCACGACCTTCAGGCAGAACCGTTACCACTGAAGCCGCCCCATGTTGGGCGCCAGTTGAAGAACCAGAACCTTTTGGGCCTGGCGGTGCAGGGTACGCCTTAATCTCCTGGGTTCTCCTGCTCAGCTACACAGAGACACGGGACACTCTGTTAGGCGTTAGAAGATCAGATTTATTAGCTGTAGCTAGTACAGTTATCCCAGAAGTACACAAGGTAGGTTCTTAGGAGACTGCCACTTCACTCCGTGGCGCACAATCTTTTATACCACATAGTTAACATATACATTAACCAAATACATACCCAGAACATATAAGAAAGAGCCAATAAGAAAAGTTGGAAAACAGGACAGAACCAATGGAAAAGGTTTGAAAACAAAGTGTCAGATGACTCAAAGAAACCTCTCCTCCAACCGTGTTTGTCACCCCTCCCTCAAACTAATTCATTAACAGATTCGTAACTAACTTGCAGGTGGCGAGATACGTTTGTGTGTGTTGGAGGACAGTTGTGAAACGAGAGAATGCTAGCAGAGGACAGTGAAGGCCAGACGATAAGATAAAGTCAGGAAAGAATAGTGTGAACCAACAGATAGTTGAGACAGGGATTAGAAAAACCAGACAGGGATTAGTGTACTCGGCCAGTCCTAACACCAGCTTTGCAAATAGAGGCAGAAGGGTTATTTCGACACGAAGCTGCAGTAAAAGAAGAATAGATTTTGTTCGCCGTGCTGCCTGGGTGATGGCAACACAAAATGGCGGCGGATCACAAAATGGCGGGTCGATACGATCATGATCAAAAATTGAAGTTCCTCAACGCAGATATTATTAGCTCACTGAATCAGGTCAGTATGTTACAAAGATCAACCCTTGATAGAAACTATGCATGAGCAATGACTGAGCATGTCTATCTGGTTTGTTGCAAAAACAACAGTTGATGGACAGAATGCAGAACAATGTCATGCATTCACCCAAGTACAGAGATCTGGGCTTAAATCCATAGTTTTTTTGCTCACCATGCCATTCCAGTTTGAACCCAGCCATAAGCAAATTAGTCTTGACTCTGTGCCTCATGGGAACAGTCCAGCCAGAACTGCCAAAACCAGGTCCTCCCTGGACTGGAAACTAGCATCTAAGGACCGGTTTTCGGGGTTTCACAACTCTTCAGCCAGGATAGCTTGATTCCAGTGTCATGGAGAGCACGGGACCCACAGGACCCACGTCAGGGCATACCCGTCCCACTCGGGGTGACAAATGCAAAAACAACAGTTGATGGACAGAATACAGATCAATGTCATGCATTCACCCCAGTACAGAGATCTCTGCCTAAATCCATCGTTTTTTTGCTCACCATGTCATTCCGGTTTGAACCCAGCCATATGCTCACTACACCACTGGATTCAAGCTAGCCTGGCTGATGAAGGGTGATGCCCTGAAACTGGTCCCAGGATGTCCAGCCCGCACTGCCTGACTTGGCAGTTCGGGCTGGACTGTTCCCACAAGGAACAGGGTCATGACTGATTTGCATATGGCTGGGTCCAAACTGGGGTGGTGTAGTGAGCAAAAGTATGATGGATTAAACCCAGATCCTTGTGACTGGGGGTGAATGTTTGAATTGTCCAGCATTCCGTCCATCAATTGCTTCTTTTGCATATATCTGGTTTGTTGACCTGCATCTCTGTCTTGTACAGAGGTGGTGAGACAGTAGTGGAACAAGAAACAGAGAATAGCATTTTACCTTCCAAACAGGTAACAGCAGGCATGCGAACAACAGCCTTAGATTACCGCGGTGTGAGAGTAGGCTTTTAAGTTTTTTTTTCAGGAATCCTTTGCAATATGCTAATTTACACTGTATAAGATTGTTTTAAAATTTGTGACTGTCTCATATGCTTCCTATGGGATTGACTAGCTTGGCAATCCTTGTGGTGTGTCGCTTTCTTGCAATCTTTTATGCTGTTGATTAACTTTACAGAAGTTTGGCGAGGTGCAGATATCGAAACGTTATACACTGATAAAACTTCATGATAATGCATTGAAAAATAAAATTATATTTATTCTGTTCATTATGTTGTGACTTTTAAAAGATGCATTCCTAGATGGTGCAACTCTTCACTCGAGAGCCCTTTTAGTTCCACTTCCACTTCCTTGTCATGTTGCTGGCTCTTTATTGTCTTCCGCCGGGTGGATGTCTTTACCTGTAATGCTCATAAAAGAATTAATGTTTTGCATCTGCATTGAAGGTGCACCAAAGGTTATCCTGTCTATGCCCTCGTGGGCTAAGACTGGTAACAAAAACTAACATTTTTTCAGGAATAATTCTTACATCAGTACCATATATTTAAAAACTGACCTGAACATTTTCAAGGGAGCTCTTTCTGACTTCACATGTCCCTTTCAAAGTCTTGCTAGCAATGGGCTAGTTTAAAATGTGCTCTCCTTGATAATTCCTCTGAGGCCAACCTTGGGCCTGTTAAACAGTTTAAAAACACGGTGTAAAAATTGGGTTACTAGAGGGGTGGAAACATGACTCAAATAATATTTCTAAGGTTTCTGAGTCACCAGGGACACAGTTGCTGATCCCCTCCCAAGACTTCTGTGATAGAGTAGCAGTTTACTTTCAGGACAAAGTCCTTAAGATCTTTCATGAGTTCATCCCTACTGGAGGTGAGGAACCGGTTATTGCGGAACTCACCCAGTACTCTGGGAAGACTGTCCTTACCACTTTCCCTCTAATCACGGTTCAGCAAACAAAGAAACTTTTGCTAGGCCTAAAATCTGGTGCTCCTTCGGTCATTTGGAAACGCAGCCTGTGGAGACCTACAAGTCTGCCCCATACGGCTCGGTCATTCTAAATGCCACCGAGTTGGGATTGGGATATTCCTAACGCCTAACTCGTATCATACTCGGTCGGTTGGAAACCTTTCCGAGTTAGTTGGAAAGACAAGTTCCCGATCCGATTTGGAAGGGGCAAATGCCGTTAGGAGGCCTTCCTAACCACATCAGAATCAGGCCCTAAGTTGCAAATTTCCTGTACAAGGAGTTCAATGATATACTTCTATCTGGTAGCTACCCGGTCATCTGGAAGAAACCATTGTCTCACCGGTTCTCAATAAATCTAATTCTGACCCCCTAGAGTTGAAAAATTTCCGACCAATTTCCATTCTCCCCGCCACTGCCAAAATCCTGGAGAAATTCGTCAACATGGAACCAATGAAATACTTTGAATCCCATGAGATCCTAGATCTCTCTCAGAATGGGTTCTGCGCCAATCACAGCACCAAATTTGCCCTTGTTGCAGTCTCTGACTGTATTCACATGCAGGTTGATCAGGGTGGATCGGCGGCGTTGATTATGCTCGAACTATTGGGGGCATTCAACACCATCTCCCCGTTGTGTATGGTTCAGCATCTACGGGAATTAGGAGTCACGGGAAAGGCCCTGAAGCTTCTCCACTATTTTATGTCAGGCAGAACTCACATTGTTAGCTGTGGAGGCTTTAGAGCAAAGGCCTTAGGCCTTCCCTGTGTGGTCACCCACGGATCGTCAGTGAGCCCCACTCTTTTTAACCTCTATGTGACCCCTTTGGCTGAGCTGGTGCAGTCATTCGAATTTCAGGTGCTCTCTTATGTGGATGATATGCAAATCATTATCTCCATCTCGAATGATTTGCAATCTGTCGCAGAGAAGTTCAATCAGTGTATGTCTAGCATTATTTGCTGGATGAATGGCAACTCACTGAAGATCAATGCAGACAGGACCGAGGTGCTGGTATTTGGCTCACAGAATTCCATCTGGTCAAATGCCTGGTGGCATGCATGCTGTGGTCCCCTTGCTGTCCCTGATAGGACAGTGAAAAACTTGGGGATCACTATTGACGAGGGTCTGACCTTTGAAGCTCAGGTCAGCCGTACAGTCAGCACGTGTTTCTATATTTTAAGAAGTCTTAGAACGATGTTGCCATATATTCCGTCCACACTTCATTGGTCTACCATCATTCCACTAGTCACCTCTCGGCTGGACTACTTCAACGCTTTGCACCTTAACATAAATGTGGTATCCCTTAACAAGCTTCAGGTGGTACAGAACACAGCAGCAAGGCTGATCCTTTACATTCCGAAGCATCAGTGACCCAGGGAGGGGATTCATGCCTTGCACTAGCTCCCTATCAGGAAGTGCATCTCCTTTAAGGTTCTGAGTATGGTATATAAGGCCATGCACAGTAAAGGTTCACCACATTTGAAAACCCTGTTAGAATGATATACTCCTGGGAGGACATTGAGATCCTCCACACAGAAAAAACTGGTGTCTTCTAGATTTCGCAGATCCAGATGGGGTGGCCGCTCCTTTTCTGTAGCAGCCACCAAGCTTTGGAATTCCTTGCCCAACTTGATTTTCAATGCGGACTCTTTCCCCGTCTTCAGAAAACCTCTGAAACCATATCTATTTTTATCTTAAATGGCTGCAAAAGGCCTTCTTTCCTCCTCTGTCTGACCAGTGCCTTGACACCTTCGGGTATAAGTCAGTGGCGTAACCGAACTTGAGGGGGCCCCCCTGCAAAGCACAAGGAGAGGGCCCCCCATGGCGGCCCGTCCCACCACCTACCACTTTGCCCCACCACCCAGAAATCTAGTATATTTTGATTTTAAACCTCCAACATTTTTATTTTTATTTTTATTTATTGACATTTCAAAACATTCAAAGTACAATACAATACAACTAGCCAGCATAGTATTGATCAATGGAGGAGCTTAAAAATTACAGTCTTATTGATACACAGTTCTTATTAGTGACACACACTCCATTAGCCCATCTCTAACAAAATGATTAACGTACATCAGTCGCTTAGACAGTTATTAAGAGCTGCAAATTGTAACGTCAATATAAGAAGACATTATGCAATACCTCAGAGAGGGCCAAGTATACACCTGTACATTACTATCCCAACTTCATTTGGAGGGAGCTACGCCACACAGGCAGAGTCTGGGGGCACCAGAGGGGTGAGGTCACATCCTGGTGGTACCGCATTCTGGGTGTTTTCTATGGCTAGCGCAACAGTCGACTCCTGCTGTTTTTGGAGCCATGCTAGAAATGGTTCCCATATGTCGCGGGGTCTGGAAGAGGGCGGCATCAATTCCCAAAATACACTTAATTGCATGTGATGACCCTGACCCAGTCTTTAATGGAGGGCACCTGTCTCCTGCCCCAGTGGATTGCAACTTGTCTCTTAGCAAACAATGGTAGAAGTGCATGGAGCTTGCGGTGTGTCTTTGACATATCCCAAGAGCCCAAGGACAGGGGAAGGGGACAGTGATACATTCAGGATGGAATTTATTGAATCAAAGATTAGTGACCAGAACTCGGCTATTTTGGGACATTCCCACATGACATGTAAAAATGCAGCCGAGGTATACCCGCAGCGCCAACAGCTATCGTTCTCATGTATACCCATGCGATAGAGGCTCACTGGTATTCTGTAAAATCTATGTAAATATTTAAAATGAATCAGCCGTAGCTTGTAATTCGGTGAGAGTTCGGTTAGTTGGCCACAACAGAATTTCCACTGGGCTTCGGTCAATGGTTTCTCAAGGTCTTCATTTCAGTGTCTGAGGGATTTAGGTATCACCAATGGGGCATTGTTTTGCATGCTAGTATACAGGCACGTAATGAGTTTACAGGGAGATGGAGACTTCAGTAAGTTTTCCAATGCAGGTAACTGCAACCACGCCCTCTGGAATCCTTCCCAGAGGGCACGGCACGCCGCTCGCACCCAGTGATATAAAAATATCTCCGTAAACCTCCAACATTTAAATGTAATGCCTCTATATTGTCTCTCTAAGTTCTAATGTGAAAGTAGAAAACGCTCTTAACATACAAGCTATGCCATTTGTAAAAATACTGTCAAAAGCAGATTATTTATCTGAGGCAGCAATCAGAACAATGCCAAGGACTGATCCTATTGTCTCAGGAACTGCCTTCGCCTGAAGAACAAAGAACAATTATGAAGCGTCTGAAATAGAATTGACATTAATGGATAATAACTTGAAACTTTGAAAGAGAAACCCAAACCTGCAATTTCATAAAAACTCGACTAACAATATACACAAGAAGTACACAAGATATAACTCAGTATTGTGTGAAAGTTAAGAGAAATAGACAGGTGAATTATCTGCATGCCATGTGTGACATTTTCATAATTTCAGTGTAATTATGAGTGACGTTTCAACGACTATGAGTGACACTTTCTTGCGAGCACAATTAAGCAATGAAGATGATCATCACATATAAATATCAGAAATAACACCACAAAGACCATTCCGGTCAAAACACGTCAGTCTTTTGAATAAACTTTTGAATAAACTACTACGGCAACTATCTCTCAGAATGCAAGCTTTCCTCTGCGTGTGACCACAACGCAGTGCTGTTTACATTTTTATAGTGGGACATGCTCCCAGTGCTGTGCACCAACCCTGACAGTGACAGGTGGATGCGATCGGAAGACTGTAGTCCTTTCATATACACATATTTATAGCCTTTCTTTCATGCATCCTTCAATCATTATATACATGGATCAATCTACACATTATTTAATCTATTCATCCTTCACTCTTCCCAATCTATCTATTCTTCACCCATCAATTCATTCACCCTTTAACCTATTGATCTTTCACTCTTCCATCCACCATTTCAACATTCCCTCTATCAATTCTTCCACTACTCAATTAATTCTTTCATCATTCCTTTCACCCTTCCGTCCTGCCTTTTCTCCCTTATTTCCTTTCATGTTTCGGTCCTTCCAGTCTTTCTTTCATATACCCATCTTCTATTTCACATCCTTAATTTGTCTTTCGTTCATAATCACTTTTTCTATTTGTCCCTTTAGCAAGGTGTTTCCGCTATTTTCTCTTTCTCTATTTCCTTGCTCCATGTCAGCCTACCACCTACACCCTTCTCTCATGGGATTGCCTAACAGTATTATTCATGACCACCTTGTATGCAGGGCTGAGAGAAGAGGCCCAGAAACACAGAAGTAGATTGTTAGTCAGAGGGGATGTAGGGCGGGGCAGGAATGCTGGCACAAAGGGATTTTAGGGTTTGAAATAGTATAACATTTTCAGAATGACAGCCATAGTGAAATTGCTAACTGGATCCCTAGTATATAAAATTAACTAAAATGTACAAGTCACTTTCATTTGCCAGATAAATATAGGATGGAAAACATATTGCTAGAAGCAAAGTTGTGCTGAGTTGCAGCAATGGCAAAATAGTTATCTGGTGACATAACAGTGTGTGAGTTATACACACAGGTATTTTTATGCATTACTTAAAGTATTTTACGCTATTACAAGTACGATTCCCAAGCCCATAAAATATTCGAGGTTGTTGCAAACTTTTGTCATTAATAAATTCGATTTATGGGCATTGATCGGCTAAAAACACAAGATCCCGAAATCATCCATTCATCTGAATTTTGCCACTTTTTTTTCAAACTTTAACTGCCAAAAGCTAATCCTTGACATCTGTCCAGTTGCTCCCTCCTTGCTGTACGCAATATGTTTATTCGTGTGCAGTAAGTCAGAGCCCATGGTGTTTTCAGTTATGACCCTCCCTCCCCCCAGTGATGCCTTTTGTGCAGTGAAGGAGTCTCTGGTGTGTGAGTATGTGCAGTGTGTAAAGCCCTATTGTCTCTTGAAGGTGGTGTTTAGGGATAGCTGGCCTCTGTATGTACCATGAGCATATGAAGGAATAGACCTTCGCATTCATACAGATAAACTGCTAAAGGAAAATATCCATTCTACGCTTACCTATAGCGCAATAGGCAAAGGTCTACATTTTGGCATGCACGTTACTGGTGGAAAGAGCATTTAGTATCTATTATGGGGCAGCTTTTCGTATACACAGTGTTTGCAGAGATGTTCTTAGTGTTTTCCTATATAGGATTACTATTCTAGTGTTCATGGGCATAAGCATCCTTAGTAAATAGATTCTAAGTGCTTGTGTTGCATTGTTAGATGGGTTATCGTGCTTGTATAGGCATTGTTGGCACAGTGTCCATGCATTGTTGGTATAGAGCCTTCGTGCTAGTGTATGCAGTGTTGGTGATCATTCTTTTGGGGTATGTGCATTGTTATCAAAGAGAGCGGTCGACCTCGAAACTAGGCCCTCAACATCCTGTGATTCTGGGTAAATCACTTAATTTCCCTGTGCCTAACAAAAAATGAATGCGTCCATCTGTGACGCAACCGGTGCTTATGTAAAGCGCTCTGATGCCTTCGGGTCGAGTTTGCACTATATAAAACTAGAAAAAAAAGCCTTTTAGTGCCTTTTGGGTTATTGCAGACGTGCTTCTCTATTGTGCATCTGCTTTATTGGTGTTCATTGCGCTTACTGCCTGTGTGTATACGTATTATTTGCGAAGCACCTCTTGATAGTGTATATACGATGTTAGTTCCTTTGAGTTGCATCATGACTAGTAGAAGCAAGTAGTTTGAACAGCATCTCGTTCAAATCAAAAGGTTTGATTGTATATAGTTCGAAAATGTCCTTGTGAGTCGATTTAAACAGTAGTTTGAATCATTTGGTTCAGATTTTCTTTTTCTGCTTTTCCAACCCTGAACCTTGACCCTAATATGTAAAACTGACCCCGATCATAATCAAATCCTCACCTTCACACTAACCTGTGTATTTGACTACAGACCCAAATCTCACCTTCATGCTAACCTGTAGCCCCCACCCTGAAGACCACGGAGACATCTGCATACCGCGGCCACGCTTCATTTACTTAAAGAAGAAGCTTGGCGTTCGCACCCTTTAGTTAATGAAGAGCCTCAGGCCGTGGGGTGCGTGCACTGGTCAGAGACGCCTGAGCGACTCACTGACCCTTGATTGTTGCTTTATTCCACAGTTCTTTAAATGGAAAAAGAGAAGTGCTGGTACTCACCAAATTGATTGGACTGGGCCTGGGAGGGGCGAGTCTGGGGGCGTGGCTTCGAGGCAGCCTTGTACACTATCAGCATTTTCTTCTTCAATGTAAAGTGCCCCAGTGCCCTTGGCCAAGTTCTGCTCATAGTTGCAGGGTGTAATTGGTGTTTGTTGTAATTCTATATAGCATGAACTTAGCCCGAGGGCATTAACGTGAGAAGCAGAAGTTTTACGCGAAAGCAGACTTTTTTTTTTATGGCACAAGGAGATTTAAGTGATTTGCCCTGGATCACAGGATGTTGAGCCCATGCTGGGATTTCACCTGTGCCATAAAAACAAAAAGTATGTGTTCATGTAGAACTTGTGCCTCTCATGTAAAGCACTTTAATGCCCTCCTGCCAAGTTTGCGCTATATATAACTGCAAAAATGGACCAATGTGCCCTGCACATATGAGCCAAACTTGGCCGAAGGGCATTAGGCGCTCTGAAAGACAATGGCGAGTGTATTCCAGCGCTGCAACCTTTCCCTATAACTGACAACGCGACAGTTCCAATGTTGAGAGCTCTAGCTGTCAAACCACACGTGTCTTCCTGTCCTGCTGCACTGTCAGGGTGTGAGCAGGGCCGGCCTGTAGCGTGGGTGAGCTGGGCCCAGGGCGCCAGTATTCCAAGGGGCGCACGGAGCTGTGCGCATTAAGGCAATACCAGCAGCAGAACCCCTGTCATCTTGCAACCCCCTTGTTCATGTCCCTGCCTCTGTCTGACTTGCCAGATTAGAGTTGTTTTAATCTTTTATGATTAGACTTTTGGGCAATGTTTTAACACCTCATTGCCCCTTTCTTCGCGCTCCTTTCACCGTCTCACCCCTCCTGACACACACACCAACAGACCCATCACCATGAGGTAGCTAAGCTATTGGTGATTTAGATGAGCTGGGGAGGTCCTGAGGCGTTTGGGTTCAGGGGGCAGTCCCTGCTCATCCAGGGACTGACCAGTCAACTCAAAAAGGACCCCCTGCTTCCTCATTTCAGTCTCCAGCATCAGCAAGGGCGCCAAATTTCTCTCCCCCCAAGGCGCTATCTTAACAAATGCGGGCTCTGAGTGTAGGGCTGCAGCCGCAACCTAGCGCCGGAATACACTCGCCATTAACTGTCACGCGCCCATAATTCAGAGACTGACCACAGCATGCCACTAGGAGTACCGGTACTCTCTTAACACAAGGAGAAGTCCCCGTACTCAATGGGAGAACACGGAGAAGTACCGGTACTCAGTACCGGTGAGTACCGGCCCATTTAAAGCACTGGTTCAAACAGAAGTCAGTGGCCCATTTCCTCCTTTGCACTAGGGCCCGTGACTTACTGGCTGCACCACTGCTGGTATGTTGGCTTATAATTAGAGTTATGATCATGTGTTTTCTTGGGCAAATGGTTGTGTTGGGTTTGTCTTGTATTAGCTTCTGGTTGTTGGCTGGGTTTTATTTGAGGTAGTATTTTTGACTGGTGTGTTTGCCTGCTTTCTGGACATATAACACGTGAGGTGTTATTTAAGTGATTGATGTATTGGGATAGTAGGCGATGAGGGGATTAGGCTGTTTTCATACTGTTTGGGTGGCACGTGTGCTTATCACGCTGGGTAGGAGGTTTCAGGAAACATTACATATTTAGGGGAGTGTAAGTGACAGCTGGACACTGAAGACCATGTGGAGTCTGTGCATGAGTTGCGCTACTGTGTGTATGCATGCTGCGGTGTGTATGCCATCTGGGGCAATGATGTCTTGAAAATGGATGTGTGTGAAAATGGATGTTTGTTGGAATTGTTTCTGAGGTGCGGGTGAATCAAACCCGAGTGTGCCAAACGCTTTATTTTGTAGGGGGGAGTGGTGCGTGTTTAGTTTAGCGGTAGCTGTTATTTCCTAGGGAGGGGCAGAAAGTTTAAGGCAGGTTGCTTTTTAAATCTTTTGGATAGACGGGAGAAAGCAGGTTGGAGAGGTGTAGTAGCGTAAAATCAGTTGAGTAATGTTTTTGCTTGGCCTTCTATGTGCTTTTGGATTTCTGGGGGCAGTTGCATGAGGTGTGAGTCTGTGGGGGAGATGAATGCAAGTACATGACACTGGGGGTTCTTGAGGACGTGCTCTCGGCCATTTGTAGTGCCGCCATAGTAATCTGTGGCAGAAGATCACATATAGCAGCAGTCCAGTGCTTTGAACCGCTAAACTCGCCGTGCGAATAAATTACGCTGTCCTTGGTGTTTACTTTTATTGGCGCCATCATTTTGAATTTTGTCTGCTTGGTAGTTTTTGCTCCCCGTATCAGCAGATTGGTATTAACGCACCATAACAAAGGGGGACGCACATTAAAACACACTTCTGCCTCGGACAGACTGACTCACCTGAGCCGAGGCCTTGCCTGCAGCTGCAGCTTAAGTGACAGGTGCGAGCGAGCAGCAGAAGACGGAGCAAGGTAGGCAGGGACAGGTAATGCCAGCACCGCACGGTCCTTCTAGTAGTCTCCCTGGGATTCCGCCCTCACCTAACTTGTCATGCGCACTTTTCATTGCGCTGCTCAATGCGCATGACTGACAATAGTCACCGACACCAGCCCCACCCTGAAGGCCGCGCGGTGCGTAGACACGGAGACATCTGCGCGACACGCACCATTTAATGAATGAAGAGGACAGCCTCAGCTCAGAGGCCGGGCGCGTGCATTAAGTGCCAGAAGAGATCGTGGCGCTCCAGGGGCCCCCTCACGTGCGGAGCCAACAAGCCTCTTGTCTTCATTAATTAAATGGTGCGTGCACGCACCATTTAATTAATGAAGACAAGAGGCTTGCTGGCTCCGCTGAGTGAGGGGGTCCCTGGAACGTGGCGGTCCCCCAGCAGCGTGGCGGCTGCGGGGGTCTGTGTTACGCCTCTGGTATAAGTGTGCTCTACAAATAATATCCTATCCTAAATTATAAACACAATCCTTGTCCTTGTGAATCACAAAAGTAACTAAATAAACCTGTGCTTAACTCTCTTGTAGCTTGGCACAAAAACAGTCAGGCTTACTTTAGAAGAAATGTGTAACGTATTTATGCAGCACTCTAGCAGCAAAAAAGTAAAACCTCAGCACAAGGTAAAAACCCCCAAATGGAGTAAAATGTAATAAATACAAAGACACCAAAATGACAACAATCCAATCAGTATAACCAGTGATATGAGTTTTTAAAGTTGTATGTGAAAATAGCACAAAAAACACAAAGCGCCAATCATGGTTATCTGGTGTAGCTGGACCTGAGTAAGGCACAAGATGAGGCCGACTGCGATGGAGCTCCGGTCAGATACAGAGACCAGGTTCATCCCACTAAAGAGTTACCTTCTGAAGTTCACACGAGAAGCTGGCATTCATATGGTAGGGGCTGCAAGGAGGTCGTTATCGGCGCAAGGAGCAGGTCAGGCATCAAGGATGGTTGCTGTTTTGGTGCATAGAGCCGGTCGTTGATGGAGTTTTACATTGACAGTCAATGCTGGATCTCGCTATTGGCGCAAAGTGTAGGTATGTCTGGAGCTTTGCTTTGGCATTTATCACCACAGAAGTTTCTCAGCACAACCACTTTGTGGTCACAAGGAGCCCAAAGCATCTGTATCTTAATCATGAGTTCAGGAAGAGCACACTCTGATGCCGGCGAAGGGTCCAGGACCTGGGGAGCATCTCTTGTGGGTTAGGACTCACTCCAGCAGAGGCCAGCAGCAAGATTCAGGCACGTCCAGTTGGTGCTGCTAAGTTGCAGTGGGGGTTCTGGAAGCCTGTTATTTCCCTGTAGCTCAAACAGGTCAGACAATTGACCCTTGGGGTCACTTCTAGAGAGCCTGGGTTCAAGGCAAGCGGGTTCAATCTTCCTTCTTCAGACACCAGGGCAGTCCATGTTCCGAATCTTTCACAGGTCCAGGAGTGTTCTCATTCTGTTCAGATCTTCTCTTCCCCTGGTCTTGGCTCTAAACTGTCTCGTGTGACAAAGGCCAGGATAGGCATTGTGTCAGGTTCCTTTGTGTGCGCCCTTTGAAATGCAATTAGGGCAAGGTACAGCTCCTCCCCAGCCATCCTGTCAGGAAGACCCCTTTCCCCTCACACCTAGGCCTCCTTTGACCCCATATCTGGAATGAATACACAACCCACAACAGAGGAGCTATTCTGACATTGACATTGCTATAAAAGAGGATTTCATTTGCATGGATGTATAATTTCTCTATCTGTTCCCAAACTGAAGATATCATTTATTAAAGGTAATAAGGTAACCCAGGGTTAGTCTATAGGAGAGATAGCCTAACAACTGTGAAAAATGACTTTAGGAGTATATCACTGTCAGTACATGTAAAACTTAAGTATACATGTCCTACTTTTTAAATATCATGCACTGTACCTTTTGAGCCTTTAGGGCCAACCTTAGTGGTGACTTCTCAGTATTAAAAAAGAAAGCTTAAGCCTGGGAAAACGTTTATTTTGCCAGGCCGAAATGCCAGCTTATAACTGTACTACAACCTTCAGTGGCAAGTCTGAGACATGTCTTACAGTGCCACTTCAGTGGGTGGCATAATGAGTTATGCAACCCATGTGTAACTTTTAATTTAAAGACCCCAAGCACAAGTGGTACAATTTACTAGGGCTTCATAAGTCAATTAAAGGTGCCAATTAGGTGTAGGGCAATTTTACAATGTTTTACAGAGACAGCACAAGCACTTTACCCCTGGGTAACAGGGGAAAAGTGTACAGAAAAACAAAACTATTTCAACAAAAATAAAGGGGGGAAAGCAAAAGTTTTGGGGGAATCCCACACCAAAGATGTCATGTTTAACGTACTCCTTCCTAATGCACAAGTAATACTTGATAGAAACTTCAATATGTTTTCTTTGACTGGAGCCCATTTAGTATGCATTTCCCCCATTATGGATCAACATGTTCCTTCTCTATAAATGTTTATTAGAAAAATTAGAACTAGAGAGAGGCATGGTGCTTTGGAAATAGACAGCCACCTCTACCACTTATGGTCCCCCAAAAAAGTCAAGAAGAATGTCAACTCAGCTTGGGTTTAACACTCGTTTCTAATTTAAGCATCAACTCCCAAAACAGAGAAAGAATTTGTTGATTTCTTCCCATATCTTATTATATCCTTAGCACTTGAGTACACAAGCCTGGGGGTTGCAGCTTGTAGGGGTATTGGATTTGTAACTATTTACCCAAAAATGTCGCCACAGTCTGAATGTCTAACCAATGGATCCACAATCTCTTGACAATACTTATAAGGTTGGACACACTTTGAACTTGCTGTTTTATAAGATTCAAAGTATCGTAAGCAGAGCACGCATTATTATTGTGAAACATTGATCCTAGCAGTCTCCTTTCAGCAGGTACCAGTATCGAGGAGATGGATAGCTTATGCAGCACAGCCGGTATCCTTGAGGTACATAAAGTACATACAAATTGTTCTTTGCTTCTTTTTTGTTCACAAATGAGGGATGCAGAAGCACTCACAAACCAGGGGGCACATAAATCTTCACAATTCTTGAGAAACATAGAAACGTATATAGATGAAACTCTATGTTCAAATCATCAAACGTAGTTGCTTGTACACACTACTCTCTTGTTTATTACATATAATACAATGTCCAAAAAGGGTGAAAATAATTAATGTGTATTAATTACTTATGTCAGTTAAACAATTAGGACATCCACTACAATACTATGTGAGCATATAATCAAATAATTCATTAGCTATAGTCAGCACTCTACAAAATGCTGACCAGTTACCAAAAACTCTCTAATATGATAACAACACATTACGATAAGCAATGTATAGATATATATCCATAAATGGCACCGTCTTACTATACAAATGCATACTGTAATTAAAATGACATCCTCAGAGTTACATGCAGTGCCCCCATGTGGCTGCTACACACTGCTTATATATGGTCAGACTATGTGACCTGCCATAAAATTACGCCCTTTATAGATCAGAATTACCAACACTGATCGTAGTTCTCCAGCAGCTGGTCTTCCTGCAAATTATTTAAAGCAATGGATCTGGCAGAGACTCCGCCACTGGAAACGAAAGGTCTGAATTTAATTTCAGTGGCAGGCCCGTTTCTCATGAGAACGATGGAGTAAATTACTCTGTCGCCCTGACAGAGATGCCGTCCACGGAAATTAGAATTGACGGCCAAGGTGGCGGTCATTGCCAGGAACCACGGTCATGGCAGTTCCTGTCAATGCCTTTTCAGTTTGGTACAGGGCTCCGTTGAAATGACGGAGGTTTGCACCAAACTGGTTTCTTTTTTATTTTCAAAATGAAAATCCCGAAGCGCAATTTTCTTTTTAACAAGAAAAAAGATAATGCTCCCCTTGCCATGGGAGTCATTGACCAACGCGAGGGGGCATTTTTTGTTTTTTACTATCCCTTACCGCCAGGGTTTGCCTGGCGGTGATGGACAGTAAAAAACATATATATGTCCGCCCATCCTAATTGGGCGGACGGACATATAGCCAATTCTCCAACGGCTTTTACTCCACTGGGCTGTCTGAGAAGTTTGGCTATGGCCATGACGGAGTTGTCATCTCCGTAATCAAACCTATTGTCCACCCTCATATAAAATAGGCAGGGGGCCACTGTGTTGGCAGGAAGGAAATTCCATTGCTGTTGCAAAAGAGTTCCCTCTCTGACAATAATTTAGGCGTCCCCAAAGTGAATAACACATCTCTAAACGATGTTGGGGAGCTCGGAGAGGGATCATTAGGAAATCTGCCCCACTCTAAATGTGGCCCTAATTCTTTAGCAATTAAGAAAGTGAGTAAAGTTTGTCCACATACCCAAAGATCTGATGAGGCTGTGACAATTCTAAGGGTGAGCGAAGTGTTCAGTTTCACCGGTGAAGCTGAGTGCAGTCTGGAAAACTTCATCAATCAGAAATGTGGTAACGTTTCCCAACTTTGCACACAATATTGTGAAGATTGAGTGTTTTAAATGTGGCTCTATGTCACTCACAAAAAGGACAGGACTACCAGGGCTTTAAGTGGTCCGGGTCTCGCCGGTGCTGAGGACCGGCAGTTATTTAAAGGGGGCCCTAAACCGGGTCTCTATCGGGCTCTGTTTTGTTGCCTGGCACAGGCGGTCCCTTTTTTTCCGGACTGCAGTGACAGCAGGCACATCGATGTGCACGTGCTCACACTGCTCACTTCTCACTAGTGGAGAAGTTACGGCATGACGTTGTGCCAGGTGACCGTTGTTAGGGAAGGGAAATCCTTTAAAAGAGTAATTTTCTCTCGGCATTTCCCTTCTCTTTTTGAAACTTGGGAGCAGCAACATTGTTGACGTGTCACCAGGGTTTTAAGTGGAAGCTTTTTTAATATTATATACAAGCCACAGTTGCTGCTTATTTATCATGTGCAACTAACAACTAGGGTGACCAACTGGCATGGCTGCAAATTCAGGACGGTGAGCGTAAAAATTCAGCACAAAGGGTCAAAATTCAGGACAAAAATCCAGGAGAGGAGGTCAAAATTCAGGATAAAAGGCAAGTTTTACTGACACATCAGAAGAGGTCGCACAATAATAGACAACCACAAGTGAAAAGAAGTTTATATTAAGTTGAGACAAGTGTGCACTTAATGGTTTTACAGTGTGCGCGCAGCCTTGAGAAAATGTTCAGGTCTTTTTGTGGTAACAAAACCACCCCCCCTTTCCAGCCTCCCAGGGAAACGACCGAATCCCGGTCTAGCCAGTCCGGCCTTCCTACCACCCTCCAATGGTGACCCTCCTCTTCACATAGACCCTCTCTCATGTGTATTTAATTTCTTTTATAGTGCTACTCATCCCAAGTAAGTAGGACAGGGTGTCGGAGTGCGTTACATCACACACTTATTAAATAGAGATAATGACATAAATGTGAAGGTCAATCTATAGGAAATGTACTTAAGATAATGGGGGTTACAAGGTGTAATCATTCTTTCATCCATCATTCAGTCTTTCACCATTCTTTCTGTCCTTCCATCTGTGTGCCCATCCATATCAATATTCTACCATTTGCAAACCTATCCATCATCTATCCTTCCATTCTTCCATCATTCCACTCATCCATCTGTCCATCCACCCTTTCACTCATCCATCACTCCATTCTTCCTTTAACCTTATCCATCCGTACACTCACCCATCCACTCTTCCACTCATCCATCCATGTGTGGCAGCCCGGGATGAGACAACTTTCCGGGCACACAGACAGCCGCACCCGAGCACTTAACAGGTCTTTAAAAGACCATTTGCAAGTTAATGAGGCCTCGCTGTTGTTTCACCCCTTCTAAGAGCCCCTGCAGCGCCACTCTGCCTATTGCTTAAAGATTCAGCCCCCCCTCCCCCCGAAATCAGCTCCACTCTGCCTATTGCTTAAAGATTCAGCCCCCCCCCCCGAAATTTGTTCTTAGCCCCCCCCCCCCGAAATTTGGCTCTAGTTGCTCCTCTGGCCACGTTCCTTAGAAAGTCCCCCCCGGTGTTTTCATCCCAGTGAAAGCCCAGAGGACTACTATGGGTTATCGAGAATGACTCCTATTTATACCCCTCGAATGCAGGGCAGGTCTAAGGCATAAAAAGCAGCAGGGAAACAGCGTGGCGCTATCTATTCCCGACCACCGAAGGTCCAACCATAACGAGCGGAACATCCGTTTGGCAAGGATGCGGTCAGCCACTGTAAAACCAATGAAATGATGAAACCTGCGCTATGTAGATGCAGTTATGATCAGACATCAGAATATAAACTAAAGTTTGAACAATATTTACGGATTACAATTAAATCAAGTTCTTGGTTTGAGCAACTCTCCTTTTTACTTGCCTTAGGTATAAACGTGGTGAAAACATGGTGATTGCTGCAGCAGGGAAGATTCTCGCAAACACGTGATCTTACACCCCTGACACCTGAACAATTAAAATATCACACTTTTTTCTGCAACATGAGTCTCAGCAAATATGATTCCATATAACTTCACCTTCCGTCGTACCTGCACATGTAGGGAGGGGAATTGGCTTCCCGAGGTAACTCCCAGCAGCAAGAAAACGAGATTAAAATAGACAGTAAAAATAGGCAATGTCTGCAAACAATGCGTGTTTGTAAAAAAAAGATATTTGCTTGTAAAGCAAAACATTTACTACGAAATTGCTGAATTTTGCATCCTCTGCATCTCTGCTCATCAAGCGAAGCTGGCTCGTTTAATTAATGGTGAGAACTCCTTGTTCACAGCATGGCGTGTAGAACATGACACTCCAATATCACTTCCCTCCAGCATGACTAATCATTCTATTATTGGCGCCAACAGCTCCACATCCTCCCGAGAGATTCAACTCGAGGAAGCATTCTATACGGCAGAAAATTATGGCGAACGCCACACAAAGTATCCTTGTACCCTTGACGTGTATTGCCAAGGCTAACATTTAAGAAGAAGGCGTGTGTGCTCCTGTGTCTCCGTGATGCCTGCATCAAAGAAGGGAACCTCCTCACAGAGCGGAGCCGCATGACTCTCAAAGTCAGCAAAGGCTGCCAGGTGAGCACGGAAATGGCAGTGTATTAATAGTTCAAATGAATAATTAAATAGTCGGCCTCGTCGCCAGTTTTATGCTGAACTGGATTTTGAAGAGGTGCATTGGATTTCTGCGGCCATCTTTTGTGAATCTCTCTCTAGCAGCCAAACATGTCAGATAAAGCAAGCGGCTTATCAAAGTGGGAGCAACTATAAAGAGTTCATATGACTAACAGGCACTCTATGTGCCTGATTGAACTGTGCCATCCCAAGGGACCAACGCCCACCAAATTTAGAGATGTCCACCAGTCTCACGGACATCTCTTTACACTGGTAGGAGCCGCTGTCATAGTAGCTCCTGTCAAAGTAGGAAAGGTTTGACACATGGGACCGTAGGACATGATAGCCAGCTGTGAAACTTTTCAAAAGTTTTGGGATTTTCAGAAACACCTCACAAAAAATAAACTAGTGACCCCCATACCCTCGAAGTTTTATCTCAGGGCCTAGGGCTCTTTTTGGGTTGTTTCCTGTCCCTCTCCCTCCCCACCAGGTTTTGCCTGGCAGTAACAGACAGGAAAAAAAGGCTTTATACCATCCACCCTAACCTAGATAGACAGTGTATTGCCCCTACTACATCAAGCCATCGCACATATTATCTGTCTATGGGATACTTAAGGTAAGTCCATCTCTAAATGAGGCAGACAGACCACGGGTTTGGTGGGCAGGCATTAACACATTTTGAAAACCGAGCAAAGGGATTCAGAGTAAAGATCATGTAATTGTGCAAATACACATCAAAATTAAAAATCTCTGATTAAATTCCAGATGTTCATATCTTGTCTTTATTTCTTGAAAAACTTCTTCGCTGCAAGCCCACTGCCAGCTAACACGTGTTTCGTCCTGACTTTAATAGGTCATGGACTTCATCAGGGCTGAAGACAAAGAAATAACCGAATTTCATAAAGTATATACTAAAAGTAACAACGGAATACGTACAAATGTTCTGACATCAAAAACTAAGAAACATAAATGGAAAGACATTGAGGTACTTTAAACCTGATAGATAATCATGACGGTTGGAGCAAGGAATATAGTGTGTAATATCACCGAAAAAATAGGGATGGTAAGTAGTGTGTATAGGAAAGAGGGGAGACTTCAGAGAGGGAGTGGAGATTGTAAAGAAAAGAAAAAGACCCTGTAAGAGTAAATATATATAGAGTCCAATGAAAGTCGTCAGAAAATGTATAGAGTCTAATGAAAATCGAAAGAAGGTATGTTAACTAAGGGGAATAAAGGACTAATTAAACTAAACACTAGTGCCCATGATGGGGGCATAAAAGAAAGAGACTATTATCTTTAATATAGAAAAACTAAGTCAACCTGACCTGCCAGTGAAGTTGAACCATTAACAAGTATAATATACTATCAATTATTAGGGATTTAATCTGGGAATAGAATGTATAATACAAAGGACTCACCAATAAATAATGTTATCAGTAAACGTATCATATAGGTCCAGGAGCCAAGGAAGCAACGTCTGCAATCTACAAGTGAAAGGTAGTATTGTTAATATTCTGTTCAAGTAACTAAAGCAATTAATGAGCCAGTGGCAGTTAATAATAAAAAGCGTACCAATTAAATCTCGGGCTGTTGGCTCCAATCCAGGAATTTTCAAAATGTATCGATCTGATGTATTCAGCTCTGGGTATCAATCATGTGACCTGAGTCAAAAAGTAAACTAAACTTCACCGAACAGACAGCAGTGATTAAAGGAAGTTTAAGTAATGCCTTTCTCGACAGAAACAGTTATAAAAGGAACACTAGTTGGTAACACTATATACATAAGTCCATAAACAAACTAGCAAACACGACGTAAGACCGTGTAGCTCAATAGTGTGTGGTAGGGCAAAAAAACAGAAATCCAGAAACCCGTGGAATGTATAAATGGGCAAATTCTCTAAATAGCAAATGATATCAGCGATAATAGTCTGATATATACCACCTCGGTAAAGCGCTGATCGACGCTCTGAATTCACAGTGCTAATTCTATCTAAGTAGCCAATAAGTAAATTACTCCAATACACCTCAATACCTTAATAAGTATTCAGTTATCCCACTAAACTTGTTTCCACAATTACCTTAAAGTATTAGATAGGGTCCAATATCTTGACCTCTCGTAGTATTCTCGGCGTCTGCAATGGGCGCCATATTGGTATGGGAATATATAGCCCTTCTAAACGACGGACTGTGTGACTGATAGTTAATACCTCCGATATGCGCCATGTTGAAGCGGTCACGATATTTATCGATCGAACTACGTAAACCGTTGAAATAGTGCAAGCTAATGGAGGCAAAGCCTGTAAGTAAATAGGTTAATTTGTGAAAAAAAGATTACCATTAACGGGTCTCCACTCTAGACAACTCACTATTCCCAAGGCGTCTAAGTTACGCGCCATCTTGGGTTGGACTCAACGCACTATGATCAAGGCGTCTGAATTACGCGCCATCTTGAAAAGGGCTGAACTGCCCCTAGCGTAACTGAACAATATTCACAACTTAAATAAATTCCTATTCAAACTCTAAATGACAGTCACGCATTACTGTTAGATACAATCTCTAACAGAGGTTAACTAAGTAGATAAAGGATCCAAGTAATAAGTATACGTAAAACCCTCTAAGTCTCAATGTAAAACAGTATTTTAACTCCACAGGAAAGGAAAAAAGGATAAAGTTGCAGGAAACCAAAAAGGCCCCACCATAGTAAGGTTTCTGTGAGAGAAGGCATACGATAAGATACAACATATTGATTCGTGTACAATACTTCATCGATTTGACAGCACCATCATATTCAAACAGCCTATATATATTGCTGAAAGATCATTTAACAAAGCGAGAATTTACAGTCATCCAGTAAAACTAAGAAGAGGCATAAGGAAAGGAGTACATAGTAAATCTCAAAGGAATTCCACAGTAAGTATACGATCTTTAACAAAATTGGTTAGAGTTCAACTTCATAACCTGTAACTGACGTTAGATGGGAGTAATTGGAATACTAACATTGAGTTATGTACCCAAGAAGTACTGTAATTCATTTTCAATATTAATACCCATATTAACCGCATTCGAGTTTTGAGACCTGGCATCTCATAGGCTTTATCTGAGCAGAGTTTAACAAATAATACAAACCAGGGGGACTAATTACAACACTTAATAAAGGTCCATGGTCTAATGTTGAACAATATCCATACTACACTGAGGAAACCAATGTTGGGCTCCATAGTGTCCAACAAATGATTAAATGACAAGTTGGCACCACTGAAAGGGCAGGGGCAACAAATGGTATGCCAACTGCATAAATCACTGTCTGAAATTACAACATGTCTTGCAAGAGGAGAACTTGAAAGCAATATGGAGAGTGAAAAAGCACTACCTTAGCAAATGCCTTAAGGACTCCCTGAAACACACATGGAAAAGATATTTAATATTTACCAGAAATAGAGCAGTTCAAAAGTGATAAAACGTATCCCATGCCCTACACAGCTGTAGTAGAGTGAATTCATGCTGCAATATGTCTCTTCTCTGGCAACCTGCATGAGAATAATGGTAAGACCCCTCCAACATCTGTGATAGCATCTGTCATAGTCCTTGGATAATTAAAGCAGACAGTCATTTCTCCACTCCAAACATATGTCAGATCCTCTACTATTGACAAACAATTGCCCTATTTCCCCATGTATCATACTGCAGCAAAATTCTGGAAACAAAAACTGGGGAAAAAGCTATATCAATAGATAGAACAAATCAAATGTTACTCAATCTTCAATGACGGTTGAAAGTTGTGAGAGTGACAATGTAGAGAAGCTTCACATCACACTCAATGACGGTAATACACTGCCTCGGTTCATTTTGATTGTTCTGAGGTATATAGTTGATGATGCATTGCTATCCCAATTGAAATATTGGTTCATGATACAGTGGGAGGAACTTAATTGAATTAGTTATATATAGTATGAACAAATGAAAAGGAATGCTTTTAGGGACTCATTTATTTCAGGAACTTGTAAAAGTGAAGATAAAGAACATGTTTATGTACATATTGAGCCTTCTATACAGGAGTGAATGATTCTACATCTGTTTTTCTCCACCAGCATGTCTCTCAGTGTATGCACTTTCCATGACCGAGGTGAGCATTTTAGTTCTTTATTAGAAATCTGTGATTTTCACATGCAGCTGTTATGGTGGTGTAGTAATTTGTGGGGTGTGATTGTAAGGAGACTTTTTTCAGGTACAAGCATTGAATCTCATGTGTAGATATCGACCGGCTAGGAGCAAATCAAAATGAAGCATTTTAGCAGTGTCAAGCTTTCTTTTTGACATTTGAGTTTCAAAGGTCCCATTCTAGGCTCGAGCTCGACAGCCACTGCTAATGTTGGTCTGTGGAACATTTATTAGTCTTACAGGACAGGGCATATATTGAATTTAAGCTAGGAATGATTATAGTTAGAAGAACAATTCTAAAAGAAACCTAAATAGGCCATGTGCTACCACCTGGAAGTTCTTTCCCAGCATGAGTCTTAGGACTTATAGCAATTGTCAGGGATATCTCCTGTAATATTTTAGCAATATAACACCAAAGGTCTGTTTCAGCTGCATCTTCTGGGATGACATACATCATGTCAGCTGGTTTTCGGTATTATCGATCATGATCTTGAGAGCTGCAGCTTCTTTAGGTTTGCCTTTGATTGCTCCAAGGTTCCTTGTGACATGAGTCTTGACAATACTCAGTTTATCTTCAACCTTTTTATGTTTGCCAAAGTGAGGAAATAATCTGTCCTAAATCTTTTATTCAAGGTTATATTGCCCTAAATCTTACATCACGCCCTCTAAATCAACTTTATTTATTTCATGCTCAACCCTAAATTCAGCATGGAAAGCAGTTGTTTTGTTGCTGCAGATGTATAATGGCAATTGCTGCTGTTTGATTTGAAGTGGAGTTTTTAATATTGCAGTCTCATCCTTATCTACAAGGATGTAGCCCATCTTTGTTCTGTTGAATGATTACTTTCCAGGGTGTACAAGAGAGTCCAGTAGAAAGAGCTCCCTCCAACTGGGAATACCAAAATTTAGAATGTGCCAGGCCCTAAGGCAGTAATTCTATTGGCCCACAATGGCCTCTTGATCTCTGTTTGATATTAGGCCATTAGAATATGGTACTCTATCTCTCCTTCCATCCCAGCTTAAGTACACCCTATTGTCTTTTGCCCAGTTGTACTTGCATTCACTTCCCTTCTTCTAAGCACCTTAGAGACACAAACCCCTCACCTCATGTTGCTTCCTATGTGAATTAATGTTTGCATATGTTCTGTAGAAAACATACTAAGAATGCCTGGTATTGCGGCACTACAAAAAAAAATACAAAATAAATGAATAAATAAATATGATGATAAGAAGATCATAGCCACTCCATGGTGGATCCTCTTCCAATTGCTGCAATATTAGAATTAAAGGTTATAGAAAGTAAACAAGAGTGTCACCACCTCTGAGTTCACAAAGCAATAATATTTAAACTAGGGTAAAGATAGTATTGTATCTCTTTTCTACACTCCCAATGGAATCTGCTTCATTAACAATTTTAACAAACCTGTATGTGAAACTATTGCACATGCTCCTCAAGCATATGCAGACCATTTCTCCTCACTATTCTGATGTCACCTAGTTCCATATGCACATAGACTCCATGGTATGCCATAAACAGTTTGATGAATGTCAAAGCCAGGAGGGCCTATAGACTGCTGCATCTGAATCCAGAAGAAACAGAATTCCTCCTTCTTTCACCAACCCATACAGAGCACATTGTATTTACTGTTCTCCCACCTAAATTTCAACTTTCAAGGATATAAATATTGCCCCCTAAGTATTAGAGAATTAAAATCCCATAGTTTCACCCTTGACTCTAAACCTCGTCTATACTCACTGAGTAAACCTTAGCCAAAGATTACTACAAGGTTCATGCCCTCAACTAATGTTATTTCACTCCAGAAAACCCATCCCAACATAGCTGTATGAACCTCAGTCACCTTGCAATAAGTTACTGAAACACAATCTTAAATGGAACACAAACGTTTCTGTTTACCCCGCTTAAAGTGGTTTTGCATTCAGCTATATATATAACCTTAAACAAGTGTACATTTGAGCATATCTCACCAGTCTTAGCCACCCAGAAATGATATCCTCAGGATGCCTTGTCTTGTAAAAATCAGCCTGCCTCACTAACGAAACTCTTGGACATAACAAATCCTATTATATTTTTATAAGATGAACTTGGACAGATTTGAATCTCATCTTTCTCCCAAATCCATGTTAATTAGATTTACCGTTGTCACTGATTTAACCCTCAAAGAGCACATCATCAAGAAAAGCAAGGCACCCTAGTATCAGCCCTCCCTACAAAAAAACTTGAAACTGTTCTTCCAAGAAAGAAACTTCACAACTGCTGATTAGCTTTTCATACTTTCACATCTGAATGGTGGCAACATCCTTCTCTCATGCCCCCCCCCCCCAAATGCCACACAGGCCCCATTTAAGGCCATCTCAAGTGCCACTGCCTTCCTTGTCAAGGCTTGGATAAATTGGACCAGATCACACGCACCCTGATAGATCTCTATTAGCTCCCCAGCCAGCCCACACCCTCCTCAAAATCAGCCATGTCAGGTACAAGCCATCATGACTACAACCTCTTCCTGTCTGACAAGTTCAAGGTCTCTGGTGCCTCTGAACACACACCGCCATCAGGACACCAGTAGTCTCAAAACATAAAGATTGAGCTGGCACACAACTAGCAACAACAAATCCTATAATATTTTTTAAAGAAGAGAAAAGGCTTCTAAATGTTATTAAAAGTTGGGGATATGGTAACAGATTTTGCTTCCAAATGCATTAGTCATAATGAAAAAATTAAAAGAACTGTTGAAGAGTCTGCTTTTTCTTCACATAAAAATGTATTATGTAGTGTTGCTGATTAATTTATGTTTTAAGTGTTCCACTGGACCTGATGTAATATTTTCAGGAAATTAACATATCAGCATATGGCACTGCATATCATAACAAAAGTACATATGCACATAACATGTAATTTTCCACCTATACCAACACTTTGGCCAAGAGTGTCATTCTTCAACTGCCCTTTCTACAAAAGATATTACTGAATGGACAAGCTGAAGTTCTGCAATGCAGGTTTCTGTAGGATCTCCAAAGACTTAACAGAAAAAAGCAACTGTATTATCAAGCAGTAATACTGTCCCAAAACTTACAAAAGCATAAGTGAGCATTGAAAATTGTTCTGGTTACTGAAAGAAAGAAAGAAAGAAAGAAAGAAAGAAAGAAAGAAAGAAAGAAAGAAAGAAAAAAAGAAAGAAAGAAAGAAAGAAAGAAAGAAAGAAAGAAAGAAAGAATTACAGTTCTCTGTACAGTACACAAAGTATACTGTAAGAAAGTTCCAGTGTACTTCCAGAATTTCGTCCTCCATTGCATTGCAACCAGAAATCTTGTCAGGTACATAACACCAGAGGACCCAACAAACAAAGAAAAAAAAAACAAGGATGCAGTTACCAAAGAATTTAAGAGGGAATGCTCTAAACCTGACGTTGAGGGTGGAGCCCAAATAACTGCCCTTCAGAAAAGTTGTAAAAACTGTTGCCAGAATACCCTTTGATGAGTTCATATCATTGAAGGTAGCCAGTGAGGAATATCAAATAGAGGTCATGTCCTCTAGACAATTAGACTCCTCTTGTTTCACAACTCAGTGCATTAATTTGAATTGCAATAATGTACAACAACCACGGCAACTCCTAAATTACTAACTAGTTTCCTTTCCAAGTTATAGGCTGAAGAGAAAATGAGTCTAGAGTGAAGTAAATTTATTATTAACAATTAACATTTATAAAATGGTTCTTTAAAAACATACAATTGGATCAAGTATCATAATCGTACTTATGAAATCAACAATCAAATTAGAGATGCATATTCATACTCAATTTATCACAAGAATAATATCTTCATTCACACCTCTCATCCATAGAATTTCAACAATAAATATACAGTCTATACACTAATAGTGCACAAAAACTAACAAGAAAACTATTTACACTTGTGTTCCATCATGGTCACATCAATATGATTAATTATATATCTTCTTTCTATATCTTTATTATAATGCATTCATGTCAGCTGATGCTCTCTTTAAATAAAACAAGTGTAGCTTATATTATCGATCATCCTGTGTGGTCAATCTACGCCTCTTTCAGGGAATCAGTGCCTTCATCAGGAAAGCCACTATCATAAAGTAAAGTTGTAGGTACCTGCAATCATAGCCAGTAGATAGTTATAGTTAGGACCTATTTTCCATAGGAAATTCGAAACATTCTATTCCCAATAACTTGGGATTGAGGAGGAATTAATTCTCCAACTTAAAACGTGCCACAGGGCGTGTTTGGAGACATGTCACCTCAGGCCACGCCCCCTTCCTTCACCATTGTGCAAATGCGCCCCCTGGCAAGTTGTAAGTTGGGGAATTAATTCCCCTTCAATACTGAGGGTTCCTGAGGGCCAACTAGCCCAACAGGTATCTCCAGTATGTGTCAGGGAGCTGCGTTGCAGACAGGTGTTCTGAGGCCAGCCCCCTTTTTACACCTCTCTGCAACGCAGCTCTGTGGCACTTACTAGAGGTACCTAGTGGACTAGTTTGACCCTAGGGACCTTAGGATTCAAGGGGACTTAATCTCTCAACTTAGAACGGCCACAGGGCGTGTTTACACAGTGGTGAAGGGATGGGAGGGGGCCTGAGGTGACGTGTGCAAACACGCCCTGTGGCGCGTTTTAAGTTGGGGAAATAATTCCCCTTCAATCCTGAGGGACCCTGGGGACCAACTAGCCCACCAGGTGCATCCAGTAAGCGCTACTGTGCTGCGTTGCATAGAGGTGGTGCAGGCTGTGCCTCTTTTTACACCTCTCTGCAATGGCGCTTACTGGATGTACCTAGTGGGCTAATTTGCCCCTTCAATCCTGAGGGCCACTGGGGGCTAATAAGCCCACCAGGTGCTTCCAGTAAGTGCCACTTTTTACACCTCTCTGCAGCACAGCTCTGTGGCGCTTACTGGAGGTACCTAGTGGGCTAGTTGGACCCTAGGGACCCTCAGGATTCAAATGAACCTAATCTCCCAACTAAGAGCGGCCACAGGGCGTGTTTACACAGTGGTGAAGGGAGGGGGCGGGGCCTGTTACACACCGCCACTCATCCATAGAGTTGCTCACACATATAGTCACTCATTCTAATAAAGAATCAAACATCCAGTTACTTGCATATACAGTTATACACACACCACCACACTTACCTCTACAGAAACCTACACATACTTAGTCTTTTAAACATTCACTTATAGAAACACATACTTATTCATACAGGAACTCTTCCAATCTCTCACTCTCACATATACTCACTTATATACACCAATAGTCACATATACTAGCTTAAAACATATGTAGTTACTCATAAAGACACTATTGAGACAGTCATTCACTCACTAACACACCCATACACACACTCATCCAGCCATACAGTCCTGCACACATGCTGTCTTCAACACATACAAACAGTGAGTCACTCATTCATGCATCTATGCACTATGTAATACCCCCACCGAACCATACAGACACTCAGACACTCATACTGATACTAAAACAAAACAACTAATAACCTATATTGACACTTATGTAGCTACTCACCAACCCATGCAGCCACTTATATGCAAAGTGAGAGACTGATACAGATATTTACATATTTAAACATTACTCACTAACCCATGTATTCACTAAGATACACGTAATCAGTCAGTTATACAATCAATTTTTCATTAAAAAAATCATCCATTTAGACACTTATATACCCATTTATTCTTCCATCGACCTTGAGATATACATATATAAAACATATTTAATTTTCAGAAAAACACACATTCACTGAGTGATGTCATCAGTGATGTCATCAGTGATGGCATTTGAGATGTCATCAGTGATGTCATGAGTGATGCCACTGACCATGTCATGAGTGATGTAATATGTGACGTCATCAGCAGTGCATTGCGGGCGTGCGAGTTATAGTTAGCTGAACTAACTATAACGGGGGACTTTTAATGGTTTTGTATGAGTGAAATGTCCAGATAACTATAACACCCCTGAAACCTATGGTTTATTCAGTGAATTCCTAAGGTTTTTTAAATGCTAATTTCTAACTATAACGTGTCTGAAACCTATGGTTTTTTCAGTGAATTTCAAAGGTTTTTTAAATGCTAATTCCTAACTATAACGCCCCTGAAACCTATGGTTTTTTCAGTGAATATATATATATATATATATATAAATCAAAGACTTGTAGACTCTTGCAACCTCCTTTTCGGCAAAGAGAGAGTGACGGACCCAGGATTCTTCGGCAAGATGTTTTATTTAATCCTCACTCCTCACAAACGATGACACGTTTCGGGCAGTGAGTGCCCTTGTTCACATATGGAGCGCAGTCCGCCATTACTTTTTATTGTTGCTTAGTGCACACCTCCCATGCCTCCAGTGTCACGTGATAACAACCAGGGAAAACATACTTTCAATGATTCTTTCGTCTGTGTCTTATTGGTAGCATTATTGGGATATATTCAATTTATCTCATCGCAATAATCAACTTTCGTAGACATGACAATTTGTAACAGATGCAAATAAATAATTTCAAATACTTGCAACATTCTATAAATGTATAAATACATAAATCTAACAAATTGTCATTTCAAATAAATAAGGTATATACATATCTAAAACCCCATTGTAAACATTTTCTATTCAATGTCTTTATTTTCAATTCTATCGCATAAATGTATATCTGACGTCATCAGCAGAGGATTGCGGTCGCGTGAGTTATAGTTGCCTGCACTAACTATAACGGGGGAATTTCATTGGTTTTTTACGAGGGAAATGTCCAGCTAACTATAACATGTGTGAAACCTATGGTTTTTTAAGTGAATATATATATATATATATATATACACACACACACACACATACAATTTAAAAGTGGTGTACAACCGGTGGTCAAAACCTTAACTGTGGAGAAAGTTTCACATGGTGTCCTTTCATCCCAGTTAACTCTGAGTTTCAGAAGGTGAAGTACAACGTTATGTCAGTCGTGCCCCTCTCTTTGCAAAAAACATCCGTCAATACTGTGCTCTTAAAAGATAGATAGAAGCAGATGGAACATGCTCCTCAAGAAGCCCAGGTGGGAAACAGGTAAAACAAGCATTATTGAAGATATGCTGACCTATGTTACAAAATTCACTAGTTAGAAAGATGAACAGCACAAGAACTTCAATGATAAGATATTTGTATAGAGAGTTGATTCCGTGACCATGGGAAACAAGAACAGACTGAATGAAGTGACTTCCAATTGCACACTCAAAAAGTATGGATAAATGAAATTGCTTATGAGCTAGATAAAAAATATGACTAATTAAATTTGCAGGGGCCAAACAGGACTTACAAGCCAAATGACTGGACAGACGTCTGATGTCCATGGCAAGATCATATCTAAATAGATGCCTGAGGGCTGAAAAAACTTGTGCCTGCCTGTGTATGCTAATATCAACTGGGTCTAAACTCCGGCCCTGGGAACCCTAGCAACTAGACATGAGGCTACTCTACTACAGAATACATTGCCACTCGAGAATAAGAGTACTGATCAGTCTGTACCTAACTGCATAGTCCATATAGGTGCCTTACCTCATATCTTAAGATAAAAATGCTCCCTGAATAGTACAATTAACCAGTGGTAGAGATACTTGAGGAAATAGTCAGAGTCGACCAAACGGGGCTCTGGAGCTGGAGTGAAAATGAAAGCAGGCAAACCTAAAAAAGATATAGCCGATATTCCACAATGGAAAATACATACCCTACCTGGCCAAAAAGTATTGTAATCAGGGCCAAAAAAATTACAAAGATAACATTGGACAGAACAGGTAGATACGTAAAGTAACTCATTTTTCAGACATCTCTGATCCAGATAATGAAGACAGCTCACATCACTTTGACCAGACAGGGAGACGAATACCATTTGCACCGGTCACAGCATCAGGACAGTCTTTTTTAGCCACTTGAGGGGGACAGAGAGGCCCACATAGACCCAGGCATCAAACCAGATGCAGAGGGACTTAGCCTAACAAAAACCAATATCTGGAAACCAGGAATGGGCAGTATTGGAGACAGTGAAACAAATACCCCTTTGTAACCTTTCACAGACCTTACTTGAATCATAAGTTGACTCCTTACTATTCAAAGGGCTGCCATTTGTTCCACATACGAAAGCTAATACTTTTGAACTATTTCAAGATATTATGCCATTGTTTAGTAAGCTGCATCTACAAACGTTTTTCTTCCGGAACATGGCCCCTCTGAACTTAGGCAACAAAACTTATCAGGTCTATTAACCCCATCCACCTTCACTCCCATGTTAGAGCAGGTAGGACCAGAGGTTACCATTTTTGAAAAGATTGTGTATCAGCGTCTTAAACAAGCCATTCATTACATCCCATTCTCTTCTGCAAATCTTGATCAGCAGGAACTCTCAGCATTGAGAACTCCGAGTGACAATAAGGCATTAATCATCAAGAACTGTGATAAAGGAGGGGGGATTGCCATTATAGATACCTCAAACTATGTGACTAAGATGACTAACCTTTTGAGTAATGAATAACACTATAAACAAATACAGTTGGACCCGACACATAAAGTCTGTAAAAAGATCGGTCGATTAACATCATGAGCAATAGCCATGGATGAGATTTGCGTTTAAGACCATGACTATTTGAACATCAGCAACCCTAGGATGGCCAGTATATACGGGGTACTTAAGATATATAAAAACACTCAAGATCCCCCCCTATAGACCAATTATGACCACTATTGGTTTAGTTACTGAGCTACTCTCCAAATATGTGGATTTCATTCTAAGACCCCATATTTCTAAGATCAAGTCCTATACTAAGGACACCAGAGATATCATCACAGTCTTGGAAGGGCTGGCTTACAACTCTTGGGGAGAGGAGTTGGCCTAACGGCTAGGGCGCTCAACCTCGGACCTGGGGAACTGGGTTCGAGTCTCGGTAATGACACTAAACATTCTGTGATTCTGGGCAAATCACTTAATCTCCCTGTGCCTAACAAAAAATGAATGTGCGTCCTCATGTAATGTAACTGGTGCTATGTAAAGCGCTCTGTTACCTGATTGGATTCAGGTCAAGTTCACGCTATATAAAACTCTGCAAAAAAAAAAAAAAAGTTTGACTAATCACATTAGACATTGAAGCCCCCTATAGCAACATACCCCAAAAAGAAGCGATGGATGCAATGCAATGTTTATGGATGAATACCTGATCGGGGGCCCAAGAACCTTTATACTCAAGTGCCTGCAGATTTTACTTGAGGAGAATACTTTTGAATATGGAGGACAGCTGTACAAACAAGTCAAAGGGGTGTGCATGGGAGCTTCCTGTGCACCCACCATAGCTAATATCTACATGACACAACTTGAGCATCGGTTTATCTACAATGAGGTGGCCCCTTTTTTAGAGTCTCTGACTCACTGGGTTGGCTATATTGAAGACATCTTTTTAATCTTGGTCGGTACACAGAATGAGCTAGATCAATATTTGCTGTGACTGAATTTGTGCAATCAAATTATGAAATTCACAGCCCACACTAGCCACAGTCAAATTGAATTTTTGGGCATACTCATTTGACAGACAAACAGTCAACTTGAAGTGGACCTATATGTGAAGCCCGTTGCCAGGAATACTTTATTACATTATTTTTCAACAGCTTTCATCCAAGAGCTCAGACACAGAGTATTCCATGTGATCAATTTTTGCGTTTGTGCTGATACTGCACTAATCTTTATGATTTTGATACAAGGACAAAATTAATGAAAGAAAAACTCAACACCATAGGGTACCCCAGGAGGCTTGTGCGTAAAGCATTCAAAAGAGCTAATTTTTATATTAGGGACCATCTACTGTATATGCAAAAAACAGGAGCTCAACCTAAGCTTGTCTGTGTCATGAGGCACTCTGTGCTGAATGAACCGGTTCATCAAATATTATGTTCCAATTGGGACATATTGAATAGTGGCGCAGAACAAAGCCACACTATCACAAAGCCTATGTTTGTAAACAAGCCCAACCCAATTCTTAAAGACTGTGTGGTTAGAGCTTTATTCCAAAATACTAATTGTAAGGAACCATAAATGTACCCAATGCAAGGCATGCGATTTAGCAATCAAGATGCAGACTTTTATTTTCAACAGGTACAACATCACTAAAGACATTCACCAACTGCAAAACTAAGAACATAATGTATTTATTACTGTGTCCCTGCCTGCTGTTTTAGCTATATCGGTGAAACAGCACGCCCATTGGCAACATGCTTGACTGATCATCATTTAGCCTTTGTCACAACAAACTGATGGCGCCATTGGTTAGGCACTACCAAGAAAAAGGTCACCAACGTGAAGAGATAAGATGGCTAATCTTAGAAAAGATTGAAATCAAACAGGAAGGTGATTACACGGAAATCGGGAAAAGAAGGGAAGTATTTTCTATATTCACTCAAGATATGCATACATGAGGTCTCCAGAATGAGCTTCCATGGGGAAATGCAACCAGGTATAATGCTACTTAACCCCTGTAAGTTTTCCTCATTAGGGTTCAGCTTGACAGTTCTGCTACAGTTTAATTGTGGGCTTTAACTCGCTAAATTGCCGTTAACTTCCACTCGAAGAATCGCTGTTAATTATTTCTCTGCCGAAGGCTATGTACGTTTCATCAGTATAGTGTATACTCATTCCTGTTTACTTTTAGAAGATGTACACTGGAAGAATCTGGAAAGTCTAATGTCTTTTCTTCACCTGTCCATTTATTGAACATTTCATATTGGCTCATTTGCTATTCATGTTTCCTTTCAGTCATCTTCTTTACCAAGAGGGAGTTATTCTTTATCTTTGATAGATACTTTTTATCCTCTACATATATGCCTTAAAATGCCCACTATATCAGGTACTTTTACCTCATTATGTGCGGATGCTTGAGCATCTTAAAAAGTGCCTCTCCCATCTAATCTCTCCTTTGTGCATTTGATAGTTCAGTTGATTTGTTATGCTTAAATCTTTTCACATTATTCCACTTTCCTTTAGCCCGTACCCCTGATTATTAGAGCAAGTCCACTTTCTTTTCCCATTAGGTATAATTTCTACTCTTTCTAACATCCCTCTAAAATGGCCGCCATGCTAGATTCTCCCACTGCATTTTGCACACTTGTTTGAGGGTTTGAGTTCCTTCTCTCTTACATCTGGGCCATGTATAAAAAGAAAGTACATCATGGCCATCGCGCTTAGTGTACTACACGGAACTTGTGTGCATGCTCATAGATTTGAGGAAGTGCATTCCCGACCTCTAATAAAAAGAACTATGTACAGCCCCTGCCCTTATATGGCAGACACTGATGATGCTGGTATGATAGACACGGAATTCAAAGCTGACCGCGTACGAGGATGGGATACGGCTGCACTTTCCATTTGGGTTTCCAGGATCCAGCTTCAGAGCCCCCGTTCAATAGACTGCAACTATTTCCTCCACTATCTCTATCGCTGGTGAATTCTACTATTCGGGGATCATTCTTAAGTTAAGATACTTGGTAAGGCACCCCTAAGGACTATGCAGACTGATCATTACTGTTATTCTCGAGTGGCAATTTATACTGCAGTTAAGTAAACTCATGTGTATTTGCTAGGGTCCCCAGGTACACTCGAGGACCAGTGTAGACACATGTGTGCTTTGTATTTTACTGAGACTGTGGGCGGTGTTTAGACTCTGTTGATATAAGGGTGCACAGCAAGCCACATGTTTCTGCAGACTTAAGGTGTCTATTTTGATTTGAACTTGTCATGGATGCTGTACAATTGTGTGCAGTCTAGTAGCTAGGGGGGAAGAGTCTCCGGGTGGGGGGAAGAGGAGGAGCGACGGGCTGAGGCGGGCAGTTAGAGTAGGGACAGCGAAGTATGAGGATGATCTAATAAAGCTCTGTGTAATGAGACCACAGTGTCGGTCGTTATTGGGGGGTAACACGACACGACAGCTGGCGACGAGGGTGGGATGAGCGGCATGCTCTCCCCTGAACCCGAGGAGAAACGTGGTCTGTCCCTGGGCGAGGCGCCGAGAAGAAATTTGAAGGCAGCGCTGCTCGCGCTGAACTCCGAGCTCATGCCGGATCAAGTACCTTAAGAGAGTGGGGCGAGAGTGAGACTTTGCCCCTGCCCCTGGCTCCTGCTGCGTGGACTGGAGCACGGCGTCGGTCGAAGGCGAAGAGTGACTCGCCGTGATAAACTTAAAACCCCCCCTTCAGCGCAGAGCCGGAGACACGTGCGTGCCAGGAGGAGCGGAAGCAATAGCGCGCGCCTACCCTGTGATGAATGAGGTCCTGTGGAGCTGGTGAGTGAGGCCTTCGATGTAGCGTGGATCATGTTTGGAGGATTCTGAGAAGCTGCTGAGCCTCGTGCTAAGCCCCGTGTGTGGTGTCGGTCCGGCGGCCATCTTTGAACCAGGCAGCTGCATGAGGACACCCCTTTTGAATTGAGTAGGCGGCCATCTTGAAGTCAGGCACCCAGGAGCCACCAGTGATATTCAACGAGCCCAAGCAAAAGGCAAGAAATAAAGAAACAAACCCAAGCTAAGGCAAGAAAGAAAGAAACAAGCCCAAGCAAAAGCAAGAGACAAAGAAACAAACCCAAGCAAAGGCAAGAAATAAAGAAACAAACCCAAGCTAAGGCAAGAAAGAAAGAAACAAGCCCAAGCAAAAGCAAGAGACAAAGAAACAAACCCAAGGCAAGAAAGAAAGAAACAAACCCAAGCAAAGGCAAGAAAAAAAAACCAAGCACAAGCAAAGGCAAGAAAGGAATTAAACAAGCACAAGCAAAGGCAAGAAAGGAATTAAACAAACCCAGGCAAAGACAAGAGAGGAATTATGTCAAACCACAGATCGACCGCACGTCAGGAGGTGAAACCCATCGTGATGGGACTGTCACACCTGCGCCCTCCAGAGCCCCTGGCACTCGTGGTTGGGGGTAGCATGGGGCCCCGATGGGAGGAATGGATCGAAGATTTTGAAGACCACATCAAAGGTAATTGGTGATGAAGATCAACTAATTGCGCTCCACAATCTTGTGGGAAAAGACATCAGCAAAATGATCAAGGAGATTCCGGCTGCAGATGCAGGGACGTACGCCAAGGTACGAGAAGCTTTGGACAAGAAATTTCTACACAAAAAAACGTAGACTATGAGAGATATGTGTTCCAGCGGGCGCACCAAGAAAAAGATGAGATGATGAGTACATACATAACTCGACTACGCCGGTTAGCTCGCCACTGCAATTTTGAGGCGTTTTCGACAGACGACGCCATCCGGTTGCGCGTCATCGACGGCTGTCAGTCCGAGACACTCCGAAGAAAACTGCTGAAGAAAAGCCACACTCTTGACGAAATCGAAGAAATGACGAGAGTGCACGATCAGGCCGAGGAACAGGCCAAGACCATGAAAGCAGGACGTACGGAACGCAGAGAGCAAGTATGTCAAGTGCGAGCTAGTCGCCCCCGCCGGGGGTCCAGGGAGCGAGGGCGACACTCCCGACCATAGTCGCGTCACCGTCATTCTGGACACCATCGGCCGGAATAAGGGAGGAGAGGCAAACGCCATGACCACGCGAGAAAGGCACCAGTACGAAAATGCTACAGATGCGGGTATGATTTCCCACATACCGGAGCGTGTCCAGCTATGGGACAGCAGTGCCGCAAGTGTGGGCGGAGCAATCACTTTGAGGCCATGTGCGGAGAGTATCGCCGGGAGAAGGAAAAGAACACACACGGGATGTCGCGAGGCGACACCCGCCGGCACCATGCGCAAGCGGTGCATGATCGCCCGAAGTCCTCGTCAAGGTCCTCCCACTCCAGCAGGGAGTCGCAGACATCGCGATGGTCGAGGAGATCACCATCTCGAGACTCCAGATCAGTATCAGACGAACGAGAATATTCGGTTGAATATGCGAATATGATTGCCGACCCAGATCAACTTAAGAAATATCCCCGACTGGACATCAGTGTCGGTGAGCATAATACGAAATTTGTAATGGACAGTGGCGCGTCACTGAACTACATCCCGGTGACAGAGTACAAAAAAATGAACCCTCGTCCCCGACTGAGTCCGGCACATGTCCGGGTCTACACCTGGATGTCCAGGAAGCCGCTTCCTTGCCTCGGGAAGTTTTCAACTATGCTGAGACACCAAGCAACATCAATTCCTGCCATGATACCTGTCATAGAAGGGCCAGAGGCTGACTGTCTTCTTAGCCTGCCGACGGCCGAACGACTGCGGTTGGTGGAAATCCTGTATCGTGTCAGCAATGACAGTGACATTGTCCACAAGTTCCCAAAGCTGTTCCTGGGACTTGGCAAAATGAACAGGGGCCAGATCCATCTACACATTAATGACCAAGTCCAGCCGGTCGCACAGCATCCTCGGAAGGTGCCGTTCCATCTCCAGCAGGCCGTAGAAGATGAACTGCAAGATCTGCTAATGGCTGACATCATCGAACGGACGGAAGGTCCCACACCATGGGTGTCACCAGTGGTAATCGTTCCAAAGAAAGGGACTCCTGGAAAGGTGCGGTTGTGTGTGGACATGCGGATGCCCAACACCTCCATCGAGAGAGAGCGTCACCCAGGCCCCCACTTGAGCGACATGATAGCCGCACTGAATGGCGCTCGAGTGTTCTCCAAGCTGGACCTCAACAAAGGGTACCATCAGTTGGAACTTCATGAGAGCTCTCGGTACATCACAACATTTGCAACGCACCTGGGGTTGTATCGATATAAAAGACTGAACTTCGGCATCTCCTCAGCCGCCGAAATATTTCAGGAGGCCATTCGCCAGACCATCCACCACATCCCCAACACACTGAACTACAGTGACGACATCTTAGTGTATGGGGCTAATGTCCAGGACCATGACACTGCCCTAGACCGAGTCTGCCATGCCCTTCTAGAAGCGAACTTAACGCTCAACAAAGATAAATGTGAGTTTCATCAATCGAAGCTGAAGTTCTTTGGGCACGTCTTCTCGGGGGCCGGGATGAAGCCCGACCCTGATAAAGTGAGCACGTTAAATGACACCAAGAGCCCACGAGACATCAGCGACGTGCGGTCTTTCCTGGGAATGGCGAGCTACTGCTCGAGGTACATCAAACACTATGCCACCCTCAGCCACCCATTCCGAACACTGACCAAGCAAGGACAGCCATTTGAGTGGACTCATGAGTGCGAGCAGGCCTTCCAGGAGATTAAACAAGCTGTGGGAGCAGCTGAGAGTTTGGCATACTTCAGCCCTGACCGCAAGACTGAAATAACGGTGGACGCAAGCCCTGTCGGCCTAGGTGCCATCCTAGCCCAATACGACAACGACACAGATCAACGGCACATAGTGGCTCATGCCAGCCGGAGTCTCTCCGACACGGAAAAGGCGTACTCCCAACCCGAAAAGGAGAGTCTAGCGGTAGTGTGGGCCTGTGAACACTTTCACGTGTTCATATATGGAAAACACTTCACCATGGTGACGGATCACCAAGCGCTCGTCACCATCTTTGGGAATCCGCGTTCCAAAATGCCACCTCGCATTGAACGCTGGGGACTGCGCTTGCAAGAGTATACGTACACCATTGTACATAAGCCGGGAAAATCAGCCAACCTGGCTGACTACATGTCGCGACACCCCAAGGCATCCCAGCTCTCCAGATCGTCTGTCGCCGAGGAATATATTCACTTTGTAGTGGATTAAGCGCGACCACCCGCTGTTCCCCTGGAGGTCATTCAACAAGCCACATCGCAAGATGAGATGTTACAGAGGGTGATTCGCAGGGTGCAGACACACCGATGGCGGCACGAAGAGACTCATGAGGGGAGTGATCAGACGATGCGTCAGGAACTGCAGGCTTTCAGAAACGTGAGCGGAGAGCTGTCTGTCACCGCAGAAGGTCTGCTATTAAGAGATCACCAAATTGTCATTCTCAGTCAACTGCGCCAAGGGGTCATCAACCTGGTCACGAAAGTCATCGAGGCATAGTTGCGACAAAGAGGGCTCTCCGAGAAAATGTCTGGTTCCCGCTTCTTGATAGAATGGTAGAACTCACGCTGAAGGATTGTCCGCAGTGTCAAGTGGTAGGGCACGGTGATCCTCCAGCCCCACTTCAAATGACGCCGCTACCCCCTGGAGTATGGCACGAACTAGCCATGGATTTTTACGGTCCAATGCAATCAGGCAAATATGTTCTCGTAGTAATCGAGGAATACTCACGATTTCCCATCGCCAAGTTTGTGTCATCCACCAGCGCTGCCGCCACCATTAAGGTGTTGGACGAAGTCTTTGCAGCCTGCGGTGTGCCCAAGGAATTGAAAACAGACAATGGTCCACCCTACAACGGACAGGAATTCAGTGATTTTGTGAAGTTAATGGATGTTAGGCACCGGCGAATAACGCCCCTATGGCCGCAAGCGAACGGCCATAGGGGCATAAAGGTTTATGGCCACCCTAAAGAAGACATTCCAGCAAGCTGCGCTTGATAAACGAGACTTGCAAATGGCTCAACGACGTGCTTCGATCATATCGAACAACACCCCATGCCACCACAGGCAAATGTCCGGCTACACTCATGCTGGGACGCCCCATTCGAACACGGATACCCACCTGGGAGGGAGCCTTACGACCGGTGTGTCCAAGTCGCATCCACCAAGAAGTGACGATCGCTGACAGAGCCGGCAAGGAAAACATGAAAATGTATGCTGACCGAAGGAGACGAGCCAGATCGCTCTCCTTTCATGAAGGGGACTGTGTTGTGGTCAAGCAATAACAAAGCAGAAAGACAGACTGTCGGTTCAGAGTGGAGCCCCTGACAGTCACTCGACAAAAGGGCACCATGCTGACCGCGGAGTCAGAAAACAGGCGCGTCACTCGGAATGTGTCTCTCTTCCAAAAATGCAGTCCAGCCCTGCAAGAAGCACTTGCGTCGGGGCCAACGACGTCCAGAACTGAACACTGTGAAGAACGTGTTGAGAATACCACAAATAAGGAATGGGATGCTGAAAGAAACTCCGGAACTGTGGCTGAAGGACGGTCTCTCAGGCCGCGACAAACAATTCAACGGCCTAAACGGCTAATAGAAGAAATATAAACTTGTGTCACATGTTTCGTTAACAAAGGGGGAAATGTACAATTGTGTGCAGTCTAGTAGCTAGGGGGGCGGAGTCTCCGGGTGGGGGGAAGAGGAGGAGCGACGGGCTGAGGCGGGCAGTTAGAGTAGGGACAGCGAAGTATGAGGATGATCTAATAAAGCTCTGTGTAAAGAGACCACAGTGTCGGTCGTTATTGGGGGGTAACACGACACGACAGATGCCAGCCGTTTGTCCTGTAATTAGTCTTGTAAGTCCTGTTTTGCTCCTGCAAATTAAACCAGTAATGTTTTTTGTGTAGCTCATAAGCAATTTAATTTATCCATACTATTTTGAGTGCACAATTGGAAGTCAATTTATTCAGTCTTTTCTTCCTTACATGGGTCATAGAATCAATTCTCTATAAAAATATCTTATCAATAAAGTTCTTGTGCCATTCTCTTCTGCATGGGCTTGTCTGTAATCCTAAACCTATTCCTGTGAAAAATAGGTATGTGTAATCCTGTACTTAATCCATGATCTCATTCCCCTCCTGAGTTTTTTGACCTTTGCATTAATGTATACCTTCTGTTTTGCACTTTAGTAACCTCACACTGTGTTGGTGATTACATACTTCTGTGTATGTCATCGTTCATTTTTCTACTTATTGAATTTTGCAACTTAGGTCAGTATATCTCCAATAATACTTGGTTTAGCTGTTTCACTACTGGGCTGCATGAGACGGATGTTGAATCTGCTTTCATTCATTTTTTAAGAGCATCGGATTGACAGATGTTTTTGCACAAAGAGGGATATGACTAGCATGATTTTATAATCTACCTTCTGAAACTCAGAGTTAATTGGGATGAAAGGACACTGGGTGAAAGTTTCTCCACGTTGAAGGTTTTGAGCACACGTTTTACACCGTTTTTAAATTGTATATATTTATAGTTGATGGGCTCAATAGATCATGTAATATGATTGGAGGTACCTACAAATTTTAGTTTTGATAGTGGGTTTCCTGATGAAGGTGCTGATCCGATGAAAGGTATGTAGATAGATGACACAGAATGATCGATAATGTAAGCAACAGATGCTATGTTCACAGAAAGCATCAGTTGACATAAATGCACCATAAAGATACAGAAGGTAGGTGTTGTAATGCATCATATTGATGTTATCATGACAAAACAAAAGTGTAAATAATTTCCTTGTTAGGCATTGTGTACCATTAGTGTATAGACTGTATATTCATTGTTGAGATTCTATGGGTGAGAGATATCAATGAAGGTGTGAATGTTGTGATAAATTCCGTATGAATATGCATCTTTAACTTGATGGTTGATTTCAAATTTAAAATGATGATACTTGATCAAACTGTATGTTTTAAAAACAGCCAATAATTTAATAGGAAGCTATTTAGTAATTTAAGAAAGCAGGGGTTGTTGTACATTTTTGTTATATTCCTGCCCCTGGAAGGTGCACATAAGCAGGGAGTCCCCTTTATCACACTCAGTAATTTGAATTGTACAGCATTCTGGACTAAATGTGAAATGACACGCATTGCTTTATTAAACCTCTCGGTAAATAAATACATTTTTATCATTCATTAGAAAAACATTTTCAAGTTTCAAAGGTTTGAAAATCACATTCTCTCTTGAGTAGAAGACATAGGTTTAATTTACCACACATTAAAAATTGTCTATACTAGAGCAAATTCAATCAGTGTAGTCTTCCTTAGATTTAGCACTTTCTCTGGAAATTAGAGGATTTCAGTTACCACACTGAATTTTAGAATGCCTTTCCCGGGAGTAAACACAATAACTACATCTTCTAACAATCACCTCTTGCTCATTAGTTGATTGGTGGGGATTTTGGAGGCAAGCTTTACTTAGTCACACCGGTGGTACATGTATATCTATGGAATGGCAACTCAAATATATTCTCTCTTAAATCCACTCTATCACCATACGAACCTCTTGGCACTAACTTTGTTTACATGCACATGTTAAAGGTCTACTTTTGTATAATGAAACTACATTCTTAAAAAATAGAATAAGACTTTGTTGCAGATATGTTGCCATAAATGTTTCTGGATATACCCAGCTTTTCCTGTCTCCTCACCCCATCTGACAAACAACAGAGGTACAAGAGGGCACATACACATGCATGAGCCATCATTGAGCACACCTTTGGCATCCTCAAGACATGCTTCAGATGTCTAGATCATAAGAGGGTAGGGGTGCTTCTCTACTCCCCTGAAGTGATATGCAAATTTATTGTGACCAGTTGTGTGCTGCACACAATAAAATGTGACAGGGCTAATGTCAAGATATCATGATGTCACAACAGGAAAGATGTAGTCTTATTGTGATATGCATAACCTAACACATCACTGACATCAATTAATCACTCCTTCATTAATTACACTGTATAACTACATTTTATTCACATACAATAGAACATTTCTTTGATCAGATATGTGTTTCTGCATCAAATAAGTTTCTTTATTTTGTTTTTAGTCCTCATGCTGGGATTTCTCCACCTACTCAATGTAGGCAGATAACTCTCCACATGGGGCAAAGTTCTCGCTGCTCACGGCTGGGATCGGCATCAATTGCATTAAACAGGAAATAATATACAGGAACAGGAAATAGGCTATTCCTGAGTCTTTCAATGCTAACGACACAGGCCTCCTACATCTGCCTGCTCATTTGGTCACGTATTCTCTCTAAATGACTGAAGAACATGAAGAGAAGGGCCCACTATTTACAAGGGCAATTAGAGCTCTTTAAGAGATCATTAAGACTTTTCACAGTTATATGGGTAAAGGGGGCAGTCAAGCAGCTTAATAATGGGGGATGGGCCCAAATTGTCACATGCTGCAGTGCAGTGGGTTTCCAAAACACGTTAGGCAAAGTTTAGGAATACCAGTGGCATAATGCAAAGTGCTGGTGCCCCCGCAGGATGTGATTAGGAGCCCCAGAACTTCCCACATCTAACAGATATTCATTGGCCTTGGGCTGGTTAGCCCCATCAGAAGTGTTGGGTGCCCTTTAATGGGCTGGGGGCCCCCTGGACAGCAGGGTCTGAAGAGACCTATGTTACACCCCTGTCCAAAGGCCACCTCTGCTAAAAATAACAGGTATTGCTTATTAGCCTTGTGCATCTTGCTGCTGTAATTATAATGTATTACTATTAAAAACTCAAGGGTAGTTAGTTTATCGACCACACAATGGTGAATGGATGAGCTCACTTCAAACTGTGATCCGCAAGCTGCACATATATATTTACACTACATGCATTAACCCAATAAACTACCTTAAAGGATAAAACTCATGAAGTGTGTCAGCATTAGATGAGTTCAACAGGTAAGCTTTCCCAACTTCCGCATGACGCATATGGGGCACACAATCATTCTTAAGGTGGGCAGAGTAGAATGTTGGAAACATTTTCCTTTTAGTGTATTCTGTGTGGCAGTGCCATAGAAAAACAAGCTCAGAAGGAAATTCTCTGAGCCAAGCAGCATCTGCAAAGCTGAGTCATGAAATTGCTGCATGTTAGTTGCACATACATCATCCCTCACTGTTCTGTGCATTGTGAGACTTCATACAACAAAGAGAAAGCAAGCTATGTTTACTATAGATGAAAGAATTTAGAACGGGTTGACAGAAGCTCAAGTCTCAACAGGGCTGATTCAGTTGTTCATCATTTTATCGTCGGTAACATTAGCACCATCCATGCCTGTTTTTCAAATGGCTAGAGACAAAAACGTTTGTAGAGCATTTTTTTAAAATCGAGCGTGTGATGGATGTTATATTTAGAAGGCCCGGGCATTTTCATGTACCTGTCTCGTCTCATTTGAGGGGCCAAGATAGCCATACCCACACTTCAGGAAACAAGTATACTGTGCTTACAATGTGAGCACTGGCAGTAATTGACTCCTCAAGACCTGGATGCGGGATGAGTGTGCATCTCTTACACCTCAAGGCAAACTTGAAAAGTCACGTGCTCACACACTCAACTCCCACAGCACTGCCTCCCATCTCCTTCGACCTCTGGTCCTGGGCTTGACAGATGAGCTGCACGCTCTCACTGGCCCAGTGCTTCAATCACAGTAAATATGTGAGCGTAAGCCAAGGCAAGTACATTTAATAGAAAAAAAGGTTCAGGAGCTGGCAGCAGTCTAGTGGGTAATGCACGTGCTGGTGTATACATAGTAGAAAAGGAAGCCAGGAGTAGCTCCCATCCTCCTTTCCCCCCTCTGTTGCCTCTACACCTGTACTCCATACTTCGGGAGCTTGGAGGTTTGTGTTGCCTCCATGTTCGTAGGTGCACAAAAAATGATGATTTTCTTGACTGAAAAAGTCAGAAACCAGGCAAGGGGTGCTGGGGAAAATGGAAACGTTGCCAGGAGAACCGTGGGTGGCCTCAAGTGTGACATGTTGGAAGGAAGGAGCCGGTTCTGCAAGAAAATGAAATAAATCAGTTATTTTGTTTCTCTTCAGTCCAGGCAAGACGCTGCCACCTCAGGGCATGCTGCACACTGCAACTGCATTAGAAACTAGCAAAGGTTTATGGCATTGAAAATTGAAGGGGCCCCCTTCATGTATAGAAGACTAGGGGACCACGGCACCATGGGATTGTGGGGGTTCTGTTATTTCCCTGAGGAATGCATCAATCTCTGGACATGGCTGAAGGCGCAAAGTGTTCTTGCGGTAGCCACCCACGCAGCATACTGGATCTGAAAAAAGTCAACCACAACACTGATGAGAAGGAACTTACCACGTTTGTAGGTGAAGATTCATTTTCAATAGCAGACATCATCTTGGATTCCAAAGCAAGACCAGAAGCACTCAGTCTGAATCCAAGGCATTCAATGTCTTCCTTGTCAAACTCACACTTCTCAGGCTTTCAAGTCAGATGATGTTGTAGGAGCCATGATAACACAGCATTCACATGTTCTTGGTGTTTTTCTGGAGTCTTTGAATATATTAGCATATCACTCAAATGAAGCAATGAAAACTGATTAAAAGTATGAGGAAGGATGAAATCCATAAAGTGCTGAAAACACAATTGCACAGCTCAAATGGCATTATGCAATATTTAAATTGGATGTCGAAAGCAGTTTTCTACTAAAACAAAGCAAATGACAAGCACCTTTTAAAGCAGGCTTTGTAAAGACTCATGCTCCCTGAGCCAACTGAAATATGTCCTTTATATGAGACAAAGGTTAGCTCTCCTTGTTTGCGACCTGATTCAGGAATCTTTAATGAATACAAATCTCATCAAAAAAGTCATGTGAGTTCTTCCAACAGAGGTAGTTGCAGCCACCGAATGACGAAAACGAGTCAGAAACGTAAAACCATTCATATGACTTTGGTAAATAGCACCCAGTGCTTCCTCTGCAGAGTATTCCAAATCAGAGCTCTCCATCATATTCTTAAAGCTAGTGCAAAGGCATCACTGGACTGCAAGTAAACATCAACATTCTTTACCAAAGAGGTGGCCAAGGCCAAAGCAGGTCCAGTAAGACATCTAATCACATAACCCAGTATGGCCGTCATTATGAGTAGCCGGATTGGGGGCAGGTATTTATTGGCCACCATAGAAAGCGATACCCTGTGGATTGACATTTATCAGGGTTGATAAATAACTGCAATCATGAATCTTCCCATCCAAAGGAGGAATGTAATATGGATTTTGGTGCTTGCCGTACCAAAATCCTCATCTACAGGCATTTACTAGGCATTTTCCTTCTGTAATCTTAAACAGGTTAGCTAAATGCATGATTGTGATCGCTGCATAAACGTGTTTGTACAGGAATAGCGATTCTTTGAATTAAATGCCAAGAGAATCTGGATTTCAATACAAGACTGGAGGCTACCATTATGCAATATTCCTTTAATGCAAACTCTGCACAGCCACTTTGAAGTATTACATCGCAAACCAAATTGTTCTAGAACAGAATACAGCTAGACCCTAATAGGCATGGCCACAGTACAATATGCCTCTTTGAAATACAGTCCAAAATATATGTATTATGAATGAAAAATGATAGAGCCCAACAGGAAATGAAGAAATTTCTGAAACATCAAAGAACATTGCAGAACCAAGGAAAGAAGGCACTTAGTTCTTAGAGGTTTTTAGGTGATGGAGACACATAGACATGAACTATTGGAAAGGAATATTAGAACATCCTCTATAGGTGTAAGACATTCAAAATAAATAGAACATAAACAAATACAATGTATATAACAATCTGGAAATATTAACAGTTTACATTTTATTAACCTCCACTATTTTTGAGATTGTTTGGTTTTCTTTTTTTTTTTTATTATTTATGTTGTTATCCAAACTCTTCAACCAACTCCAGGGATGGGAGGGTGGGATAATATTAGCCTCCATGTCTTTAATGAAATTCTCTTGGCATTTAATGAGGAGATTCGCTATTTCATTACAAGACTGGAGGCTACCCATTATGCATGTTGGGAGTCCTGTAAAACCACATCTAACATGTGCTTGATCGGTTTATAGTAATATTTTGTGATTTTATTAGAGTTTGACCAATCAGCAGCCCTATGGAGGTCCTCTAGTCTTCCACCTTTCCAGAAGGACTGGCTAGCCATAGCTCCTTAAATAGAGTGTGCTTGAAACTTCTTACCGTTAACACCTGCAAATTTCATAGTCCATTTAACCCACCTTGCTTTTGAAGCAGATGTTATAGCATTGAAAGATTTCACAAATGAGATGAGTAGTTGCTCAACACCATCAGACCAATGCCTACTCATTCCGGAATCATATTCTTTCATGCAGTCTACTACGCACAACTGTTTGCAAGAGAGAAACCTAGGATAAAAAATGGTGACTGACATAGACTTAGTTCTTCCACTAATTTCAAATCTTACTCCAAAGGCGTCATAAACCCTGTTACTTACCTCTAAAGCTTTAATATCCGATACAAAATGGCAGGAAATTAAACAGAGAAGAGAAGCTAGCTTCATAGAAAGTCTCTCTGATCGAAATACCTGTTACTAGGCCATGCTGTGAAAAGATCCAGGACTAGGTTAACATCCCACGGGGTCTCACATTTAGATCTGTGGGGGTCTCCTTAACCTAATGCTTTTAAGAATTCTACATACTATGACATTTTTCCCAGTGCTTCCACTGTTTGCGAATGTGTGTCCTGCTGAGATTACAAATCTGTAAGAATTAAGATACCTATAACTAAGGCCCCTATCAAACTGTTCAACTAAGAAATTAACCACTTCAACTATAGGAGCTTTCACAGTTTCCAAGTCCTTCTCCATGCACCGTTGTGCTCATGTTTTCCATATTCCATTGTATCTATAGTGGGTACGTGGAGCCCAGGATTCCTCAAGTAGCTCATCAATCCTTCCCGAAAGACTTGACATCTCACTAGATCTCCTGACACTTTCCACGCAAGAAGGTTCAAAATTCCAGTGTAAATCAGAGGGTGTTCTCTTCCATCTATGTCCCTTAAAAGGCCTTCCTTTGCTGGTAGAAGCAAGGGAATATCGCAGGCCAATTCCAAAGTCGTTGGGAACCAAGTATGGATGACCTGAAGGGAGTTACTAGTACCAGGAAACATTGCTCCTGTCTTACCTTCTGGAGAACCCTCAGGATCATTGCAAAGGAAGAAATGCTTCAACTCGGGATACCTTCCAGGGTTGCAGCAACATATTAACTGCCTGAGCACCCGCGTCTGGCAGCCAGCTGAGGTGCTTCAGTTGAAATGTCAACCTGCTTGAAAAGGGATTGACCTCCAAAGGACCCCATAAGTGACAGAGCCCGCTGAAGCAGCTCTCATTCAGCTTCCAGTTGCTGTAGTCTTTCAAGAACCTCGAGTTCCAATCTGGAGCAATATTGTTTTTCCCTGGTAAGTACGCTACTCTCAAGCTGATCTTGTGTTCTAGACAGAGCATTCAAGTTCTTTTGGCCAAATTCGACAAGACTGAGCATTTTGTACCCCCTAACCAATTTATGTATGCCACTGCAGACACATTGTCCATTTTTAGCATGACAGTTCTGCCCTGCAGAGTGTGTTTGACGCTCATTTGAGCATAATGATCTGCTGTCAACTCCAGATAATTTATGTGGTTGGACCCCTCCTTATATGACCATAAACCTCCTGTCTTCTGGTTGCCCAGGGTGCACCTCAGCCATGAAGGCTTGCATCCAATTCTAATATATATTCCGGGGAACTACCAAAAATTGCCCTGTCATTCCAGGCATCCATGTTCTCCAACCACCAGTCCAATTCTAATCTGGCATCTTGATCTAGGATCATCCCGTACCCATACGATGATCCTTCTCTTAGAGCTTTCACTTTTACCCTCTGTAGAGCTCGATAATGTAATGGCCCTGGAAATATGGCTTAAATAGAAGAGGAAAGGAGACCTAGGAGCTTGGCTAGCTCTTTGAAGGTTATAGAGTCCTATCTCAACACAATCGTATCTCCTTTCGAATCTTGATAACTTTCTTCTCTGGCAACAGAAGAAGGCTATTTATTGTGTCTGTCGTAAAACACCAACATCCTAGGGACCTGGAAGGAACCAGAATAGACTTCTCCATGTCTATTATGAACCTCAGACTCTTTAGACCACCAATTCCAGATCCTTTAAAATCTGAGGATGATATTGGGACATTATGAGGATATCGTGTAGATAAACAATTAACCGTATCCCCCTCTCTCTCAGAAAGGATACAGCCACTCTCTTTACCTTGGTGAAACACAAAGGAGCCAAGGATAGGCTAAAGGGAAAAGCCTGAAACTGAAAAAGACGGTGATTCCATACGAACTGGAGGTAACCTTGAGACTCCATAGCCATAGCCATAGCCTTCCGGTCCAACTTCACAAGCCAGTCTTTTTCTAGTAGATATCTCTCTAGATTCCCTCTATCTTGAAATGTCTGTAGACTAGACATCTGTTCAGCTCTCTGAAACTTATAATATCCTTTGTCTTTTTTCTTCCCAAGGAAGAGTGTACTTACAAAAACATGCCATTCACAAGGAACATCTACAATTGGACCTTTTTGTATCATAGAGGCCACCTCTTCTTCTACCACTTTCTGTTGATCTAAGGTAAGTTTCGATGCTCTTGAGAGAAAGTATTGGACCGGGACCTCAGTTAAATCCTCAGTGAAATTTATTTTGAAGCCCTGAATGGTTACCAGGACTCAAGGGTCTTGTGTAATTAATTTCCAAGTGTGGGAAAAGAACTTGAGTCAAACCCCCCACTTTTACAGTGGAAAAATAAATATGTGATGTGTTCGTGCTCACTCTGAAAATTGGATCCTTGTCCATGGGATCTGAAGCCTCTGGTACAAGTGGTTCATCCTCGTTCGGTGGGGGTGGGGGGGTAGAAGGACTGTGAGGTACCTGGCTGGTAACCTCTATCGAAACCTCTTTGTCTGAAGTTGGGCCTTTGAGTACCTTGGCCGGTAGGGAGGCCCATTCTTCCGGCCCAACCAAAAAGACTAGGATTAAAAATCCTTCTCATGTTGTACCCTTAAAACTGAGTTTGCCACCCTAGTAACTGCTTTCATTAGGACAGATGCAGACACCCAACAAGACAGAGACCTACTCGACCTCCTTCTAACAGCAGGAATAAAAATGGTACTCAATAATTGGAAAGACACCTCCAAGGCAAAGTTTAAAGGATGGCTCAACTGGGTGACATACCTTAGGGGAGCGGATTCATTGGCCCTACGAGATTCACCATGGAGACAGCCCGACAGGAAAATGTGGCCAACCCTGGACAAATAACTAGACCCGTATGATCCGCCCTGAATAGGACCAGTAGAACTAGTCAGACAGCATCCGACAATAGACAATAGCGAATATGCTAACTCTCTTTCTGTGCCATCCTCTCTCTCTTTCTCTGGCCCCCTGTCCCTGTCCCTCTCTGTGCTTTCCATGAACCATAAGAGTGCAGTGGGTTGAAGATAGCCGAAACAGGCTAATTGTAACTTAACCTTTACAACCAAGGTGGGAGACTCTGTAACAACAAGAGTGCATGTTAATTGTTAATTGTTTTATGTATGTGTTACGTTATATGTTTATATGTCATGGGTTTTGGGGAAAAAAACAAAATCTTAATAAAAATCTACTGAAATTTAAAAAAAAAAAAGTCCTTCTCATATGTGTCTGTGCTTTGTCCAAGGCTGTGGACATAGCCACATAGTTTCCTATTGTTTTAATCATATTCTCTCCGAACAGGAGGCCTTTGGGGTTTTCAGAGGGTTCTTTATCCACCACGTCTCCCTCTTTTTGTTTGATCTTGCTTAAGACAATCCTACGCCGTTCGGCCTTCAGCCCAACATTGACTTTTCCTAGGTGATAAAAGCTCTCTGGCTCCAGCCCCTAAATAGATTAAAATCTACTGGCGTCCCATTAACAGGGTTGTCCTCTGCCATGCCGATTATTCTAGCTAGGGGGTCTAGGATGTTGAGAAACTGATCTTGGCAGGTCTTAAGGGATCTTTCCATGTCTTTTCTGGGGTCTCTCCCCCGCTTGAATGAAAAAGTGATAAGTTCAGGATCCAGGTTCGGTGTTAGGCAAACTTTCTCTTGGATCACTGGTCTAGAGCACTCTACTCTCAAGATGTTACATGCCTCTTTTTTAGGGGATTTCTTACCCACCTTCTAATAAATTTCCCCACATGATCTAGAGGCAACCTTTCAGCAATTCTTGGATGCCTGATGTTATGTGGGGAAACATCTCCTGACCAAGGGGATCCATTATCATCCCCTTAGGGAATGATTGACATTCCTCCTCTGTGAAGAGACCTTCAATGTCCACATCATCCCGATCAAGGTCAATGATGTATTCGTCGAGTAATAATTCACTTCGATGCCCTTGAACATTCCATGGCAGTATCTTCTGCTGTGCTCTGAGCATAAACATGAACCTGAAAAACCAGGCCATTCATGATGAGGGCCGTTGACTTGGTTTTGACTAATTAGTGCTCGGCGAGAAGCAAAAAGCACCACATGAGAATCCAAAAATTACTTTAACTTCAGAAGATCCATAGAAAGATTCATGGAACTTGATGGGATCTGAAGAGGCTATTGACATAATTACATACCACCAAAGTCTGCCTCAAGAAACTGCGACTCCTCCCAATAGCCATGGTTCTACCCTGCACAAAATAGTAAACATGAAAAGTTTCTCCTTAAGAGGGTCCCAAATAGGAGCTTTTGAATCTTGATTGAAGATGAATATTAAAAACAGTGGCAATTGTGAGCATCCTGATAAAAAAGAGAACAAAATGAGGCCAAAATCTATGAGTAGATACAAGCAGTAGTTCAAATTGCAAGGAGGAACAATCTGTTATAAAAATGGAAGCAAAGGACAAAGAATATAACAAAAAATAATGGAATGAATGATTTGTGACACATCCTTCCTTGGAATCGCCTCCGTACATGTGGTCAAACTGGAACTGAGAAAAAGAATTTACCTCATCTTGGATTAGGATCCTCACATTACATCCTATGGTCTGACCACCATCTTGGAAAGGGCCTGTTATACAGCTCGACAAGAACCTGATTCTGGAGATAATGGATTATGCTAGGAAGCAAAAAAAATGAAATGTAGCCATTTCACTGATGACTTACTTGTCCAGAGATCCAAGCAGCTCACAGAACACCCCTGCATGTGACAGTCAGCGCATGGATAATATAGTAGTTCTGACAGCATTCACACCGGTTTCCGCCTTCTTTCTCCTTCCGGTCGTAGACAAACCCCTGATAGGCCCCTTTGCTCTTATCTTCAGCTGACGCGCCGACATCCCACCCCCAGTGGGTGGGGCCTGCATCGTCCTCCTCTTGGGATTCAAAGGGCAAGCTGTAGGGTAGATATAGTTTGTTCCGGGCACTAATGCTGACTTCTGAAGTCAGCGGCTGGAAAGGAAAGAGAGGGGCGGTCCCATGAGGTGAGGTCTGACACACCGGATCGGGGTCTAAGGGGACCGGACCCCAACACTTGCATATTGGTAGAACTATTGCCAAGCTCTTGATGCTATAATTTAAAGAAAGAGAAACCAAGATCAACAAAACTCCATTTGGGAGACCCCTGGTTGAAGGCACGACAAGATTAAAATACGATTTATAGTCTTCCAAAAAAAAGGAACCATCTACATCCTGCATCTCCTGTAGGCGTACTATAACAAATTATCTTAGAAAAGTCGACCAATTTGGATCATTTCTTTTAATATTTATGCCTGGCACATTCCAAGATGATAACCTCAGGGTACTAACAGAAGTATCCCATTAATCTTGTGACATTCCGGGGTGTCATTAGTGTTGTGGAGATTATCCCCCACTGGGGTACTATTTACACCATTCATTGTGCCCCTCCTAACAGCTAGCTGCTCTGCATCCCCAGTAATTGGTACCTCATTACAAATCTCCCTGCTGATAAACGGCACATACTGGCCACCAACCATGTCCCCATAACTTACATAGTCACCAGGGTTAGTGGGTAAAATAAGGAGGCATGTCTCCTCTAAGTCGAAATGGGCTTTGTTCTGCAGAGCCCCCTTGTCTACCATCTGATTTGACTCCCCGCTGGCCCCAATCCCAGTTTTTTACTTGACAAACTACCTCCTATAATTGGAACTATGCAGTCAATCTAGTGAATCTAAATAATGATAAAAGCCAAAAATCGACTTGCTACTGCACTGGAAGCCAGGACTGTCAAAGATAATTAATTACATTCAGCATGAATAGAATACTGGAAAATGAGCTAGCAAAAAATATTTTCTTTTACTGAAACTGTGTCACAAGAGGCCATGGTTTCCATGTCAACCAATTCCTCAACAAACAGCATAGCATCGTCGGTTGTTGTTTGCTCATCTGCTCCCTCATTGAAGCAGAAGCGACACAGCAATTGCCAACAGCTCCATGCCACTTGGAAATGCACAAATCAATATGTGCTTCTTGATTAAAATTAAATGTTCTCATGATACGTGAATTTCTATTTTTGTTTCTTTTTGTTCATGTATCCAACATAGGTTATACTGTTATCTTGGCCTAATGAATATCCGGACCTATCTGCCAGACTGCTATATCAATGTGTATTTTTAGAAAACAATATAGAAAGATTTAGGAAAAATAAACGATAAATGTTCACTGTTGTTTCCTTCAATGTGATTCTTATTCACACAACTAAATGTTACAATTGGCTTTGAGTTTGTATAAACCAAAACATAGCTTAAAACCTTGTAAGCTTGTAAACCTTGTAGGGCCTGATTCACAAAGGGCTACCACACTCATGGAGGGGGCCCCCAGTCCTGAGGAAGTCTCTGCACTCAGGGCAGAATCTCCCTGATTATATTTTACAGTGTGAAGATTCCGCACCGAGGGGCCGATTACGATGGCAAATGGACCTCCACCGCCAGCCATGTGGTGGCGGTCCTTCCGCCATCAGACCACGATTTTCCCTCCGCCACATTACGATGGGGGGGGATCCAGACTGCGACCCTGGCGGATGCAAAGTCCATCCGCCACAGAACCGCCACAGGCAATCGTACCGATTGCCTGGCGGAGCGGTCTGCATCCATAAAATGGTGGCGGAGCCTAGCAGGCACCGTCCCCCAAATTAAGATACTGTCTTCAGCCAGCCTTTCCGTGGTGGCAAAACCGGCATTGAAAGGCTGGTGGAGATTGGCTTTGGGGGCCGGTTGTGGGCCCCCCTTGTGTTGGGGGGAGGTGTGGGTGTACTGAGGGGGTACCCATGGTACCCCCCTACATTTCACTGCACCAAGTGGCAGGCACCGTGTGGTGCCTGACATGTGGTGCAGTGAAATGCACAACATGTATTTTAAACATAGCAGCAGGTGCTGCAGTCAGTAGCACCCGCCGCAATGTTAAAGTGCAAAATGCAACCGCCATGGTGGCGGTCACATCCTAATTGGGTGTGCAGGACCGCCGCATGTATTGCGGTTGGTCCCGGTCACCACCATGATGGTGGACGGACTCCAGTGCGTCCGCCATCATAATCGGCCCCCGAGTGCAAAGACTCCCCCACATCTGCGGGCCTCTGCCACCGGTCTGGAGGCCCTTTGTGAATCAGGCCCTCAAGGATGACTAAATATAGAACAAGGATAAAGAATGAAAATAAAGGTCATTTGCATTGTAAAATATTGGCCTACCAGTCCTAGATCTGAAGTACACTTCTTTTTAGGCAGATGCGCACATCCAATTTGGAAAAAATGGCATCAATCACAACACGAGCTACCCTACGGCTGAAGTGGGCTGACCCAAATCTCCATGCTTTATGCTATGGTGGAGGAAAGCAAAATGTGAATGGCAGTCGAACAGACCATTGAATGGGAGGAGTGACCCAAGAACAATATGTGCATGTATGTCAATATAGTCTTCATTAATGATTTTATGTTACATGAGGTGGCAAATCTCCCAAAGATGGCTCTTGACGAGAACTAAAAATAACCAGGTCGCCTTTTGGCACATGTTTTTAGATGGCATGTTACAGGCAATGAAAATGGCACACAGAGTGCCTTACAATAATTCGTCTCAATATTATTTGATGCTGACTTGTGAGGTCAAGAATTTCAGCTTTTGCAATACAGATTACAAGAACTAAATGTAAAGAATGCTGATAGGCTTCCTCGTAAATACTTAACATATACCCTATTGGGTTGACTTACCCATCGCCTTGATAAATGCAACTAAATACTGAATTTGAACAATATTCTCAATTTGTGTCCTGGGCGAATAAAATAGAAAATGTGCGTTATTTACAGGAAATAAGCATGGGATGCCAATAACTAAGGTAGATGTAGGTAAGCACAGACCACAATGGATCAATGTAACCAATTTAAGCTTATGTTAGCACGTGTGCATTTTTTTGTTGACAAAAAAGAGAAAGGCAAAGCTTTTGTGTCAATTTATTCTATTTAATTGTTTGGATTGAGAAAATATATATATGCATCTTGCACTAAATCTGATTAGCTGTCGTTTTTAAAACATTAATTCCCACCTGTACACTTTGGGGAACGTTTGAAATAGTAATAACTAGTTCTTTATATAACACTTCGTACCACAAGTCTGTAGTGTATATGAATTTAACAGTTGTTACCACTACTCAGTCATGGTACTTAAATACCAGCCTTCCTAAGGATACATCCTTGAGTTAGCCTTGACCGGAATTCATTCGTTTGCAATGTGCGACGGCGGATTAGTCATTTGGCATGTACAATTTTTAATTTGAATATGGTTATTGGTGATTATTTTCTTATCATACTGTAAATGGAGTGCTTCAACATCATTGTACAAAATGCCAAGCTTTTCCAATCTACATAAAGCCCCATAGGCTCATTTAGAGTCTGGCAGGTGACTGCAAGCCCACTGGGGCAACTCCACATCCCCATGCTAAACCGCCTGTCTTATCTAGAGATCCACAACTGCTCTCTGGAATACTGGGAACAGCCCAAACCCCAGTGTTAGCAGACACTCCCAATGCATGCCTCAGCAACCAAGCAGATCATTCAGAAAATGCCCATGTAAGTTACTCTTCTGCCTATAGGTCAACAGTGGGCATGTGATTAGAGAAGGTGATGGGAATGCTCTGAGCCCAACAGTTCTCAAGGCACTTAGCTGGGATGCCCCACAGTATAGAGCCATTATCATGCAGACATTGGCAATCAGATGTTTATGGGGAAATATTTAGGTTTGGTGCCTTGGTAAATTTAGACACGACAACAAAGGGGTGGGCTGAGGAATTCAATATCATTTTTTCAATTACAGAAAATCTGGAGTTATTTGTGCAGCACAGTTTGTAATTACCATTGCTAAAATGGCAACCGAGCTATACAGCATTGTTTTCCAAATGCAAATGCCCTATATTTCTGTCATAATGTCACAAAGACCCAGGAAGGGCACCACTCACGATGTTAGATACTCAGTGACCCCCCAGCATTTGAATTCGGTCAGTGAAGTGTCCCCCCACTGCACAATGAGTCCACTCCTTACTTTGGGGTCATTTATTCTTTTCTAAAGGGAGTTTAGGGACATCCTCTGCCTAGAAAGCTTACAATGGGCGAGGTAGGGGCCATGCTATCATTTTTGACACCGAGGTAGCTTCGATTCCACCTCTTGTGCCTTTCAATGACCGGGGGAGACGTGCACAGTGACACAGAGAAGGAGATGAGCAGTTCTTGTGTTGTTCCCTTCTAGATTGTCTCCACCATATGTGCTAATGCAAAGACCTAGCACATGCACTGGAGACATTCTTTTTTTATTGGCAGCAACATTGGTCTGTATCTCACACACCCAGTGCATGTGGACACGAACACAAAGCAGGGCTATGCAGCCTATTGATAATGCGGGCAAAGATCTTCCAAACTTTCTCAAACTCCTCTGCATCCCTTATATCTCCATAGACATCTCACCGTAGTAGATGGGATTCACTCCAAAAGGAGCAAACCCTGTAGATTTCTGATGTTCCTATAATATATAAAACTCCGAAACTACTAAGTAGGCATTGCCTATATTACCCAAACTTGTAGAATTTATTAACTGACGCCTGACGTTCACCTTCAATCCTCCCCTCACAAAGGAGCAAAGGAAACTTTAACTTGAAGGACAAACTTGCTCTGAATGTCAATTGCCACAAAGCAGCCCGGCCTAACTTGTGATCCCAGTCTTTATAAAAGGGTGATTACGATGATGGGTGTACGTGATAAGTTTTATTCTAGGGACTCAACTCTCTTTTGTGAAGGACAGATCTCATTTCAACTCATGCTATTTAATGGCATCTATGTATGCATTGTTTGCACCATCTTTCATTTTGTTTTTTTGCAGAGTTTTATATAGCGCGAACTTGACCGAATCCAATCAGGTATCAGAGCGCTTTACATAGCACCAGTTACATTACATGACTGCAGCAAGTAAATAAAAGTAACATAGCCGAAAGTGACTTTAATATCTGGAAATAACATAAGACCTAAGTTCCCTGTCGTGACTGAAATAGAGAAATTCAATTTAGAATGGGCAAACCACATAGCTTCGACAGCTCAGAGACCACAAGGAGACAAATTACTCCCTGAGGAGAAGAAATCAATCAAGCTAGGCAACGTTACCATTGGCATCAAGCCTTCTCCCCTACCTGTCAGTAATGTGATCTCTTCCATACATCAAAAAATCATCTGGCAGAATACCTGACCTTCGGAAACATTTTAATGGAAAAGAAATACGAGCTAAAGAGAAGATGGCTTATGAAAAGAAAATGACAACGAAAATTGGCATGAGAAAGTAGTGCCTATGTTATGGTTATGCACCAAGTAAGGGTTGAAGCATAAATGATGATACTCTGTATCATGGGTACTCACAAACGTTTTCCCAGGGGCCAAAATGTTTGGGCTGCGATGTGCCTGAGGGCCACATTGATCCCAGCGGGATGACGTTCGGGCGAGAGAGTTGGAGGGGGTAGGCAGTAAGTGAGGTGTAGGCGAACCGAAGGATATACATCTAGTGGCGGAACTGAACAATGTAAAACTAGAAAACCTGGAATTAATCCCGGCTACCCCACATTTTTAAATTATGTTATTGTAGACAATGTTTAATTTCACATTCCCTCCTTTTTTCTTCATTATAAGCTATAAGAGGAACGTAAAATACATGATTTCAGGGTGTGCGCTGTATACAACTTGATCCTGTGTTTGATTTAATAAAGTATAATCTGGTTCATGTATAGTAGAAACCAAGGCCACCAAAAAGTGCACATAACTCACTTGCCTCTTTAGCTCAATATTGGTGTTGTTGTCAGGGTAAGAGAAAGAATGAATGTTTCTAAGTTCATGTTAGAAAACTATCACTTTAAATTATTACTTCTCAATGCACTGATATAATCAATTGTGCTAAGGTGAAAAGTTTTTTTGTGTTAAATAAATGCACTTTTTGAATTTTGCAGAGACTGTCCTCATTTTACACTTTTGCTGCAAGATGTGTTTAAAAATGAAGGTGTTTTAAAGTTATGCACAGAACTCCCTAGTTACTTCCTTTCTATTGTTAGAGCTGAGTAAAGTAAACAGCAGCCCAGTGCTCCTGTTGACCAGGGAGCCACATGTAAAGGTCAGGAGGGCCGCATGTGGCCCCCAGGCTGTACTTTGAGTATCCATGCTCTACAGCTTCCTGTGTCCTGGCAGCAGATTGCCGACCATACTTAGCGACCCCGCAAGGCAAGAGAGGATGTTTTGTGCTTTTATCAGATCACCTGGCATGGCAGCTCCACTGAAGATAGTCAAGCTTTGCCAGATAGGCCTAATATTTGATGTCTAATCACCTGGATATTTACTTTGCTGTAATTGTGTCCCTTTATTATAATTTTGTTTTTAATGGCGACTGATACTGGCTTGAATTAAGCTCAAATACACTAGAGGTATATGCAAGTAAAGATTCTGTGCTGCGTTGCATGAAAGGGAGTGAGCAGAAATGATTCATATTTACAAAGATATGGAGTGTTTCTGCTCTTTCCTTGTGCCAGTGAACAGTGCGCTGCCGAGCGCCAACACAAGCACTGTAATTGCAAGAGTTTCTGCCGGAAGGTGTCCCTTCTTAGAGACACCTTCTTGCAAAAAGTAATCCTTAGAGGCATTATCCTCTATGTTTGATATGGAATATATCAATCTTAGAAAGAGGAAGCATCAAGGAGAAATACAAATATTTCTCCTTGTTATGCCCCAGTGGAAAAGGTTCAGCACTTTGATGCATTTCTAGGTTTACGAGCTTTAGTACATTTGGGAATGTGACAAAATCCACAAGTGGATTCATGGGCTCCACCCATGGTACAACTCCCAGATGCAAGGTAACACAATGGAGCTCAAGGGGCTGTATTTCATTACTTTTCCTTTACAAAGCTGTACAAAGCAGCGCCAATCGTTCCTTGCATAGCTTTTTAAATCCTAGTTAAGGAATCACGACAACTTGTCGCACGTAAGGACAACACAAGTCTTTAGTAAATTTGGGCTCAATTGTTTAGAAATACTGTCCTTAGCTATATGCATGGCATCAGGAATAGTCCTCAATTAACATTTCCAGACTGCCCTACTTACAAACACTAATACATACATTACATGATAAGATGTATTTACTTATATAGAACTAAACTAAAATATGGTTAAGGAGCTCTATATTGTAGAAATGGGGGAAATCCTAGTACGTGCCCCATTATTATGATTTTTTTGGGATGTTTATTTCCAAATTCTGCTCGCATAGTATAACACATATAGTAACAATGGAAATTGTCAATGAGTTTAACCGTGGCTACCTAGGCTATTGCTAAGTTTAACAATATCTTACAAAATTTAAATTTCCCAGAATCATGCACTCAGATAATCATCTAACAGTAACATTTTAAGTATGCATGAGGCATTATAAAAAAAAGATTTTCAGGTAAGGGATGTTTTTATTCAAATGCATATCTAACATTTTATGAATCATGTATGCTACTTAACCAGCCTCCCTGATTCTTCCTGTCGTGGGGACAACCAAGAAAAGTAAAAGGTGAGAGGGCTGGTGTTCCACACTAGCGTGCAATCTGCAATGATATGTTGGCCTACCAGGCCTCCTTCACACACCAGGTAGATATGAATCAGCTGTCAAAGCCTAGCTCCAAGAAAGTGGTGTGTGGTAGAGTCAGGGGTACAATACAAGAATCAGAGCTGCAATAAGGATGTGAAAGTTGGGCCAGGACCGGGAGTTCTTATAAACACACTACGATTTAATAATATCTCAAAATCTACACATATATTTACTGTGGAAATGAGAATTCAACACAACACAGTGATAAGCAAATGCATCTGGCTATGACTGCTGTATATCAATCATGATCACTAAATCACTGTGAGCATCAGAAAAATTCTGAGTGGAATAAATCACAGCGCAGTAACAATTCAGTTATTATAACGTGTGGCTTGAGCAAGATTTATAAACGTCACTTTTGGGATTATTGCCTGTGAGCACAACATTGTAAGATGGAGAGTTGTAATATTCCCAACTGTAAGAAAACGTGATATTGATTAAGGAGCTCAAGCAACAACTAACATCCTTGTCAGGATGAACCACAAATGTCACTAAATTAGCCTGTGTTTAACCCTTTAGTGGCTTGGCATAAAAGCAGTCAGATAGGTAAAGTATGTATGCAGCACATGAACAGTAATAAAGTGAAAACACAATATAAGAAACCTCCCAAACAAATTTAGAAAAACAGAGTAAATTCTAGTAATTAAAATTATACCAAAATGACAGAAATTCAATCAGTAGAACCGGACATATTGAGTTAAAGTTTTTAGTAAATACAGAAACAGAAAGTGCCAACTGTGGGTATCTAGTCACGAGTCACGATGGACCGGGACAAACCACGATCAGACTCAGGTAGATCCAGTTGGTGCTAGATAACTGTGCCGTTGCAGGACAGGCCTTTAGAAGCTTGTTGCGTCCCTGTAGCTTAAACAGGCGGTCAGCTAAAGGATAGCTTGAGATCAAGGCAAGCAGGTCCAACATTCCTTCTTCAGACAACAAGGCAGTCCTTCAAGTAGCGGGTAGTCCTTCTAGCAGCAGGTAAGTCCTTCTTCTGAATCTTCTACAGGTCAAGGAGTGTTCTGATGAGTGGTTCTGAGGCTTATTTTTGTATACCTGGCACCAGCCCGAGTGTGGATGAATTCCCTGCCCTATCCCCGAAACTAGTTACGGTCAATTCTTCCCCTGGTCCAGGCTCCAAACTCTCTGGAGTGAAGGTAGGACAGGTCTGGCGTTAGAATCCTTTGTGAGTGCTGAAGGCAAGGCCCTATGAAGTGTAAGAGATGCTGCATACAGCCCCTATCCAGCCATCCTGTCCACACCTAAACAGCCTTTGTCTTACTGTCTGGAATAAATACTTAAACCCCAATAGCAGAGCAATGAATAGTCATGTGACCCAGGACACAGACAGAATAGCATAGTTGGTTTGGACAAGAAAATGTCAACTTACTGAAAGTGGCATTTTCAAAATTGTAACTTAAATTCGATGTCACCATTAAAGTGGATTTTAAATAACAGTGCTCTTGAGCCAAACTGCATTTCTATATCTTGTCCCAAGCTAAAGTTAATATATATTTGTTGTACTAAGGTAACCCAGTATTAGTCTATGGGTGGGATAGCCTTCCAACAGTGCAAAATGACTTTTAGTTTCTCACTGTCAGGGCATGAAAAAAATAGGCATTCAAGTTCAAATTTTAAATACTATGCACCCTGCTCTGTGAGTGGTTAGGGCCTACCTTAGTGGTGACTTATAAGTATTAAAAAGGAAGGCTTAGGCCTTGTAATAGACTTATTTTGCCAGGTTGAAATGGCAGTTTAAAACTGCACTACCTGCTACAGTGTCAGGCCTGAGACTAACACATGCTTTACAGTGCTACTTTAGTTGGTGGCCCAATGAGTGCTGCTGTCCACTAGTAGCATTTAATTTATGTCAGGCCACTCACCTGGAGAACTTGTCTGTAGAGACAATGTTGGACCCTACTCACTCCCAGCCCAATGCCCGACCAAGGAATGAAAACCCTGTCCTAGGAGGGACAAAATAATAAAAGAGACAAAGACTTGCACCCTCTGAGTGATGTTTAGCTCGCTCTCCTGCTCCAGAGCAGCTCATGTGTCTTCCTCTTTCGGGGTGCATCTTCTAGGGGTGTAGAGTAGAGAAGAAACACATACTATATTAGCGTTGATACACATTGACTTAGTTTGTTCAAATAACATTTGAGCAATGGAAGTACGTACACTCAGAGATGATCATAAAAACACAGAAAATGCCTATTCTTTTAGTTCTTGTGTGGTAGAATTACCCACTCCTTTCGTGAGCTTCAAAACACAGTTCACAGATTTCCCCCTGTCAGCATATTATGTCATATGCTTTTAATGTGTGACTGTTCTTCCTTTCATTATTTCTCTTTTTCTCTCTTTTTTAAAAGTTCGCAAAATGTCTCTTCAACTTCCAGCAGATAGCATGGGGTTCTTATTTTGAGCTTATTCACAAGTCTTGATGTTTTTATTGTTTAGAATTGTAGCGGACAAGTTTTTGAAAAGAAACAAAGAATAGTGCACTAATCTTGTTTTCTCTTCTTTTACTTGTTCTTCCTTTAATTGCATGCTATGCTGTCACAATGCCGGGATAAACAACGGGCCTTCTCCTGAACAGCTGCAGCTGTGGCAGTCGTGGAGAGGATTTACAGCTGTCGCTAAACGGTAGGTCTTTTCTGGAATGCAGACTTTGGGGATGTCCAATGAGGCGCTCAGGGATGTCTGGGGGAGCACAAATGTCACGGTGTTTTTGATCAGCAAGAGGGTGGGATGATCCAGGAGAATGGGAGGAAAGAGAAGGATTCTCTTTTCAGGTAAAAAAGTTAAGTGCCTGATTGGGGTTTGGCTGAGTATTTATAGGTCAGCAGTTCTTTCTAGAAGGGCAAGTGTTTATTTATCATGCACTGGTTCTGGAAAGTCATTGACTGCAAACACAGGGAAAATTATCAATAAGGGGTCGATTCCGATCCGGTTCGGACAGCTCTCCGAGAGCTGTTCGTAGCCTTACCTTGCGACCGACCCGTACCCTGAGCCGGTCCGTCCTGTTGATGACATACGATGCGCATAACTGCCAAAAATCCGACCATTCTCCGTCCGAGCCGTAACTCCTAACGGCGAACCGAGTCGCCTGGAAGCAGTATCCATAGCAGTTTCTGCCCGGACAAGTACGATGCGTACTTCCTACGCGCCAGATCAGGAACAGACGCGGACAGCGCAGACAGTAAGTCAGACACCCACCACACAAGCAAATGACACGTACCCGCAAATTGTCACACACACACAGGGAATCCATATCCTGGCCACTAACAACAGGCCACCATAGGGGTTGCATGGCCAGCACCACTACCACCCCCACCAATAGGGCTTATGTTGCCCAGCACCACTGCCACCCCCACCCATAGGGCCTATGTTGCCCATCACTACTGCCACCCACACCCATAGGGAACCTGTTGCCCAGCACACCTGCCAACCCCACCCATAGGGCCTATGTTGCCCATCACTACTGCCACCCCCACCCATAGGGGACCTGTTGCCCATCACTACTGCCACCCCCACCCATAGGGGACATGTTGGCCAGTACCCCTGCCACCGCCACCCATAGGGCCTATGTTGCCCATCACTACTGCCACCCCCACCCATAGGGGACCTGTTGCCCATCACTACTGCCACCCCCACCCATAGGGGACATGTTGCCCAGTACCCCTGCCACCCCCACCCATAGGGCCTATGTTGCCCATCACTACTGCCTCCCCCACTCATAGGACTTATGTTGCCCATCACTACTGCCACCTCCACCCATAGGGGACCTGTTGCCCAGCACTCCTGCCACCCCCACCCATAGGGCTTATGTTGCCCATCACTACTGCCACCCCCACACATAGGGGACATGTTGCCCAGCACCCCTGCCACCCCCACACATAGGGCCATGTTGCCCATCACTACTGCCTCCCCCACCCGTAGGGCTTATGTTGCCCATCACTACTGCCACCCCCACCCATAGGGGACCTGTTGCCCAGCACCCCTGCCACCCCACCCATAGGGCCTATGTTGCCCATCACTACTGCCACCCCCATCCATAGGGGACCTGTTGCCCAGCACTCCTGCCACCCCCACCCATAGGGCTTATGTTGCCCATCACTACTGCCACCCCACCCATAGAGCTTATGTTGCCCTTTGTTGCGACTTTGTAAAAAATAGTGCCACAAATATCCATTGTGCTTACTCGTTGTGGTCTCTATTTTGTCAAACTTGCCACAACTCCATGTATGCCTGCAAGTTGCTACAGCTCTCAGTCTTTGCCTGTAACTGTTGTTTGTCCAAAACTGTCTGCATTGTTATTCCTTTTTCCCACTGGCGTAGCTAGAGCTGGTGGCGCCCGGGGCTATCCCTCAGATTGCCGCCCCCGGGGGAAGAGGGTTGCTGACGAAAAAGGACGGTGAGCACTTGAAAGAGGTCCGAGAGAAACGTAGTATCGTCGCTAATAGTTACCTAGATCATGCAAGTTACATGCACATACATGACACAGACCAAGGCTACACAGTTGAATACACCAGTGACTGGCAGTACAAGAGAGAACACACAGACTGCATGATCTATCTGGGGACTCAGAAAAACCGCATGTGACATCCATCAGAGAGCTGCATGAACGGTTACCTGGTAATCCCCTCAGCACATTGCAAACATGCACATACATGACACTGTTCAGGGATCCATCATCTACAGCTGACATTAAATGACCATACATCATGGTCCCCACATTAAAGCAGTGGGGACCTGCACAAATGTGATGTGCTCTGGGGACCCAAAACCAAGTTAACAGTGTTGAAGCTTGTGATGCTTTAGCTTTCAAAAACAGCAAATTAATTATTCACAGGGAATGACTCACTGGAGCCCTTAGAATTAAATGCAGCACAAAGGGGTCAGTCAGCTCCACCTTGCCAACACAGACCAGATACAAAGCCCGCTCTGGTGGTACAAAGGCAACAACCAGGGGTCGCGCCCTGTCATTACTTCTAAGCAGCAGCAACCTACTCCCTGGGAATAAAAAGACGGGTGCTCTTGGGACCCAAAACCAGCTTGTAATAGTGCATCTCTCCTTCAGAGTAGCCTCAGCACACACATGATGCACAGCCTGCCCAGGGGCTCAAAGCTAAAATACAGGGAGGGGCGACACATTATCATCACAATCCTTAAACACAGCTGTAGGGGCCATGGGAACATGTTCAACTCTATCCAAGGCCCTGGACAAACTGTTCCGGCGCTGCTGCACTCCTTAAATATTCAGAAGAAACCAGAAACATTACATTTTTCTGCAATTTTCTTTTCACATTACTTTCATGGTAACCAACAGTGTTTAAAGTCCACAAAAACAGTAAAATTATAATAATGTGTCTAGTACGGCAAGGCTTGCACACTGCCGGGTGGGGGTCACCTTCAGCCCCTGGTGTGGGAGGGGAGGGGATTGGAGGGGCCATCGACCGTTCAACTGCGGAGGATTAGGACAGTCAATAAATTATAAAGGCCACCACAACAGGCCACCAGTGCCGCGCAGCCGCCCCCAAAATAGTGCCGCCTGGGGCAGACCGCCCCCCCCAGCTACACCGCTGGTTGTGTTATGTTTGTGCCCTTGATTTCTTGTGTGTTTAGTAGACTTTAGAGTGGAATTACCGCTTTATAATACATTTTCCTGTTATGAGTGGGGAATTATAATGGAATCACATTACAAATTCAGGTATTTCTGAAGCTATATTATACGGGGTTTTTTCGTGGTAAAATATGTGCATAGATATGCCAGAGGGTGCACAATCACCACATATGATTCCGATTTGGCCAGTAACTCTAAGCAATTTCACTCCTGGGGAGAAGCCCTAGTCATTGAGCACTTCAGTGTATGGAGTTTATTTTCTTGCTATGTGAAACGTTCTAGATTATTGCATTTATACTTTCTGTATTGCAATATGTAAGGTGTTAAAATCACCAATTTTACTGTTGGTGAGAGGTCTTTGCGGTATATCTGTCAAATAACTCAGTAATTATAAATTTCAATTCTGAATTCTTAGTAGATCACTAAGCATATCAGGTCAGTCCAGTCATCACCCGTTACTACTTCTGACTCATGTACAATAGCGTGAGAACATGAAAATCATTCCCAGTAAATATCTGTTCACTGACTTGGGAATCTCATACACTTTTTTGAAACATCTAAACATTCATGATCTGGTATCTAAAATAATTCTTAAGCCTGATTTACAAACAAGTTAGAAAAACTCTGTTTAGGATTGAGACTTCTAATCCTATGATTTGATTTGGCGACTTATTAAGCGCGAACGAATGCCTGAAGGCGTCAAGGCACTAATGCTGTTTGTCTACTGGGTGTAAGGAGAAGAAATGCAAAGTCCCAGCCCTAGGGAGGCATTAAATGGAAAAGAGCCAGGTCTTCAAAGCCTTATTCCAGAGTTTGGATGGAGCCACAGCAAAGGCTCATCCTCTCCATCCTTCCCATAAGAACTCTGGAATGACCAACTTGAGATTGAGAATCCTGCTCGTAGAAGCCACGATTGGTATAGTTTCCTTGGGGCATGTTTATATTCCTTAAATTAATGCAAAACAAAAACAAATGTGATGGGCGCAATGCTTGTTTTAAAAAATAGCCACTGGTATTGGTCTGTGCAGCCTAATGCTCCATTGGTTTTTACTTAATGTGCTATTATTGAGCTTGACCAACAATATGAAAAGAAGTCTGGAACCCACCACAGAAGGAAGAGTGAACACAAATTGCCAGGCGATATCACCTGTTTTGGGACCAAAAACAATCCCAGACTGCATTCAGCACCCTGTGGACCTCCTCACTAAGGTGAAGCTGGAGACCCTATGGCACAGTAAACTATGGGAATTGAAGACACAACATGGGTTTGATCATAATAGAAGAGTAAAATCTCATTCCAAATTCAAGATTTTCTATTAATATAAAGCGCAAGGGGTTGTGAAGTTCTTCAAGCTCAGGATAGACTTGTTCAAAATATTAAACATTCCCATATCAGTTTTCATTAGGGCCCAAAAAAGATAGCTTTGAAACTCTCCCATGTAGTGGGGGCCTGCAAGTGATAGAGTAACCATTTTTTAATGTTGTTCTTAATTGTCATAGATGGCAATGTGAAGACAATGGGTAGACAAAGCCTTTAATACACCTGTGCAATATTTAACCCTACAACAAAATGGCATGGTGAATCACATGCACATACTGTACAATGAGGCCCAAAACACTATATGAACAAGACCCATCCCAACACCCAACATTTCTCACAATAGATGACTTTTCATCACCACACTGTGCAAACTAGACACCAACCCCACATCAAAAAAGATGCCTCCCCAAAGGCAGTATTAGACGAAGTAGTTACTGTCCGAAAGTGGCTTCATTATTAATTTGGAAAAGCGGTACCCCCACGAACTTAATGAAAATACTCACAACAGAGTTCCAAGTACATTCCAGCTTGAGCCTGTTAGCTGTGGCGGAAACATCAGTCAGTCCTGTGGCAGCCAGGGTCTCTATGGCAGGGCAGGGGTTGGTTCACTTCTGCTGCAGCAGCCAGCAAATCGCCCAGCACTGCCATTGCCCCAGAATCAAAGCCTCACAAGAGCGTGTAGCGCGTCACACGCTACGTTCTCATCGCGAGGGCTGGCCAATATGATGCCCAGGGCCGTCATTGGTAGCGCTCGCGCGCTACATGATTGACGGCCCTGGGACGGACCACAAGCAACCACTAACGCAGTACGTCGCGGCGGCAATTGGCTCTGGCAGCAGACAGTTACAACAAGCAGGTCAGTCAGGTGCGCGTGCACTTTCGAACGGGGCCGCGCGTGACACTGGTGGCCCATTGCAGCGGCGTTTAAAATTTATCTGGGGGACACTGATACTACTGTAATGACAGTAGTGTCAGTGAGTGTACCCAAATAAATTATAAATGCCGCCGCAACGGGCCACCAGTGCCGTGCGGCCGCTCCCAAAATAGTGCCGCCTGGGACGGACCGCCCCCCCCCCCCAGCTACGCCGCTGCTACCAGGCAAGAGATGGAGTAAGGAAGAGAATTCCAGAGTTTGGATGGAGCCACAGCAAAGGCTCATCCTCTCCATCCTACCCATAAGAACTCTGGAATGACCAACTTGAGATTGAGAATCCTGCTCGTAGAAGCCACGATTGATATAGTTTCCTTGGAGCATGTTTATATTCCTTAAATTAGTGCAAAACAAAAACCATTGTGATGGGCACAATGCTTGTTTTTAAAAATAGCCACTGGTATTGGTCTGTGCAGCCTAATGCTCCATTGGTTTTTACTTAATGTGCTATTATTGAGCTTGACCAACAATATGAAAAGAAGTCTCGAGCCCACCACAGAAGGAAGAGTGAACACAAATTGCCAGGCGATATCACCTGTTTTGGAACCAAAAACAATCCCAGACTGCATTCAGCACCCTGTGGACCTCCTCACTAAGGTGAAGCTGGAGTCCCTATGGCACAGTAAACTATGGGAATTGAAGGCACAACATCGGTTTGATCATAATAGAGGAGTAAAATCTCATTCCAAATTCAAGATTTTCTATTAATATAAAGCGCAAGGGGTTGTGAAGTTCTTAAAGCTCAGGATAGACTTGTTCAAAATATTAAACATTCCCATATCAGTTTTCATTAGGGCCCAAAAAAGATAGCTTTGAAACTCTCCCATGTACTGGGGGCCTGCAAGTGATGAGTAACCATTTTTTTGATGTTGTTCTTAATTGTCATAGATGGCAATGTGAAGACAATGGGTAGACAAAGCCTTTAATACACCTGTGCAATATTTAACCCTACAACAAAATGGAATGGTGAATCACATGCACGTATTGTACAATGAGGCCCAAAACACTATATGAACAAGACCCATCCCAACACCCAACATTTCTCACAATAGATGACTTTTCATCACCACACTGTGCAAACTAGACACCAACCCCACATCAAAAAAGATGCCTCCCCAAAGGCAGTATTAGACGAAGTAGTTACTGTCAAAAAGTGGCTTCATTATTAATTTGCGGTACCCCCACGAACTTAATGAAAATACTCACAACAGAGTTCCACGTACATCCCAGCTTAATCCTGTTAGCTGTGGCGGAAACATCAGTCAGCCCCGTGGCAGCCAGGGTCTCTATGGCAGGGCAGGGGTTGGTTCACTTCTGCTGCAGCAGCCAGCAAATCGGCCAGCAAATCGCCCAGCACTGCCATTGCCCCAGAATCGAAGCCTCACGAGAGCGCGTAGCGCGTGACGCGTCACACGCTACGTTGTCATCGCGAGGGCTGGCCAAAACGATGCCCAGGGCCGTCATTGGTAGCGCTTGCGCGCTACATGATTGACGGCCCTGGGACGGACCAGAAGCAACCACTACCGCGGTACGTCCCGGCGGCAATTGGCACTGGCAGCAGACAGTTACATGCACGTATTGTACAATGAGGCCCAACACACTATATGAACAAGACCCATCCCAACACCCAACATTTCTCACAATAGATGACTTTTCATCACCACACTGTGCAAACTAGACACCAACCCCACATCAAAAAAGATGCCTCCCCAAAGGCAGTATTAGACGAAGTAGTTACTGTCAAAAAGTGGCTTCATTATTAATTTGCGGTACCCCCACGAACTTAATGAAAATACTCACAACAGAGTTCCACGTACATCCCAGCTTAATCCTGTTAGCTGTGGCGGAAACATCAGTCAGCCCCGTGGCAGCCAGGGTCTCTATGGCAGGGCAGGGGTTGGTTCACTTCTGCTGCAGCAGCCAGCAAATCGGCCAGCATATCGCCCAGCACTGCCATTGCCCCAGAATCGAAGCCTCACGAGAGCGCGTAGCGCGTGACGCGTCACACGCTACGTTGTCATCGCGAGGGCTGGCCAAAACGATGCCCAGGGCCGTCATTGGTAGCGCTTGCGCGCTACATGATTGACGGCCCTGGGACGGACCAGAAGCAACCACTACCGCGGTACGTCCCGGCGGCAATTGGCACTGGCAGCAGACAGTTACAAGCAGGTCAGTCAGATGCGCTCGCACTTTTGAACGGGGCCGCGCGCGACACTGGTGGCCCGTTGCGGCCGCATTTATAATTTATTTGGGGACACTAACACTACTGTAATGACAGTAGTGTCAGTGAGTGTACCCATATAAATGATAAAGGCCGCCACAACGGGCCACCAGTGCAGCGCGGCCGCTCCCAAAATAGTGCCGCCTGGGGCGGACCGCCCCCACCGCCCCCCCCTAGCTACGCCGCTGCTTTTTCCCCCCGCATGTTCCCCATGTTGTAGGGTGCAGGATTGTGCCCCACGATAAATGTAGTGTTTTCATTATCCTTGACCATATCCTTGAGTATCTGATGAATAAAAAATCCCCTGTCCGGCTGGACATCGGATGTATATAGAAACCCATTGTGGTCTATATTCAATTTTATGTAAAATTTAGTGTTTGCTCAGGACCATTGTTTTCTACATACCCCCACCCATAGGGCCTATGTTTCCCATCACTACTGCCACCCCCACCCATAGGGGACATGTTGCTCATCACTACTGCCACCCCCACCCATAGGGGACCTGTTGCCCAACACTACTGCCACCCCCACCCATAGGGCTTATGTTGCCCATCACCACTGCCACCCCCACCCATAGGGCCTATGTTGCCCATCACTAATGCCACCCCCACTCATAGGATGGGTGATGCGCCACACATCCATCATACACCAACATTAGGTATGTCAACAAAATACGTCCCCCCAACATCATGACAACTGTGTGTAGTCTGTGACAAATGCCCACAACAGTGATTATGACTTCGAACATACAATGTAACTAACATCACATGTGTGACCAAAAACTGAGTGTGGCCTACACAAGGCAAGCATCACTATCACTGTGTCAATGTAAAAATAACACCCCCTCACTGTGTAGAACAAAAGTTAAGTGTGTGCTTCCAAACTGCAGCAGATGTTGAGCATTGTGGTGATGGGGTCCAAAACCCCCTCATCACAGTGACCAACAGGTAAGTGTCATCATGGTCAGAGCTGCAAATGCCAAACAGCATGTATGATTTCTGGTCCCAACACATGAAACACTTTTGGTACAAAGTAGTGGTTGTGTCCCATACCCACAGAGATGTGGTGAGGCTAACAGTGCTGTGAAAACCTAACATACTCTCGGCCATGTGCAGACAAGCACCACCCATGGGGGCTGACAATGCATACAGTGTACAATGACACAAGAGCAGAAGTGACCATCACAAAGCATGCACACATCTTGAAAATAGACACACAAATCAAAACAACCTGTTTAGACTGTAGGTGTCAGGTCACAAACTCCTATTCCATGCCGGCAATGGCACCTAACAACCAGTATGAATGTGCAGAATGATGTGATATGACAGGTACAGCAGGGTAAACCCCCAAAACAACATTCAGACAATGGCCCACAACAGCAATACCAATGCACTGGTGCAGATGCACAAACACAAACAGGCAACCTCACACTGCACATCTGACACAACATGTGTGTGTGTGTGTGTCAATATCCACAGGCAACTACACAACACATGAGGGGGGCTTAACCACAGTGAGACAGATGTGGACACAGTGCCATACAAAAGTAAACCATCAATGGTTCCCCCTTAGTGGGCAATCAGGCATTGTAAGATGAGAGGGAGCACAACAGACAGATGTGACACAAGCTGGAATGAACAGCAACTAACACAGCAAGAGACTGACACAAAACAGCACTACCCCCAGGTACCAGACATTGAGGTGACACAAGCATACATGACATGTCCACTGTGCTGACAAAGATAGATGTTGTACAAACTTTGAAACCCGGACATGTGTCCTGTGCCACAAACGTACATCACACCTACACAAACACAAATCACTCAGCATGGCCCGTCATGCATGGACAAACGGTAGCTAGGGGCCCATCCATGCAAATATTTACATCAGTCCACCCTCAACACCACACACCCTGAACTGCACCAATCTGTGAAGCCCACATGGACAGGTGACATTGCACATGCACCCATGACAAACACAGTAATGTTGGGAGGAAATAAGGTGCACATACTCATCACGCAAGGACAGTTTACAACCCTGGTGAAGGACAGACATACTGCACAGTATGCGGTACGTGGCCATGACGTCAAAGCTCCCGTAACCTGCGGAATACCTGCCACAGTCCCAGGACAATGCAGAAGCCAAGGAGAACCACAAGGCACACATGCAGACACCTGCAAACATTGCAGCCCTGAACCGGACAAGTGGGAGCAGTCACACACACATACACATGACTCAATCACTGAAAGGTACCACCTAGGAACAACAACATGATATTGCGAACAAACAAGTGCCTTGGGGACCCCTGACTGTGTCCCATCTGCGTCTGACAACATCATCACCACTCAGAACAGACAAATCCCAATGATGAAACACCAATTAACAGTAGTGTGTCATGCACCCACACATCTGGTAGCCCATGGCAAAGTTGTGGGATGAACACAGTACCACTCAGCAAGCATCAACAACAGGAACATATCAAGGGAACACTGTCTGTGTATGAAAAGGAATGTGGACACACACACACATGCCCACACAACACACAACATGGGCCCAGGCAATGTCACGGAACAACACATTTACTTGAGGGGACTCAACTCCTGTGGAAGCTCAGCTGTGCCAAACATAGCCCCAGCAGGTCTCAGTCATGTCAGCAGAACACTTGGTCAGTCATCCATCAGTTACCACACAATGAAGGCTCTGGTCACAACAGCCTGGGTACGGCAGTGTCCCTTAAGTCATCTGCACATACTCAATACATATGTCCAGCAAGTTGCACAGAGGACCCAGTTGCTCCTACACCAATGATGCCCACACTTACATGTCCAGTGGAGATGCGCCCACAGTCAAGGAAATAGACAATTTGGACAATGGGAAGCACATCAGATGTGCATGTGTGCAAGCCACAGATGTGACCATGCAAATGAAATGTTTACAGAGTGTCCACAAATTGTTAATTATGACACACCCATTTAGCAGCAAAGGATGATATGGTTAACGACCAGAATAGGATACATATTTCATGGACCACATGGAGTACCTCACATCAACACCTCAGTATTCAACATTTGAAATCCAGCATTACAGCTGCAAGGTCATGCTAAACATCATCAACATAATGTACAGCTAAATCAAAATCACAAGGATAAAGAAAAAAGCTTTATTCAGCAGATGAAAAATTCAAAGTCCTTTCAAAACAAAGGCCAATGGCCAGTCCATATCCAAATGACAAGAAGTTAACTTGAGTGACAAATGTCACACGTTGCTTGCCTGCACTGGTAAGGACAGGGGACATCCCCTCGGAGGGGCATACATGGGGCAGGCCAGGCACTGCAGGGACAGGATCAGGGCGCAGCAGAAGGAGGCAGTGAAGGGGTGGTGGATGCAGGAGAGTCACTGGCAACTGCAGTGGAGCTGACTAAAGTAGTGTGTGTAGTCACAACTGTGGGGCACAAGTCAGATGGGGTGTGTGCTGGCACAACTGCAGTGGGCAGGTCAGATGGAGTGGACTGGGTCCCCACTGCAGTGCCCAAGTCAGACGGGGTGGTCATGGACTCCACTGAAGTGCCTAACTCAAAGGGAGCGGAATGGGGTTCAGGTGAGGTCGGCAGGACAGAGGGGGGGACACGGTCCCCACATCAGTGGCACTAACTGTCTGACCGGGGGTGGAAGAGCAAGTGGTAGGGGGGAGGGCCTCAGCATTTTGGGGATGGTGTATCTGTGGGTGGGGGAACCTGTGGCAGGGTGTGGCGGGGGAACCTCTGGAGTGGTGGCCTGGGGGATGGAGGATGGAGACTTCGCCGCTGGGGGGACTTGCGGGTGGGGGCCTCAGTCTGACTGCGCCTGGGGGAGGGTGTCTGGGTGTGAGGGGCACTCCCTCTTTGTGTGGGGACTTCGTCTTCCCCTTGTAAGCTGGATCTGCTGGGTCGGTAAGGAAGATGCAAAGGTTACAGAGGAAGAGCTTCTGTGGAGATGAGGTTGCAGGTGAGGCAAGGGAAGGGGGCTGGGAGGGAGAGGTATCGGAGGACTGCAGAGTGGTTGTGCATGACTGTGTGTGTGTCTGAAAACCATCCCCTGTGAGTGTGGTATCAGTTCCCTGCACTTGCTTGTGTGCACGTCTAGACCTTGGTTTGGGTGTTTATGTGCTGCCCGTGTCTGTGGGTTTGTGAGAATGTACAGGTGTGTATGTGCTTGGGACAGGTAGAGTACTAGGAATCGTGGGTGGTGCAGGGGTAGGAGGGGTGTGGGACTGTTGGAGGAGGGACACTGCTGCCATCATGGAGGAGGCCACGGACTGATTGGTCCTCTGTAGGGCAGACATGCCCAATGAAATGCCCTCCATGAACGACACCAGTTGTGTCAACAGACTGGTGTGTGCATGGAGGACACTCAGCATTGATGTCTGCCGTACATGGATCTGTCTAAGCAAGTCCACAGACTCCTCACTCAGGGCAGCAGGGGATACAGGGGCAGGGGGTGCGGTGCCTGGCACAAAGGAGACATTCTCCCGAACACGGGAGCCTCCACTGACCTCTGGGATGGGAGCCGATGGGAGGGTGGTGATGGTGGTGGTGGGGGCGGTGGCAGGTACAGCCTCGCAAGCTGGGGTTTTGTGGCTGCTGACACCCGCCTCTTCAAGGGAGTCATCCTCCAAGGATGGTGCTGAGGACTCCTCGGTGTGGCTCCACTCGCCCTCCATGCCACTGGGTCCCTCTGAATCCTCGCCTTCTGTCCCAGTCAGGCTCTGTGGCTCCTCCTGGTCCGTGGAGCTGTCCCCTCCTGTGGCTGTGGATGTATCTGGATAGAATTAGGAAAAAAGAGAACAACATCATTCACCTGCACTGACTGCACACGCCACAGTGAGTACATCACATCACAGGGCAAGCCATGGCATCATCAGCTAAACACTGCTCAAAGTGCTCACACTGTTTAGAATAAGCCAATTGTCAGTCTCACCATCAACCATGGCACTCATATCCCTCCTGGACTTGCACGCTTATGTCTGTTGCATGTTGGATGCTAATACCCCAATGTGCTGACATGCACCACCCACACATTTGTTGGACATGCAAGTGAACATGTAGGAGTATGTCACTATACACACAACACATCTCTTGCCACTGACTCAGTACAGGTGTCAGAATGAAGGGATGGGTAGAGACTTATTTCATATGCTTGTGATGCATGCCAGCAACACACACTATGATGTTCTCATGTCCTGATAGTCAATGCCACAATGGGGTGCATGGAGAACACTTGAACACAATGCAGGATCACTCATAGCAAGTTAAATGCCATGGCACTGGCATGCCTGGAAAGTCTGTCAACACTGTCTCCTGTCACAGGGGCAGGGCATCCAGACAACAACAGTATGCACTGTGTCACGATCATAGCTCAGGGGTAAAGCAAACTCTGCAGCTGACAAGTGCACTTGCCCATACCCTGCAAACAACATATCCCCGACCCAGAAGACCCCACATCATACAAATCAGACATATGAGTCTCTGCGAACACAACTCCCTGTACATTAGCACATCACAGTCTGCTGTGCATATAACCCAGCTACCTGAAGTGCACAGTTGCATACACCATTGTGCACTGTCAAGTGATCACACACCTATATGTCACACAGGTCTTGTCTCTCATAGTCACATCTCAGATGTCCTGCTGACCCTCAAACTCATGAACACCCCAGTTGTACGTAACAGAAAGCCACACCACAATGACACAGGGGCAGACACCTGAAGGCACATGTCACTAAGCACAACCTGTAAGTTGATACACAGGAGTGGGATTACAGAGTGTTCCTAAATGCCCTTGAGTAGGCATGACTGCCCAGATCTATGTGAAACAGTGTTTAGCCCTGGACAGTAGTCAGGTGGCTAAGCAAGTGTGACACACTTGATATACATACTCCTGAGGCATACAAATTGGAGTCCCCTGCTGCATGGGTTTGTTTGAAATACCCCTGCCACATGTGGCGAGTCAGACCAGCAATTGAAACACATATCAAGGGCACACACAGATCACATGTCAGATCTCAGGTATTGTGTAAACAATTGACCCACCCATGAAACACACAACAGAGTCACGGTAACAGATGCTGTCCGGAAGCTGAAGCATAGCTGACTGCAGGGACACAGTGCCCTAGTGACACAAGCAACAGACTGTAGGGGCCACACCTGTGGATCAGATGAGGAGGGTGCATCACACAATTGAGGGACATGAGTATTGGACTACAAGACCTACGTAATGTGGAAGTGTGACAAGGCCAAAAGACTGCAATTAGCATGTCAGACATAGTGCACAGATTAGGCATTCTTGCTGCTGTCTGGCCTTCAGCTGCCCATCCAGGTCCGGGAAGACCACCGCCAGGTTATGGAGCATGTGGGGGGTCAGGGTCCGGTGTCTGCCCCTGCTGCGAGGATGCGACAGCTTCAGCTGGACCCTTGCGATCCTTCGGGTCCAGCCCCAAAGGTCCTGCCACCTCTTCTGGCAGATGCGGATCCGGTGCTTGTAGACCCCCATCGATCGAACTGCCCGGGCGATGGTAACCCATATCTCCTGCTTCTGGTGGGCATCAACCTGTGAGGATGACAAAGTTAAAAGTCCATTAACACACATGCCCCATATTTGTGCTGCACACAGTTGGATATACATGTCATCATCATAAAGGAAAATGAGTGACACAGGTAGTGCACCCATGGAAAAGAACAAATGCCCTGCATGTCTGGCTTGTTAACAATGCCTGGGAAGTTGAAGCTTGCACAAATGCACTTTAGCTGCAGAACACCTGTTCATTACATGTACCTACACACTTTGGGGGATGAAAGTGAGTATGCTTGCCACTGGTGTACACACTGCTAGTACTGCTAGTCAGAGAACATGCACAATTAGGAAGGCAGTAGACTGCACACTCACCTGCTCCCCTGGTTTCCCATACAGCTTGCTGTACTGTGGAAGGAGCCCGTCCAGCAGGGCCTGGTTCTCCTCCTCAGTGAAGGCTGGGGCCCTCTCCAGAGTATGTGCCATAGCAGTAGCCAGAGGATGCAGAGACAGCAGCAGTGGTATCAAGGATGTGATCCAGTAGCATGTAGTGCAGGCAAGTGAGCTTCCTGGGGGACAGCCAGCCTATATCTGTGCTGCAGAGGCAGACTCTGTGCCATGTGTCCCCAGTGATAGGTCCAACACGGTTGCATTCTATGAATCTGGCCAATCCATGGAAATGAACGACTCGTACACGTCTTCCGCATCGTTCAAATCTTCACCTTCATAAAACCTAAGGAATTGCAACATTGTTGTAGGCATCCAACTGAATTTCCAGAGCACAACTCATTCAAGTTTTGAATCTGCATCCGTCTCCATGACAGTCCAGAGCCAATGGGTGCGCCCGGCTTGGTCAACTGACTGTGCAATGCGTATTTTGAAAATACACATGCACCTGTCTCCATACGATTCAATGGCCAAGGCGTACGCCTGTCTCGGACCATGCCTACCCGACGTGCATGCATGATAGTCACCCGCGTCGGGCCTCATTGCAGTCAATGGCAAAGCATACGCACGGCTCGGTCATGAACCGTGCAATGCAAACGCATTGTCACCTGCGTCGGGCCTCATTGCAGTCAATGGCAAAGCGTATGCACGGCTCGGTCATGAACCGTGCAATGCGTACGCATTGTCACCCGTGTCGGGCCTCATTGCAGTCAATGGCAAAGCGTACGCACGACTCGGCCATGAACCGTGCAATGCATACGCATTGTCACCCACGTCAGGCCTCATTGGTGTGACTATTTGACGGCTTCAGCACACAATTACTTGCCAGGGACTCAGGTGCACACCTACCACACTACAGCAGTGGCCACACAGTGTCCCATGGCATGCAAGGCTGCATTCCCTGTGTGTTGGGGGGGCAACATTTGGTTTGTTGTGTGGCACTTTTGTTCAGCCACTCCCAGGCTGTGCACGTGTTCATGGGGCAGAATCCTTTGTGTGTTGTGCACATTACCACTGTGATGTGCAACTGTACAGTTATGGGCATGAGTCATGGACATAGTTGCAGGTAGGATATGTTTAGGACATGTCACATACACCCTGAGTCCTGGGGGTGATGGCATGTACGTCACAGTGAGACCTGTAACCACAATTCTGATGTACACCCACAGTCTAAATGCATGTTGTGTCTCAGATGTGGCTGATCAAATGTGCCTAATGGGAGACAGTCTCCACATCCATGTTGTTTGTGCATCAACCTTGATGTTGTGTGTGTGTCTAAGAGACATACATGTAGGGCCTGCAGAGACAACAGTGGCCACTACCTGTGGGACTCACGGTTGCCTTGTGGCGTGTACATGATACGCCATGTCATGACAGTGTTGATGTGGCAATACAGGGACCCTGGGTATCTGCATGACAAACATCTGTGATGCCTGGGAGACATCAGGCCTCACTTGTCACTGTGGTGTGTGTTTGTAACATCACAGCAGTACATAGGTAGGGTGACACAGCCCAATGATTGGCCATTGCACTACATGGGACTTATGTGGACATGTGGACTTGAGATGTGAGGTGATGGCCATGTGAGTGACATATGTGTCCATGCCCAACAGCACACACCTCAGTACATTGTGTATTGGCATGATGTATCAGGTGATATTTTGCTTGATCATAGCCACATGGGTGGATGAACCGACAATCATCCTTTGTGCATCTCTGTTCTGCAGGGCACCAGCTGTCCATAGACCGTTACCAGACCTTGAAACCATGCAGGAACGTGACTGCATCCGACGGTACCGCTTCACCAGGTCACTGATTGAGGAGTTGGTGGAGCAGTTGGTGCCACATCTGCTACCTGGCAGGACATACCCTACAGCACTGACCCCAGAGGTGAAGGCAGCCCTGCACTTCTTTGCTACAGGTACCTTCCAGTACACTGTGGCTACTGCTGGTGGTATGTCGCAAACTATGTTTAGTCGTGTGCTACGCGATGTCTTGGAGGGGAAGCTGCATTTCCTTGACCTGTACATCAAGTTCCCTAGCCCAGCTCAACTCCCTGAAATAAAGGATGCCTTTTATACACTGGCGAGGATGCCGAACGTCATCAGATCCATTAATGGTACACATGTGGCCCTGATACCACCACAGGCACATGAGCAGGCATACCGGAACAGGAAACATTTCCACTCCATCAATGCTCTGGTGGTATGTCTTGCAGACATATATATCACACATGTGTGTGCATGTTTCCCTGGTTCTGCGCACGATGCCTACATCATGAGGAGTAGTCGCATTACAACGCTGATGTCACAGATGCCAGACCAGCGTGCCTGGCTTGTCGGTGTGTACCGACTGTTTACCATTGTGAGTGTTTGGCAATGTTGTATTCTGCCCTCCTTCAAAACTCTGCTAATTGTTCAATTGTTTGTGTGTAGGTGACTCCGGATACCCCAACATGCCGTGGTTGCTGACACCCCTCAGGAACCCTGTGACACCAGTCGAGATGCGCTACAATGAGGCACATGGTCGGAGCAGGAGGGTGATTGAGCGGACATTTGGCCTCCTGAAAAGCCGCTTCCGCTGCCTGGACAAGACCGGAGGGGTCCTCCCAATTGACCCTGCAAAGGTGTGCACAATTATCCTTGTATGCTGCATGCTACACAACCTGGCAGTGCGGAAGAAGTTGCCTCTCATCCAGGTTGACGATGACCGACCTCCGCCACCTGTGGAGGATCCAGGTCTGGGACACGATGCCAGTGATGATGATGATGAGGGTGACGTCCGCACACAGCTCAACAACAACTTCTTCACCTGAATGTGAGTTTACAGGGTTGTTATGTCAATGTATGGAGTTAGCCTGAAATGTGTTGTGGCTGCTCTGTTGCTGTTTGAGTGTGTCTGTGTGCCACTTGACTGGATGCGTGCAGTGATGTGTCCATTCAGGTGGTCTGTACTCCACAATAGTGTATAACTGCTAACTTGTTTCTGTGTAGGTTTCATGTTTTGTGCATGTGTATTGCATTTCTCTCCTGTTCTGCTGTGCTTTTGACTGTCTCTTGTGTCTGTCCTTCACAGCGTACTTTGCCTGTTGTTTGGTCAACACTGACCCCCAACACCCAGAATCCAACACCAGTGTTGGAGTTGTCAATTCTCATCAAGTGATGTGCCACACACCCCTGGACTTCAATTCTCAGACACTTTGTGACCGTGTGTCCACTGTAACGTACAATTACCTTGCAACTATTTTGGAATAATCATGTTGCTGATGTGTAATGAACCTGTGCTATGCTTTGTTAGGTGTGTTGTCTGTCTTCCCACATCTGAGTGACATTTGCTTACCTCACCTGTGGACTTGCTACCACTGACTGTGGATAGGTGTTGTGTCTGTGCATACCAATGTGTTTCAGGTCAACATCATTGTGTGCGATGAGTTACATGGACATGGCGAGTATAGGTTGTGGTGCCACAGTGGTGTGTCTCCCTCGCATGTGTCACATATCCATGACTCACATAATGGTGGTCACATTGTTGTAGTATTTGGCATGCACTGTGTTGTTTAGTAGATCAACATCTCCATGACACATGACAAGTTGGAATCAGAACAGAGGCAGGTATGGTGTACTGGTGAGTTTATTTACACACATGTGAGAGGATAGTGCAAAGGATGGTGGGTGCTGTACATTGGGTTTTGAATCCAAAGTTCACAGTAGAGTTGGAAGTGTTGGTAGATGAAATGTCCAGAGTAAAGTCCACAGTCATCTGCTACATTGGACCAACATGAACCCTCCATGTCATGTAGGCGAGTTGTGTCAGATACGACAAGGTGAATGGGTTGCGCACAAAGAACATTGTCCAGAACAGGTTTAGAGGCCCTGGGGGATGTGCTGGGACATTTGCATCTCACATGTCCTTCTTAGGATGACCCCTCTTCTTCTTGGGGGGGGGGGATCCTCAGGTGCAGGCCTCTGCAGTGCAGGGGACTCTCCGCCAGAGTCATCCTCCCTCCCTGTGGTACTGGCAGATGGTGTGGCAACAGATGTTGTGGCCACACAGGGAGGTGTGGACATGTTGTGCTGATCTGATGGAGGCATTGGAGTATGTCCCGATGCACCGCAGTAAGTGCATCCCACTTTGCCTCCAAGCGGGCAAAGTGGGCAGTCTGCTCCTGTTGAATGTCCTTGAGAATCCCCACTACCTGGCCAAATCCTTCGTTGCTTTCCTGGTACGCATCAATGATGCGTGCCAGTTGAGGGTTATCATGCAGTCCAGACTCCTCTGCAAGGCACGCCCTCTGCCTCCCACCCCTCCCAGCACCCCTATCCACACGGGCAGGACCAGCGGCTGCACGCACAGGTGACACTGGGATCCCTTGGGTGGTGTTGCTGGTGGTGTTGTCTGTAGCTTCCTGGGGGTCCTGTGTCCCTGTGCTGTCGGTGTTCTGTGGCCTTGGTCTGTTCGTGTTGGCGGGGGTGCCCTTTCTATTTCCAGATGCTGGAGGCGTGGGTACAGGGGGTGCAGATGTTGGTGCTACTGGTGCTGCATGATGACTCACACCGGAGGTGCCAGCAGCGGCGTAGCTAGGGGGGGGCGGACCGCCCCTGGCGGCACCCTTTTGAGGGCGGCGGCCGCGTGTCACTGGCCCGTGGCGGCGGCCTTTATAATTTAATTGGGGACACAGCACTCACTGACACTACTGTCAGCATGTTTGAAGTCCAAGCGCGCCTGCTTGCAAAATGCGAATGCTGCCTGCAGCGCACGCACTGCCACCTAGCATAGTGGCAGTGCAGTGCGCGACGTACCGCGTTTGTGGTTGGCTGAAGGTCCATCTCAGGGCCATCATTGGTAGCTCGTGAGCGCTACCAATGACTGCCCTGGGCATAATGTTTGGCCAGCCCTCGCGCCAGAGCGTGCAAGAGGCCAGTGAATGTCAGCAGCAGACACGCCAACTAAGGCTCTCTCTGTGCTCTCAACAACCCGCCACCCGCCACAAACCGCTGCAGCAAACACCCCCGGTCGTCGGCCTCCTTATATTTTTCCAGCACCCCCCATCTCTCCAGGGTTGAGCTCTGAAATCTTTTAGATTCCTAACACAGAAAAGCCCTGTCGAGTCTGCGGATCTGCTGCTGAAACGGCCAGGAGTGTTGTTTGAATGTACACAGTCCTTTGACACCCCCTGGAGATTTCCGAAACAGCTTGAGCGAAGGGTTTGTGAAAAGCTTCTTCTATCATTTTTGGCCTGGAAGCACGTGATCTCATTATTGAATTGTGAGAGTTCGCCGGCAGTGCACGAGAGCAGAGGTAATACATAGTTTACCAAACTCATTGAACCCATTCAAAAATCTACACAAGTTTACATTTTCTTAACAAAATAAAGCACCACCCCTCCGGCTGTACCTACTCAAACTCTTTCACAGTTTCAAAACTGGCAAAGGCGTAATTCCAAACATATAGTGAGAGTGTCATTCTTGCAGACTAGTTATTAAAGCACTGCCTGTTCCTGAAGTCGGAACAAAACACTCAAAACTAAATTTAACTTAAGGCATAAACAGTATAATACTTAAGCTGAGCACTTTACTTGACATGGTTCCTTAATATTCTTTGAAGTGTATGTTTGCTCTAAGCCCTTTACAGTCTTAACATTAAGGATATGTTGATTCTGTCAAATGCATTTGTACAACAATTTATGACTTAATCAAAGGCAAATTATTAGTCATTATTATGCCCGATAAATGGAAGGGGGAGGGGGGGATCAAAAATTGTGTATACTAAAGTTGCAAGAAAAAAAATCCCAGAATCTGACCTTTACTGACTTAAGTCATTTAAAAATTGCCAGCTCATCAGAACAACCCAATCTCAGTTCTATTTAATCCAATAACTCCTTGTTGTAATCCAACACATTTTTAATGTACAGTCAATAGGCTACAGTCTGGGTGTGCTACTTCATTCATTTCACTTCATGGTGAAAATCCCTCAGTTCACTTATTCAAATTTCTCTTCCTTTAAACAGCAGTGAATGAACTGCTTGTTTGATAGTAAGTCTCTCTCAGGGCACTCAGTATTCGTCGATCTCTTCTATCCAGTCACCCTGAAAGTGCATGCACTTACTGGGGCTACTCTCAGCTCTCTTCCCACACAGTTCTATCATTCCCCACTTTCTCTCAGTGCTACAGACATGTATAGTGCCAAATGAGGTAAGCAAGGTAAACCTTGTAACCTCCATGCTGCCAAAATATTGAATACTGGTGGTACACCTGAGCGCTAGGTATCTGAGGGCCCACCTCTCAGTTTGCAGTGCTCAAGTTGAGGAAGGGAGTCTAGTCTCCTGAAACAGTTTATTGTATCATGAACTTTGTATTTCTGTTAGGATAAGCCTGAGAGACGCCTGCAGTAGTGCGTGCTCTCTATTTAAGTACTAACCAGAGACCACGCTTATGAAGACCTCTTCGATGTCCACTCTTACTCTCACCCAACTGACTAATGGTCTCCTTCACCTTAGCCACAGCTTCATCATTCCAATTATATCACATCACAGGAAGGTTTAGTCCTGGTTAGCACTAAACCATTCTACTCAGACTGACTGCCACATAAACCTTTTGCATGGCTAAACAGAGTAAAAAGGTGATGAAATATATTCTCAATGTATAAAGAAGACAAAGGTCGCTTTGATTTGCAGTCTGACTAATTGCACCAGAGGTACTGTGTCGTGCACCAGTGCGACTTCCGCTAAGCACTCTTCTCTAAGCACCATGATATGAACCAGAACACTGCATTGTAGTGGACCATGACATACAACTAGGTCACAAAGGAGGCTTGAGGCTATGAAAAAAGTTGAGACCGGAGATTACGCACAACGATTGACTGGGCCATACAGTCTGATTGGCATTTCTAGTACACATTATGGGGGTAAAGGTTTATGTCTACGCTTTAGGTGTTAAAAATTATTTTCTTTTTTAGCAGGCATCTTGAGACTTCTAGTTACACAGATCCCGATGTGAGGATGAAGACTTGTCCTAGACAGCGATACCTTTATCTCTTTCTAGCTTGTTTGGGTGTGGTAAGCAAAGGCTTCATTACATTCCCCCACATACAGGTTGAGCATTTGGAGTAACCAGTAACTGATGAGAAAGTTGGGTAGGCTATTAGAACTATTAAAGTAAACAAAGCTCCAGGCAAAATGGCTATACAGATGGTTTCCAGGAAATATTTGACCCAAAATGTAGCTAAATTAAATAATTGTTTTCCAATATCATGACCCATCACACCATCTGTGTGCGAAATTGATGTTGCATTAACACTGCAACTTACGAAGGATCCATAAAGGTGCTCTTCCCATTGATCAAACAGTACAGAAAATCATTAGCCTCTAGACTTAAAATCTTGCACCGGGATTGGTTCCTCTGGACCAGTCATGGTTTGTCAGGAAAAGACCGACACAATAATGTGCACAAGATTGTCCACCTTGTTGAGAAAGTGCAAGCGATATTAGTCACACTTGACGCTGATAACGTTTTTAACCAGTACCCCGTTTGTTGTGGTTGATTGTGGGTCCGTCCCAGGGCCCAGTGGAGGACCAGAGCCAACCCAAGAGGAACTTCTACAGTGCATCAAAGGTATCTCCACAGTTGTTTTTTGGAACGTGTGAAGACAGGAAATAAAGGAGAGGAGCAGACAGGTAAGTCCACCCGGCAAGCATGTTTAAAATTATGCAAATGGCAGTTTTGCCCCTCAATACCACACGTGATGGTTGGCACCTGAAAGGATACAAGCATCCATTAACATGGGTCCCAGTCTGCTATTTAATAGTTTTCTTTACCATTAAGGCATTTTCGAGATTTACCATGATATGGATCGGTAATCCCACAAACATCCTTTTATTTATAAGACATGTCACTGTCATGAGTGTAAAATCTGAAAATTTTCAAGAAGCAACAGTGTCGAGATTTTAGTAGTTATTGTGGCATTGATAATGCATTGTTGGGGAAAGCTAATGCTACCTGGAATTTAAAATCACTGATAAGGCATTAGTGGAGGAAGATCATGCGTACCTCAACACTGATAAGGCCCTTCTGTGGTAAGGCCATACTGCTGAGGTCCTGTAGAAATGAGGCGGTGCTGGTAAGGCAAATTGGCGGGGCCTGGGATTCTCAAGGAATGAGAACACATCAGTTAAGAGGCTGGCACTGTTGATAGGCCTGGATGCTTTGGTGGATGGTGACGCTGTAACTCTGCAGGGTCGTACTTTGTTGTTGCTATAGTGCCTTGCGGCTGTGGCGGGCCACCAGTGCGACTCTCAATTAATGCAGGCTGGTGACAAGATACTGAGATCTTAGAAATCTCCCTTGACTTGAATTGAACTTAGCTGTTGTACACACTCCAACTTAGATCGGCACCAAGCAGTACGCACTAAGAGTTTGGCAGAAACACTCTCGCTGCAATGGTGTGGATCTGACTGTTGAGACTGGTGTGACTCTGTTCTAAGGCCAGGCTATATGTGTACCACCCCGCTCCCACCTTCCCTCACTAGTTCATGCTGTTCTGAGTTTGTCATTGCATTATTGTACCTCAAGTCAGAGCACATCCCGTTTGTGCACGTCCCCACTGCTTTAATGGGGGGACCATGATGTTTGGTCATTTAATGTCAGCTGTAGATGATGGATCCCCGAACAGTGTCATGTATGTGCATGTTTGCATTGCGCTGAGGGGCTTACCAGGTAATCCTTCACGCAGCTCTCTGATGGATTTCACATGCAATTTTTCTGAGTCCCCAGATAGATCATGCAGTCTGTGTGTTCTCCTTTGTACTGCCGGTCACCAGTGTATTCAACTGTGTAGCCTTGGACCATGTCATGTATGTGTATGTAACTTGCATGATCGAGGTAACTATTAGCGGCAATACTACGTGTCTCTCGGACCTCTTTCAAGTGTTCCCCGTCCTTTTTCCCCAGCACCCCCCCACCTCCCCCGAGGGGCGGCAACCTGAGGGATAGCCCCGGGCGCCACAAGCTCTAGCTACGCCTCTGGGTGCCAGGTTGTTCGTCGTCATCCAAAGAGGACAGAGACAGATTCAAACCAGAGAGCTGAGGGTCCACCAGAGTCTGGGACTGGGACTCCTCTTCATTTGGGGCTGTGTCCCTAGCACCACCTGTGTTTGGAAGAGACACACAATGTAAGTTAGGTTTCTACAGGCATCAATGGTTCACAGACATGACATTTTCTACTGTACGTCCGGATGCCTGCCTGTACACTGCTTTGTCCAGGCTTGTCACGGACAGAGATTGATATTGTTGTCGCACATTGCCCAGCCAAAATTAAACATTTCAATGTGCATGTCAAAGTGTGTGTATGCCCAGCTCATGTATGGATTTGTCTGTACATGACCGTTACTACTCAAGGGCCATCACGTTGCTGACACAGGTGTGTCATCCCTGTACACATGTGAGCTTTAACAAGGACATACGTGCTATTCCACTGAGGATATGTTGTAGTATTGGGGCATGTGTTGTAGCAGATTTTGCTAGTCTTTGTGTGCCACATTGGTGTATTGGTACGACATGGTCACAGTCCGGTATGCCTGTGATCTCTTTGGAGGAAGTGTTTTTTTTACAGTGTTCCTAGTTCCCATCTCAGTTCATACAAGTGATGATGTCACCATCGTTAATGAGTCTGGTGCTGAGTTTTGTACGTGCATATGTAATTTGGCTTGTCAATGTTCTCCATGGTGACATGGATTGGGCAAGGTAGCTTTTCAATGTTCATGACAGTGACGGCCGGTGGTGTGTGTGTTGCAGTTTGGCTGCTGTGAGTAGCATGTCTCCTCCAATGCAGTCCAGGCTAGACCAAGGTGCCGATCACGATCCGGTAAAAAATTCCCCCGTGCGACTCGTATCGGGTCTTTTTACCGTACGAATCGTACAAGTGCCGTACGAACTGGCAATCACGATTCGCTTGGTAAAAAGTCCATACGACCCGCACCGGGAATCATTCCCCACACGTCCTCGGGTCGGAAAATGTGTCCGACACGTCCTCGGACGATTTACCTTACAAACGTGAAAAGCCAAGTCCGACCGAGGAATCACGATCCATCCCGTGCGTCCGAGCGTACAACCGTATGGAAAAAACACCGTCCGCACCGAACACCAATAGCAACCATGGAGACATGTGCCCGCATACGCGCCCAACACTCCCCCCAGCCCCCGTACGTCCGACACGTACCCCCCGTATATGTATACCCCCACCCGTCTATGTACACCCCAGTACGTTCCAGTCGTACCCCCACCCCAGTACGTGTCGTACCACCGTCAATGTAAACCCCCCCACCCCTGTACGTGTCGTACCACCGTCAATGTACACCCCCCCACCCCTGTACGTGTCGTACCACCGTCTATGTACACCCCAGTACGTACCAGTCGTACCCCCACCCCAGTACGTGTCGTACCACCGTCAATGTACACCCCCCCACCCCTGTACGTGTCGTACCACCGTCAATGTAAACCCCCCCACCCCTGTACGTGTCTTACCACCGTCTATGTACACCCCAGTACGTTCCAGTCGCACCCCCACCCCTGTACGTGTCGTACCACCGTCAATGTACACCCCCCCACCCCTGTACGTGTCGTACCACCGTCAATGTACACCCCCCCACCCCTGTACGTGTCGTACCACCGTCTATGTACACCCCAGTACGTTCCAGTCGTACCCCCACCCCAGTACGTGTCGTACCACCGTCAATGTACACCCCCCCACCCCAGTAAGTGTCGTACCACCGTCAATGTAAACCCCCCCACCCCTGTACGTGTCGTACCACCGTCTATGTACACCCCAGTACGTTCCAGTCGCACCCCCACCCCAGTACGTGTCGTACCACCGTCAATGTACACCCCCCCACCCCTGTACGTGTCGTACCACCGTCAATGTACACCCCCCCACCCCAGTACGTGTCGTACCACCGTCAATGTACACCCCCCCACCCCAGTACGTGTCGTACCACCGTCAATGTACACCCCCCCACCCCTGTACGTGTCGTACCACCGTCTATGTACACCCCAGTACGTTCCAGTCGCACCCCCACCCCAGTACGTGTCGTACCCCCCGTGTACCTACACCCCAGTATGTTCGAGCCACACCCCCACCCCAGTACGTGTCACAGCCCCGTCTACCTACACCCCAGTACGTTCCAGTCGTACCCCCACCCCAGTACGTGTCGTACCACCGTCAATGTACACCCCCCCACCCCTGTACGTGTCGTACCACCGTCAATGTACACCCCCCCACCCCTGTACGTGTCGTACCACCGTCAATGTACACCCCCCCACCCCAGTACGTGTCGTACCACCGTCAATGTACACCCCCCCACCCCTGTACGTGTCGTACCACCGTCAATGTACACCCCCCACCCCTGTACGTGTCGTACCACCGTCAATGTACACCCCCCCACCCCTGTACGTGTCGTACCACCGTCTATGTACACCCCAGTACGTTCCAGTCGTACCCCCACCCCAGTACGTGTCGTACCACCGTCAATGTACACCCCCCCACCCCAGTACGTGTCGTACCACCGTCTATGTACACCCCAGTACGTTCCAGTCGTACCCCCACCCCAGTACGTTCCTGGCGCACCCCCAACACAACCTCCTAAGTACGGAGCGCACCCCATGCCCCAACATCACAACCGCATGTACGAGTCGTACAAAGCCACACACAAGGACCAAATCGTACAACCAAATGGCCCATGTACACACCGTACACACGCTCAAAACGCACGTACACAACAAGGACAAAACAAAACAACTCAACAATACACCATTCGAAAGGCACACAGCCACTAAACATGGCCAACAACCACTAAAATAACACAATCACTGACCTGCAACTGTCAAAAACAAACAGAGGCCCAATACACCACCACTCCTTATAACACACCCACCCAAAATTCAAACACTGCCACACCCACCCATGGACCAATAAAAAGGGCCCACACACACAAACCATGAGCCTTTGCAACAGACCCACTGCTGCCAGACACCACAGAACCAGACTACAAGCGACACCACATCTTACACTTGCACACCTTCACACGACCACCCTCACAAACACCCTCTCATCACATTCACACACACACACAACCATCCACACCCCCCCCCAACATCCACACCCCCCCCACACCCACACCATCCCCACCCACACCCCTCACCATGCCCACTACCAAGAATCCAAAGTTCAGTCACCGAGAGTTGGAGGTCCTTGTTGATCAAATCCTCAGAGTCGAGCCACAGATCTTTGGAACATTGGTCAGAAGCACCAGCCAGGCAGCCAAAACAGCCATGTGGCAGACCATCGTCGATGCTGTGAATACTGTTGCGGACACCAGGAGGACCAAGCAGGATTGCCAGAACAGGTGGTACGATCTGCGGAGGAGGGTCAGAGCCAAGAGACAGGAGGAACACGACCAGGCCAACGCCACCGGAGGAGGGCCCTCCCGCAGACCCGTACAGTACCATCCCTGGGAGGAGAGGGTGATGGCCATACTGCCGGTGGAGGCAGTTGAAGGAGTAGAAGGACTCCGAGACCCGGGTGAGTACACAAACAACGCACCTCACATGGGGGGAACTGCAACCACAACCAAAATTAATAACAGGCACGCAAACACCACAAGCCATCGCATTACTCAACCACACTCCATGAGCAGGCACATGCCACTGCTGCCACCATGCCCCATGCACCCAGCTGGACAATGTCAAGTCACAGGCCACAGAAGACAACAACACATGACACGGTAACCCGGATGGCGGGAGGCTGGGCACCAAGAATCACATAGTGCGACTCCAAAGCAGACAACAATGCCCTCTGCCCATATGGCCTAGGTCACAGCCAGACAAACACTGTGTCCCAACACAGGAATGACTTGCCAGCAAATGGCGGATGCCTTGCATCAACACATGGGGGTGAAGGCACTGTTTTGCACATGCCAGCAGCTAATGAGCAGCCAACAGTGTGAAAGAGTGGCAGCACACACCACCACAGCAGCAGCGCACAGACACACAGCAGACAAAATGGGTGCCTGGAGATCAGAAACAAACTCACATCAACAGGCCAAGGGCCACTCAAAGATCTGCTAACAGTGTGTGCCCAGGAAGCTGGGTCAAGGTGACAGAGGGTGACACACGGAGGGAGGGAGAGGGGGACACAGAGGGAGGGAGAGGGGGACTGAGAGGGAGGGAGACACAGGAAGATGGACAGAGGGAGGAGGCTGACACACAGAGGGAGGGAGAGGGGGACAGAGAGGGAGGGAGAGGGGGACTGAGAGGGAGGGGGACACAGGAAGATGGACAGAGGGAGGAGGCTGACACACAGAGGGAGGGAGAGGGGGACACAGAGGGAGGGAGACACAGGAAGATGGACAGAGGGAGGAGGCTGACACACAGAGGGAGGGAGAGGGGGACACAGAGGGAGGGAGACACAGGAAGATGGACAGAGGGAGGAGGCTGACACACAGAGGGAGGGAGAGGGGGACACAGAGGGAGGGAGAGGGGGACACAGAGGGAGGGAGAGGGGGACACAGAGGGAGGGAGAGGGGGACAGAGAGGGAGGGAGAGGGGGACAGAGAAGGAGGGAGACACAGGGAGAGCAAATCAGTCCTTTGGTGTGTGGGAATGTCTGCTCGTCAGCAGGTGGACTGCGTGCATGTAGACAAGGGTGCCCAGTGCCAGAACCCCCCCTCTTCATCATGGCAAAACGCAGGGCCATGTTACAACCTGTACACGAGCACAAGGACAGCCACCTGCATCATATGAGTGTGTGGATCCACTCCATGTGCACATGTACAGTGCTACAAGGAAGGCGCAAACGCATAGCTCGGCACACATGCACACTCCACTGCTGACTGCAGTCACACTTGACGCAGCAAGTAAGACTGTGCCACACATAGTTAAAGGGGCCAAATTGGTGCCCAAGGGACACACACATGCACAAGTGCACTGTGAGTGGAATGCAAGACAGATCCTAATTCCAAGAGGAAATGTGCCAACTTTGTAACGGATGAAACATGGATGTTGCATGGATCAAAAGTAACATTGTCTCTCTCACACACAGGTCAACGTCGTGCTGCACCCCCCAACACTGGGGGGGAACACTCACAGGACCCGGATCTGCAGGAGACCGATCCCACCGGCAGCGACCACTCTCACCACTCTGCGGACGACCCCGACCGACCTGGCCCCTCTGGTGTTCAACCACCTGCAGCACCTGCGTCAGGTACAACCGTGCCAACCACCACCCCCACTCCTGCCACATCCCAGGAGACACCCAGGATCCCTGCCCCAACACCACAATGCAGCCAGGCTCGCCAGGAGGGACACGGTGTCCCGGGCACCCAGGAGGAGGCAGGCGACAACGCCAATGCCACCCCTCAGGGGTCCCGGAGACCCCATGTGCCCACAAGTGCAGGCCAGACGCAAGTGGGCAGGGGTGGTGGGAGTGGAGAGCGGCGGAGGCGCGAGCCTGACCAGTTGGCTGGGGATCCGGTATTTTCCCATGTCCGTAACATCCTGGACTCATACCGGCAGGACACCACGGGCATGGCCCAGGTTGTGTCCGTCCTCGAGGGGATCAAGGTCCAGCAGGCCCAGCAACATGCGGAGCTAATAGCCTGTCTACAGCTACACCAACGGAGGATGGAGGACAGACAGGCTGAGCAAGTGACGGCGTCCCAGGGGATTCACGCTGAACTCCGTCGGATGGCCGACACCATGGCCGACCCTCCCTGTGCCAGAAGGCGGAGAACATCACCACCCACAGGGAGGGATCATGAGGAGGAGGAGGAAACATCCGACGGAGCATCCCAGACGTCGTCACGGCCTGCTGCTGAGGTTCCCCGCAGGAAGCCGGGTCGTCCACGGAAAGGACCGTGAGGGTGGCTGCTACATCACCATCTCCCAGGACACCTGGCCTGGCACCTGGCCCACTGGAGCAACAGCATCACAGCATCAAGAGACATTCTCTGCCACATGGCCCTGCTGGTCACTGGCTGACCAATGTTGACAAAGACTGTGGCATGGACTCTGAGGATTTCCAATGGCAAGGACACCAACTCCCCTACTGAACTTTGGATTCCCTAATCCCGGAAAGGCCCTCACTTGGCCCCCCCCCCCCAATAATAAATCACACTATTAAGAGTAGATGCCTGCTGGTAGCATTATTACCTAACATGTGTCTTGTACAGTCTAAACATGCCTGAGTCATCTGTTCACTTCAACCATCCACACCCTGGGGCCTGAGTCTGGCACAGGACACATGGGTCACAGTTTTCTAGGCAAGACAGACATGGAGCACCATACACACCCGTGATGGTCAGAACCAGCTGAGGGGGTGGCCGAACAACCGTGCTGACAGACACATTGAGTACAGCAACAGTCATGCGCAGAGGTCAGGGATCCTGGCCCGTGTCCTGGGGGGCACCCAGGTACGTGTAGACAGGTGGCAGAACCATGTCCTGCAAGCTTGAGTCCGGTGGATGCAGAGAATGGGGTCATGGACAACGTTGGATGCATGGGGATGGCACATGTCACAATACCCACACAGTCATGGACATCATGCCCATTACACAGTCTCAGCACACACACACAGCTTGCATCTTGCCACTCGACACATTGACACATAGCCACAATCAGGGAATACCATGCCAGACATGCAGGATGCACCGTGCCAACACACCAGCATTGACTGAGAAGAGGCACCTTGGAGGCATAGGGACACCTTTAATAGTCATGTGTTTGGGATTGCAGAGGCAACTTGAAGTACACATGAACACATCATGTGGAGTAACATGTGGCTCCAACACTGGCACCCCCCTTCTGCAGCACAAATGCGTGATAGCCATGGAACTGGCACACAAGTGTCGGATAATAGCTAAATACCCACAGCTGCTCACGGAGAGCCTGCCATACACCATACATCCGCTGATGTGGAAGTCCCACGCCATGTCAAGACAATGTTAACCGTATGTGTCCGAGGGCAGTGTCACACACATTGATGCCTTCATCACAATCCACCATCCCATCACTGATGACTGACAACCAGGCAGCCCATCTATTCAGGTGTACCCAGCTGCATGTCGTGTCCCATGGGGATGCCACATGTCTGCAGAGGACCCAAACCCCGACCGGGGCAGTGTGCACACATCGTGAACAACTGCCACACCCAATACACCCCAGATGCATCCCTTACCCCATGGAGACTTCCAAACGTGTCCGTGCCTGTAACGCTGAGTCAGCCCACGATGCCATGTCCATGAGGAATAGCAGTGCCACAACAATGCAACCAGCAAACGGCATGCGCAGGTACCTGGGGAAGAGAGACACACAAGAAGTCAGCCACAAGAAGCACAGCCACTTGCATGTGCATGTACTCGACACATGTATGTATGACAACATGCTAGGTCACAATTATGTCTGGGGAAATACTACCATCACTGCCACCATCACTCCAGTGACACACCCACACACACCTCTGACCCACGTGCCATACATGCAGGTGGAGACACACATCACAACGCATGCCACACGGGGACCAATGCGTGCACACTCAGACCCTGGTACTCACCACTAAGCAAAGAAGTCGCGTATGAGCCGAGTCCGGATGTCCTCTTGCGGCTCCACATCCTCCACATCACTAGCCCCATTGCCAAGCCCTTCGTCCTCCACGGGTGGATGGTCCTCGTCATCTTGATCCAGGATGAGGGGCACAGCTCTTTCAACTGCCATGTTGTGCAGCATGCAGCAGACCATGAAGATCTTGCAGACCTTCGCCGGGGCATATGGGAGTGCGCCGCCGGTCTTGTGGAGGCACCGGAATCGGCTCTTCAGCATGCCAAACGTCCTCTCTATCACTCGCCTTGTCCGGCCATGGGCGGTGTTGTAGCGGAGCTGGGCCGGCGTGATGGGGTTGCGGAGAGGTGTCAGCAGCCAAGGCATGTTGGGATAGCCAGCGTCCCCTAAATGGAAAGCACATGGATATCGTTAGAACAGGCGAAGCGGTAGTGCTGCTCGGCCAAACAGAATACAGGACAGACAGACTGTACCCACCAACAACACATGCACGTTCGTTGCGCAGCTGCATCATCATATCAGGCATCCCGCTACGCCTCATGATGTAGGCATCGTGTGCTGATCCTGGAAAACGAGCACAGACATGTGAAATCACCATGTTGGACAGACACACCACAAGGGCATTGATGGAGTGGTAGTGCTTCCGATTGCGGTACGCCACCTCCCGTGCGTGTGGTGGTACCAAACCTACATGTGTCCCATCTATGGACCCAATGACATGGGGCATCCCTCCCAGGGCATAGAAACCACGTTTGACCTCAGTCATCTGTTCAGGGGTTGGGAACTTGATGAAGTCATCCAGGTGAATCAACATGGCCTCCAAGAAATCATGCAGCACACCGCTGAACATGCTCTGGGACATGCCACCAACATGAGCTATGGTATATTGGAAGGTACCCGTGGCAAGGAAATGTAGGGCAGCCATTACCTTCAGCTGGGGTGTCAGTGCCGTAGGATACCTGTGCTGCGGTTGCAGGTGTGGTGCCAGTCTCGCCGTCAGCTCCAGAATCAACGGTTGGGTGAAGCGGTAGAGCCGGATCCTGTCATTCTCCTGCATGGTGGCCAAGTCTGGAATTCTTCGGGCAACAGGAGGCGCTCTGCAGTAATTTGGAAGTGACAAGGAAGAGTGAGTGCACTACGAGAACAACGCATGTCTACTGAGCACATGTAAATCTGCCAATACACACATGCCACATAGGGAGTCAGGCATGTGCTACATGCCCAGGACACGTATGGATGCAAGGTGACACTCCTTCCAAGACCCAGCCACACACGGTGATTGAGAACCTCCCCATGCCACGCCATGGGAATAGCTGTGTCCCAGTGCAAGTGAACAGCCCGACGCAAGACAGAAGTGACATACACCCACACATCAGCAGAAGTAGGATGCCGATTGTAGAGACTGGTAGCGGAACACCGGAGCCACAGGTCACATGACATTACACTAGGCCTGCCCACACACCTTGCCATGAAGGTGCACATGTCATGACTCACCACACATTCCTTGTGAGGATGCTGACATGGCCTTGTCACGCTACTCCGTGTCCCATGCATACATGTGCACCTCACATCAGATACCACATGTGGCATGGTGTGCGGAACAGTGTGCAATGATAATCTACACACAGACACATGTTGGTTGCTGCTACGGCTGCAGCTTTTGAGGGTGCTACAACATCAACCTGATGTAAATCCCGGACACATAAATGACATAGTCACATTGTGCACTGTGGGTAGTGACAAGTCAGGTTTCATGACCCCTGTACCGGCCATCATGGGACACTTCCGTGTGTTGGTGTCCGTGCCATGCCAGTGACGCTCACCCCAAGTGCGCAGTACGACATGCACACATGTCAAAGGAGTCAAGGGCATGCCTGGCACACATTGCACCCTCACACAGTACACCTGTACACATCTCATCATACATCTGGTGCCTCCTCCACTCAGGAGGCATGTTCCACATCACAGCCTGTCACACCTGTGCCCCACACATGTAGTAATGCACAGACGATGCCTTGATGTCCATTCCTGGACAAGTATGTCCATCCATGGACAAGTATGTCCGCCCTATTCCTACCTGTGTGTCGACTATCACCACAGTGATGTGTACAAACCGGCGTACTGCTGCTAAGAGGGCCTGTGTATGTTCCCCAATCACTGTGGGAGTGCTGCCGTATGTGTACCCATCGTGATGGCGAGCGTACAGGCATTTGTACGGTCCGTACCACAACGAGTACGCATACGCGTGCAGACCCATAGTGATAGTGAGCGTACATGCGAGTGTACGGCCCTCTCACTATGGGTCTGCACGCGTATGCGTACTCGTTGTGGTACGGACCGTACAAATGCGTGTACGCTCACTATCACTATGGTTCTGCACGCGTATGCGTACACGTAGTGGTACGGACCGTACACTCGCATCTACGCTCACTATCACTATGGGTCTGCACGCGTATGCGTACACGTAGTGGTACGGACCGTACACTCGCATGTACGCTCACTATCACTACGGGTACACAGACCCATAGTGATAGTGAGCGTACAGGCATTTGTACGGTCCGTACCACAACGAGTACGCATACGCGTGCAGACCCATAGTGATAGTGAGCGTACAGGCATTTGTACGGTCCGTACCACAACGAGTACGCATACGCGTGCAGAACCATAGTGATAGTGAGCGTACACGCATTTGTACGGTCCGTACCACAACGAGTACGCATACGCGTGCAGACCCATAGTGATAGTGAGCGTACATGCGAGTGTACGGTCCGTACCACTACGTGTACGCATACGCGTGCAGAACCATAGTGATAGTGAGCGTACACGCATTTGTACGGTCCGTACCACAACGAGTACGCATACGCGTGCAGACCCATAGTGAGAGGGCCGTACACTCGCATGTACGCTCACTATCACTATGGGTCTGCACGCGTATGCGTACACGTAGTGGTACGGAGCGTACACTCGCATGTACGCTCACTATCACTACGGGTACACAGACCCATAGTGATAGTGAGCGTACATGCGTGTGTACGGTCCGTACCACTACGTGTACGCATACGCGTGCAGACCCATAGTGATTTTGAACGTAGGCATGCATGTACGGGCCGTTGCCATGCATTTGGGGTGCCCTAGGGCCCGGAAACGCACCGTACCTGTGTGTGATTCTCCTAATTACATAGGGGACAAGTATTAAGGCCTACATGCATGCTGGTTGTCATGGCGACCAGGTTCAAATTTCGATTTTGTTCTGGAAGGTGCACAGCAGAAGTCAGTTGGAATTCGTCTACTTTGTTGCAATGTGTTTGTGGGGCTGACATCATGCAGGAGAATGAAACCGATAGAGAACCCACAGACTGCTAGGTTTGAAGGGATTGGTGGAAACATAGGATGCAAATGTGAGTGACCAATCACTCTGTACTCCTGTGCATGAGACTGGGCAGAAGGCCACATATAAGGCAGCCAGGTCCCATGAGGGATTACTTGCCTGCACATCTTTGCATTTGTCGACCAAGCTGCTGCTACTGATTCCCTGGAACCATGTCAAGGGCTGTGGAGAGGACACAGCCATTCACCCTGGAGGAGAACATGGCTCTGCTGGATGTGATCCTCCCACAGTACCCCATGCTGTATGGGCGACCAGGGTATCAGGTGAGTGCATAGGCCACTGCCACAGACTGTCCCTATGTTGTGACTGTGTCTTCAGGCATTGTGACCCGGTGTGACACACATGCCATGTACTGTCGGGGGGGTACCAGGGGGGGGTGCCTGATGTCTCCCAGCAGTGCCCTGAGACAGGAGGGGTGTGTGCAGAGTCCTCCCAGCAGTGCCCTGAGACAGGAGGTGTGTGTGCAGAGTCCACCCAGCAGTGCCCTGAGACAGGAGGGGTGGGGGCCTATAACTCACAGCAGTGCCCTGAGACAGGAGGGGTGGGTGTGGAGTCCTTCAAGCAGTGCCCTGAGACAGGAGGTGTGTGTGCAGAGTCCACCCAGCAGTGCCCTGAGACAGGAGGGGTGGGGGCCTATAACTCACAGCAGTGCCCTGAGACAGGAGGGGTGGGTGTGGAGTCCTTCCAGCAGTGCCCTGAGACAGGAGGGGTGTGTGCAGAGTCCTCCCAGCAGTGCCCTGAGACAGGAGGGGTGTGTGCAGAGTCCTCCCAGCAGTGCCCTGAGACAGGAGGTGTGTGTGCAGAGTCCACCCAGCAGTGCCCTGAGACAGGAGGGGTGGGGGCCTATAACTCACAGCAGTGCCCTGAGACAGGAGGGGTGGGTGTGGAGTCCTTCCAGCAGTGCCCTGAGACAGGAGGGGTGTGTGCAGAGTCCTCCCAGCAGTGCCCTGAGACAGGAGGGGTGTGTGCAGAGTCCTCCCAGCAGTGCCCTGAGACAGGAGGTGTGTGTGCAGAGTCCACCCAGCAGTGCCCTGAGACAGGAGGGGTGGGGGCCTATAACTCACAGCAGTGCCCTGAGACAGGAGGGGTGGGTGTGGAGTCCTTCCAGCAGTGCCCTGAGACAGGAGGGGTGTGTGCAGAGTCCTCCCAGCAGTGCCCTGAGACAGGAGGGGTGTGTGCAGAGTCCTCCCAGCAGTGCCCTGAGACAGGAGGTGTGTGTGCAGAGTCCACCCAGCAGTGCCCTGAGACAGGAGGGGTGGGGGCCTATCACTCACAGCAGTGCCCTGAGACAGGAGGGGTGGGTGTGGAGTCCTTCCAGCAGTGCCCTGAGACAGGAGGGGTGGGTGTGGAGTCCTCCCAGCAGTGCCCTGAGACAGGAGGGGTGGGGACCTATCACTAACAGCAGTGCCCTGAGACAGGAGGGGTGGGTGTGGAGTCCTCCCAGCAGTGCCCTGAGACAGGAGGGGTGGGTGTGATGCACAGTGTGAGCCTTGATCATTGATTGTGACATTGCCATCATTCCACCTGAGTACCCACTATGGCACGTACTGCCTTTTCCCTCACCAGAGGATGATGTCCCTATGACAGAGGTGCAATGCGTTGGCTGCATTACATGCCATGTAGTAACCAGCTATTATGTTCACATATGTCTCTCTGTGACATGTGGCTGGTGTATTGATGTGGTGTCACTTGTACTTCCTCACAGGTAGGCGCCTCTGCCAAGGAGCAGATCTGGCTGACCGCCGTCAGTGCCGTGAGGCGTGTGGATGGTCGGAGGCGGAGCCTGTCCCAGGTGAGGAAACGCTGGCAGGATATCCGGTGCTGGACGCGGAGGATTGCACGGCTCCTGCTGGGGGACTCACCTGAGAGCCACAAGAACCGCAACCGCCGCCGTCTGACCCACCTCCACAGGCGTGTGCTGCCGGTGGTCTTTCCAGACCTGGAGAGGCGCTTACAGGCGATGCAGCAGGCGGAAGGGGGTAGGTACATGTGCGTTTGTTGTGTGTCACCGCCATTTGTAAGGGCACAGTGGCATTAATTCACTGGCAGGGTTTAAAGGTGCTGTGCCCATCCAGTTTGCCCAAGTGTAGCGCTGCGCCCCTGCCACCCTTCCCCTCCTTGCAATGTGTTCCCTGGTCTGTGTGTAGTCACTCCTTCACAAGGTAATGTAGGCTGGCGCTTTGTCCACGAGAACAATGACTGTAGCATCATGGGTGGTGGTGGTGGGTAACAGGTTGTGGGACCTTGCCTGTGAACTGTCAAGTTCACTGCATGTGGGTTCCATGTCAGTTGGCACTGATGCTGGCTCCAGACATGGGAGTTGGTCTCTCATGTGTCATGCCTTACAGCGCGCATGTCCTATGTAGTGGCCTGTGACATGATGTGCATGAGTGTGCGCTACGCATAGTGCAGGGATGGTGACGTGTGTAGCAGTCATTCCCATTCAGTAGCATGTAGTTGCGTGCCCAATACTGTCCCCTGGGGCACCTTATCCTCAGTGTTGTTTGTGTCATCATCAACGTGGACACTCTCACTGTCTACAGCGTAGGTTGTGCTCTGTGCCATTGTCCCCTGTCACCATGTATATAGCCGTGCTATTATGTACAGGTGTCCACTGTGCAGCCTGACCTGATTGTCCCTCTTCATACTCACAGTTGCCAGTGCCTGTGTGTCTTGTTATACTCATCTGAGGATGGGCACTGGTACCTCATTATTTGTACAGGCGCACCTTTGCTGTTTTGCGTCCAATCTTGCCTTTTGCCTGCCACTGTGTTTATCACCCAGACTATGAGATGTTGGTGCCACCTGTGTCTCAGCAATTAGCATCGTGTGGGGGTTGCTTGGGGCGGGCAATGCCTATGTGTCAAATCCTGATTCCTAATTGCTGGGTCTGGACAGTGTGTGATGTTACTGGACACACACGCAAGGTGCAGTGACCGAGTTATGTTGGGCATGTTTGCAGCATTACCTATGCAGCATGTGTCTCAAGTTCATGGATATTGTCCATGGTCATAGGTATTTTCACAAACGCTGTGTGGTGCAGAGGCAGTGCAGGATTGTCCCCAGGGCCTGGGTGCTATGTCAGACTCCGTTTCCTGTCATCAGCTATTGTCTCATGCTCTCCATGGTATTTCAGTGGCATGGTGGCTCAACCAACTGTGTTTCATGCCCTACATCGGTACCTTGTTTTGCAGATGTTAGGGATCTGCCTCTTCAGGCTATGCAATGTTGACTATGTAGATTGGACTCATGTGACAGATGTGTACAGGTGTCTGATTAATTTCTGTCTCTCCACCCTGCCCACAGCATCGTCGGGGGACACAGAGGGAGACATGGACACGGACCAGGCGGAGGGACCGAGCACCAGTGGCAGCCGTGACATCGGGGCTGGCACATCGAGTGGGACAGAGGCGGAGGATAGTGTGGCCGAGGACCTGTCGACTGGCACATCAGACTACGAAGCTGACAGGTCCGAGGAGGATGTCTCAGAGTTGGCGGAGGCTGCACCAGCAGCTGACAGTGGAACAACACCTGCCACCGCCCCCTCAGTTCCCACCAACCGCCTCCCACTTGCTCGTGTCCCTTCCCAGCGTGCCCGGTCACCGCATGTCTCCTTCCTGCCAGGCACCGCACCCCCTGCCCCTGTCTCCACTGCTGCCGCCAATGCTGAGTCTATGGACATCCAGCGGCAAATGCAGGTTGGTCAGGCTGCGATCCTGAATGTCCTCCATTCCCACGGGAAAACCCTCACCAACATCGAGGCATTCTTGGAGGGCATTCATTCTTTGCAGGCTGACCAACGCAACTTGCTGAGGTCCCTAGACTCCACACTGACTGCAGCAGTGGGTCTCCTGCAGCGCGACCTCCCCCCACCTACCCCTGCCCCATCCACACTTCCCACTTCCATGCCTGTCCCACGTACACCCAGACGTCGGCATGCACCCACCACAACAGACACAGGCACCACACCAGCAGGGAAGGTCCACCGCACTCCTCCTGACACGCACACACAGGGTGAGATAGGCACACCCACTGGGTCGGGGGGCAAACGTGTGACACGCAGCCAGAGTGGGAGTCCGCATTCCACACAATCCACTCCCTCCAAATCCCCTCCCCTCAGCTCTCCTGGCCACATCTCCCCCAAGGACTCCTTCATGGCCGCTCTGTCCCTGAGCCCCACAGTTACGCCACCACGCAAGCGGTCAAGGAAGTCCTCGGTCAGGGTGGTTGAGTCTCCCCCCCTGTCTCCACCCTCCCCCGGTGGCGCTGCAACCCATCCCTCTGAACCCCCCCCCTCCTTGGGGCCTGAGGTCACTTCGGGTGCAGGGGACTCCCTGGAGGACCTTGCTAAGGTGTGTAGTGCCATCCTGGCCTCCGCCTTTGGCCATGACACACCCCCTGTGGTTGAGTCCTCCATCCCTGCACCCACAACGCCGCCCCTTTGCCCTGATGTCCCTGCGGTGCCTGTTGCTTCCCCCCCCCCTGATGCCCTCACCAGTATGGAAGACGATGGCATTTGACTGTGCAGGCAAGGTAGGGGACACACATCCCACTGTGTCCCCCATGCAGCTGGGAATAATTGACTGCCCTATGGCCTTTGTTGACTTTGAACTGCCTTTGATCCACGGACATTGTGCTCATGCTGAATAAAGCTTATTTTTTATTTCATTATCACACTCCTGCTATGGTGGTATTGGTGTTGGTGGGGCTGCTACATTGTTTTGGGTGGTGTTTAAGGCTTTGGGTGTGTGGGATTTGTAGTAGTGTTCTGCTCTTTGGGGCCACCCTAGGATCTGTGTGCCATCACAAGGTGTTGGCTAACTTCCTTAGGTCATGTCAGCAGTTACTGCATGGTTCAATTGTCCCAGGGTGTATTCCTTCCTCTGTGTACCCAGTTTCTTCCCTGCAGGGTGTTCCCAATGTTTAGCGCAGAGCTGTGTGTACATGAGCTGTGTGTGTGACGGAGCCCTTCTACTTTGGCCATGCATGCATGGCCATGTCTCCACCTGCAACAATCGTGGCATCCTTGGTGATCACTGTACTTGTGTGTGGAGTCAGTTGACATGAGTTCATGGGGACATGTTCCCTTGTAGGCAGTATGGATGTGGGTAATTGTGGCATCACACACATGTGTTACACCCCTCCTGGGTGTGGACACTGCTGGGAGGACTCTGCACCCACCCCTCCTGGGTCTGGACACTGCTGGGAGGACTCTGCACACACCCCTCCTGTCTCTGGGCACTGCTGGGAGGACTCTGCACCCACCCCTCCTGGGTCTGGACACTGCTGGGAGGACTCTGCACACACCCCTCCTGGTTCTGGACACTGCTGGGAGGACTCTGCACACACCCCTCCTGTCTCAGGGCACTGCTGGGAGGTCTCTGCACCCACCCCTCCTGTCTCTGGGCACTGCTGGGAGGACTCACCACCCACCCCTCCTGTCTCAGGGCACTGCTGGGAGGTCTCTGCACCCACCCCTCCTGGGTCTGGACACTGCTGGGAGGACTCTGCACACACCCCTCCTGTCTCAGGGCACTGCTGGGAGGTCTCTGCACCCACCCCTCCTGTCTCTGGGCACTGCTGGGAGGACTCACCACCCACCCCTCCTGTCTCAGGGCACTGCTGGGAGGTCTCTGCACCCACCCCTCCTGGGTCTGGACACTGCTGGGAGGACTCTGCACACACCCCTCCTGTCTCTGGGCACTGCTGGGAGGACTCACCACCCACCCCTCCTGGGTCTGGACACTGCTGGGAGGACTCTGCACCCACCCCTCCTGTCTCTGGGCACTGCTGGGAGGACTCACCACCCACCCCTCCTGTCTCAGGGCACTGCTGGGAGGTCTCTGCACCCACCCCTCCTGGGTCTGGACACTGCTGGGAGGACTCTGCACACACCCCTCCTGTCTCTGGGCACTGCTGGGAGGACTCACCACCCACCCCTCCTGGGTCTGGACACTGCTGGGAGGACTCTGCACCCACCCCTCCTGTCTCTGGGCACTGCTGGGAGGACTCACCACCCACCCCTCCTGTCTCAGGGCACTGCTGGGAGGTCTCTGCACCCACCCCTCCTGGGTCTGGACACTGCTGGGAGGACTCTGCACACACCCCTCCTGTCTCTGGGCACTGCTGGGAGGACTCTGCACCCACCCCTCCTGGGTCTGGACACTGCTGGGAGGACTCTGCACACACCCCTCCTGGGTCTGGACACTGCTGGGAGGACTCTGCACACACCCCTCCTGTCTCAGGGCACTGCTGGGAGGTCTCTGCACCCACCCCTCCTGTCTCTGGGCACTGCTGGGAGGACTCACCACCCACCCCTCCTGTCTCAGGGCACTGCTGGGAGGTCTCTGCACCCACCCCTCCTGGGTCTGGACACTGCTGGGAGGACTCTGCACACACCCCTCCTGTCTCTGGGCACTGCTGGGAGGACTCTGCACCCACCCCTCCTGGGTCTGGACACTGCTGGGAGGACTCTGCACACACCCCTCCTGGGTCTGGACACTGCTGGGAGGACTCTGCACACACCCCTCCTGTCTCAGGGCACTGCTGGGAGGTCTCTGCACCCACCCCTCCTGTCTCTGGGCACTGCTGGGAGGACTCACCACCCACCCCTCCTGTCTCAGGGCACTGCTGGGAGTGATGGGCACCCACCCCTCCTGTCTCAGGGCACTGCTGGGAGGTCTCTGCACCCACCCCTCCTGGGTCTGGACACTGCTGGGAGGACTCTGCACACACCCCTCCTGGGTCTGGACACTGCTGGGAGGACTCTGCACACACCCCTCCTGTCTCAGGGCACTGCTGGGAGGTCTCTGCACCCACCCCTCCTGTCTCTGGGCACTGCTGGGAGGACTCACCACCCACCCCTCCTGTCTCAGGGCACTGCTGGGAGTGATGGGCACCCACCCCTCCTGTCTCAGGGCACTGCTGGGAGGACTCCACACCCACCACTCCTGTCTCAGGGCACTGCTGGGTGGACTCTGCACACACACCTCCGATTTCTGGATATGTGCGCTTGGCACATACACGGTGGGGTTACGCACACTGCATTAGAGGTGAGGGTACGAGTCTACTGACACTGGTGTGGTGGGGGTACGCTCCGTACGTCCGCGGGTGTGGGTACGGGTCGTACTTACACTGTTGGGCAGGGGGGTACGCTCCTTGCATTCGTGGGTGGGGGTTCGAGTCGTACTTACACTGTTGGCATGGGGGTACGCTCCATGCATACGCGGGTGGGGGTACGGGTCGTACTTACACTGTTGGGCAGGGGGGTACGCTCCTTGCATTCGCGGGTGGGGGTACGGGTCGTACTTACACTGTTGGGCTGGGGGTACGCTCCGTACGTCCGCGGGTGGGGGTACGGGTCGTACTTACACTGTTGGGCTGGGGGTACGCTCCGTACGTCCGCGGGTGGGGGTACGGGTCATACTTACACTGTTGGGCTGGGGGTACGCTCCGTACGTCCGCGGGTGGGGGTACGGGTCGTACTTACACTGTTGGGCTGGGGGTACGCTCCGTACGTCCGCGGGTGGGGGTACGGGTCGTACTTACACTGTTGGGCTGGGGGTACGCTCCGTGCGTCCGCGGGTGGGGGTACGGGTCGTACTTACACTGTTGGGCAGGGGGGTACGCTCCTTGCATTCGCGGGTGGGGGTACGGGTCGTACTTACACTGTTGGGCTGGGGGTACGCTCCGTACGTCCGCGGGTGGGGGTACGGGTCGTACTTGCACTGTTGGGCTGGGGGGTACGCTCCTTGCATACGGGGTGGGGGTAGGGTCCGTACATATCCGTCCCCACGCTATGTGATGTTTGTGCGGCCCGTACCCAGGCCTTTGCCACGTGGGTGCGATCCGTCCCGCCATTGTTGGGGTGACGTGTGTGGGCGTGGTCCGACTCGTACCCACGCTCTTCAGGCGTGGGTACGGGACGTACCTGTCTGGTTGTGTTGCCGGTTCGCGTGGTGACGGACTTCCGTTGTGGCGGTCGCTGGATTATCAGGACACGCCCCCACCCCCTCGTGGTGACCAGGGCATGGGAGTCAGGTATGTCCAGTCCATGTGTAGTGTGTCACTCATGTGGTTGTTTTGTGGCCTGCCCTGGTCGTGCCACCCCCACCCCACCCCACTTTCCCCCCTCCCTTAGTTATTCTGACCTTCTGCGGCGTCTGCGTCGTAACCTGTAGAGGAGGTGTACTGCTATGAGGGCAGGGATGACTCGTAGGTTCGGGTCCATGTCTGTCCGTCGCGTACTGGTACTCCTTGCTCGCGTCGTCCTGTCGCGTACGGGTCCTCCTTGATCGCGTCGTCCTGTCGCGTACGGGTCCTCCTTGGTGGCGTCGTCCTGTGTGTCCGTCACGTACTGGTCCTCCTTGTTCGCGTCGCCGTCTGTCCGTCGCGTACTGGTGGTCCTTGTTCGCGTCGTACTGATTTCCCGGCAGTTTTTGGCTGCCGCAAAATATTCACCGTGCGGGGTGACGTCGGTGCGAATCGTGATTCCTGGGTCGTGAATGGCTGGCTGCGTGCGTCCAGACGTCAGGTCGGCGCTTTCCCGGATCGCATTGGTAGGTGTTTTTTGTTCGGTCGGTCTTTTTTACGATTCGTACGGTAATGGTGTACCCGTGCGAATCGTAATTCCATGTTTGTATATTTTGACGGCCGGGTACGCGTCGGACGGAGAATATGCTCCGTCCGACGGTTCGTACCCGGTTTTTACCGGATTGTGATCGGCACCCTAGTGTCTACAGTGGCTATGTCAGTGAGTGGTGCTTTGTGTGAAGGATGCATATGTTTCAGCACGATGTAGGAATGGAATGCAGCTCACAACCGTACCGAGTGTGAATGAGACCATGCTATGGTGTCGGCTATATTGGTGTGTCCATTCCATTCACTGTCAGATGTCCCCTGTCAATGATGTATATATGAGTTCCTGTGTGTTTTGTGCAGTGTACCATATGTGGCTCTCCACACTTGTCATCTGCAAGACACAGCTCCCCAGCCCGGTCAGGGGGCACCCCTGGACACTGCATCCCCAGACAATGAGTTGGAACATATGGTTGCAATGGCTGTGCGTGCGACCGGGTTTTGTTTGGCCAGTGCATATGTGTGATTGTCAGCCACATCATTTCTCAGGCCCAGTGTCAGACATCTTGTCAGTCCCTTCCCACTCCCTGTGAGGTGAGCATGGTTCAGTGTGAGCTTGCTGGGCCATGTGGGTGGGTGTGGATTGTCTGTGACTGCAAACTCCGATCATGCTCTTGGCTACACCCCCCTTCCCAGCATGCCCATACTTCCTTCCTCTTGACTCTGCTTCCCTGTGAGGGGGTGTGACAGCAATGGCAAGATGGCTGACTGTGCAGTACTTTTGTTTGTTGTTGCCCAGTTCCCAGCATGGCCTTGTGCTCCCGACAACAGAGCCCAGTGTCAGACATCCTGTCAGTCCCTTCCCACTCCCTGTGAGGCGAGCATGGTTCAGTGTGAACTTGCTGGGCCATGTGTGTGGGTGGTGATTGTCTGTGAGTGCAACTTCCATCATGCGCTTGGCTACACCCCCTTCTCAGCATACCCATACTTCCTTCCTCTTGACTCTGCTTCCCTGTGAGGGGGTGTGACAGCAATGGCAAGATGGCTGCCTGTGCAGTCCTGGTGTTTGTTGGTGCCCAGTTCCCCGCATGGCCTTGTGCTCCCCACAACAGAGCCCAGTGTCAGACATCCTGTCAGTCCATTCCCACTCCCTGTAAGGCGAGCATGGTTCAGCATGAGCTTGATGGGCCATGTGTGTGGGTGGAGATTGTCTGTGACTGCAACTCCCCTCATGCTCTTGGCTACACCCCCCTTCCCAGCATGCCAATACTTCCTTCCTCTTGACTCTGCTTCCCTGTGAGGGGGTGTGACAGCAATGACAAGATGGCTGACTGTGCAGTCCTGGTGTTTGTTGGTGCCCAGTTCCCAGCATGGCCTTGTGCTCCCCACAACAGAACCCAGTGTCAGACATCTTGTCAGTCCATTCCCACTCCCTATGAGGTGAACATGGTTGAGTGTGAGCTTGCTGGGCCATGTGGTTGGTTGGGGAATGTCTGTGACTGCAACTCCCATCATCCTTTTGGCTACACCCCCCTTCCCAGCATGCCCATACGTCCTTCCTTTTGACTCTGCTTCCCTGTGAGGGAGTGTGACAGCAATGGCAAGATGGCTGACTGTGAAGTCCTTGTGTTTGTTTGGCTACAAGTCCAAAGAGAGCCCCTGTGCTTCACACAGCAGCACCCAGTATGGTGTATCTTTGGCTGATATTTCACTACGGTGTGAGTCAATGCATTCTACCCAGTGAGTTGTGTGGAGTTTGTGTTGAGGGGTGTGTGTGTCTCCACATGCTGGTAAGTATGGTCAGAGCTGTCAGTCCTCCTTCCCACCCAGCCAGACATCCCACCATGAAACGTACTTCCATTGGAGGGCATGCAAGTTGTCTCTCAGGATGTCAGTCGGTGGTGTCCTGCTTCTGATTGGCGCACAAGCTCTACCAGTGCCTTGTGCTCCCCACAGCAGGAGCCAGTGTCAGCCATTTTGTCAGTCATTTTTCACTCCCTGTGATGTGGGCATGGTTCAGAGAGGTCTTGATGGGCCAATTTTGAGGGGAGCATTATCTGTGACTACAAACCCCATCATGCTTTTGGATACACTCACTTCACCTGCATACCCACTATTCCTTCCTGTCAGTCAGCAGCACTGTGAGGTAGTGTGTATGTGTTGGCAAACTGTCTGACAGTGTTTATTTGGCTTTGTGCCACTGCCTTGTTCTATTTGTTTGTAGGTTGGTACATGTCATGACACAGTTCCAAGTCACTATGAGATGGCAGGTATTGTGTTTGTCTGACTATCATACACATCTTGGGATGATTATCTATTGGTTACTGTGGCTTTGCTAACGGTGCATGGTTTCACTATCCCCTTGCCACACATTTTGAGTATATTGTTTGTGTACTCACCAGGCTCTGGTATGTCTGCTAGACCATGGACGCTCTCTGGTGGTAGGATGTCCCACACCTTCTCCTCCCAGGTCCTGAAGTAGACTGGTTTGGCAGGAGGGCCACCGCCGGTGCGCTGACTCAAGGCGTGATCTTTCTTGATGAGTTTCTTGATACTCCTGCGCACGTCATACCACCTGTTCTGGATATCGTCCATTGTGCGCAACGTTGGTGCTTGTGCGTTCACCTTGTCCACAATCCTCGCCCACATCTTTGTTTTCTGTGACATGGGGGTCCTTTGGACCAATGTACCAAACAAATGTGACTCTACTCTGATGATCTCGTCTACCAGCACTCCTAACTCATAATCTGTGAACTTTGGATTCTTTTTTGGGGGCATGGTGATGGGTGGTGGTGGTGAGTGATGTGTATGTGAGGGTGCAAGTGAGGGTGGGTTAGTGTTGGTTTTGCTAGCTGTATGTGTGTGTGCTTTTGGTGAGGTGCTAATGGTGTGAAAGTTGTGTGATGGGTGAGTTGTGAGTGTGTGTGTGGTTGCTGTGTGATGGTGTTTTCTGCTGGCTGTTGTCTCCTATTTGCAAAGGATCATGGTAGTGATTGATGTCCTTTATATAGGTGGAGTTGGGGGTGTGTCTTTGTTCCAGCTTTATTTTTTTATATTTATTGGCTTTGCCATTGCTTGTTTGGTCCTTTTTTTGTATTTTTTCCTTTGGGTTTTCTAGGCATGAAGGAGACGTTGTTCTGACCGAGACGGACGCTGATGATGGCTCGTGCGGGCTTATCCGGCTCGTTCACGCTGACTTTCTTCTGTGTTTCATTCACGTCGGTCGCAGAGATCTCTATTGCTTGAGCTCCCTGTTTTCTGTGCGTGTCGGTCATGGGGCTTGGTCTCCGCGCGAGTCGGTCTGGTTTGACACGCATTGCATTGTACTGCGCGGATCGGACATCGCGGGTACGTGTCGGTCGGGTTCATTCCGGGTACGTGTCGGTCGGTGTGAATCGCGTCCGTTTTCCAGCCGAATCAGTTTTCCCTACGGCTCACTCGTACGGCTTGTATTCCGTACGTGTCGGTTGTAAATCACATGCGTTGCATCGTACTGCACGGGTCGTACGGTGCCGGTCTGTGTCTATCGGTCTCCGTTCCGGGTCCGTGTCAGTCGGTACGTTTTGCGGCCGGAATCGGAATCGGCCCTTTAGTGTATAATTGGTGGCACATGAATCACTTTGGAAAGTGCCTGACTGGAATTCCCTAAATTGGTAGCAGTGAATCACCCTGGTAAGTACCTGACTGGAAAGTCCCAGACCACAGGCACATTTTCAAGCATGTGAATAATTACGGCGACTGAAAAAAAGGTAATCAGTGAAGCTAAGCTTGTACAAACATGTGGAACAAAAACATGAGGCCTTTTAGTCAAACCTACGGATAATTACAAGCACATGGAACATTGCAAACACAAAGATAATCTGAAGGTTTGGTATAGACAACAGGGATATCACACTTAGCAAAAATACTTGACCTAAGGTGTGTGAGACCGAGGAGCAACTACATGATTCATAAAGAAATGGGTTGTTGATCATATGATACACACTTGGGCACAGGAATTTGTGATCGTAATAAATTACAGGCCCTATTGTGTCCTATTTAGAAATTGCTCAATCTCAGTCAAACCCCAAAAGCCCATGGTCCAGACAGAGGAATAATGAAATTCCAGGGGTTTAGTAGCGATTTGTAGCAGCAGAGGCGTGTGAGTATTAATAGTGTTGTGCTTTGTAATTGCTTCTACTTAGATTATGGTATTTTGCAGTGGCTGTCTGGTGTTCTGCAGAGATGATTTAAGTTGTTGTGTGAATGTGGCACTTCTGTAGAGAAGTTGAAGTGGTTATCGGGTCCATCATGGCCTAACATCCTGGGATAGATAGACTAAAACTCATGTTGTCAGTGTAGAAGTTGTCTGCTGTCTTGTGGTTCTGGTCATGAGACATCGTCAACAGCATTATTGAGCTAGGGACTTTATCTGTGTGTGATTGCAAGATGAGGTTGGTATAGTAAATCTGAGTGCAAAGAGAGGGGCTGGATTTCAATCCAGGTGAAATCCCACTGGTCGCGGTTTCATTTGAAGTGAATGTCATAGTAGGTCAGAACATATTGCTCCTAACTGGTTCTTGTGTATATGATAATGTTTAATTTCATTAGAGGAGAAGCTAGTTAGTTGTTGAAATTGCTTGCATTTGTTTGTGCACAAATTGGTTAAAGAACGTGCTTGTGAGATTTGTAGTGGAGGGTGAGCTGCTGCTGGAGTGAGATTGACTTCACAGTGTGCTGAGCTGATATTAGTCAGTTGGGGTAAAGCGAGGCCGGTATAGGTTATGGTCGCTGAACAGATAATTGTGGGTTAAAAATAATTTCCTGGTTTAAAAGAAAAGTCATTTGTGAATCTTGCATATTTTGATTGAAAATCCAATTCTTTACAGCACTACAAAGTCTAATGAAGGGAGATGTCACTGTACCTGTTAGAAAGGTGGAAAAGGCACCACTCAATTGTATGCCAGGTCATATTATGGCAATAGACGTTGGTCTTAACATGTGTATTTGGCTCGAACAAAGGCATAAGATTACTGAGAAAGATATACCGTTGACATTTCCCTGTTATGGGACATTTAATTTGACGTTTCATGACATGAAACCACCGCCTAGTCCTACACAATACAAAGCACTAGGTGCCTGTGAACATACAGGTCATCTTAGACAGAGAGAGAGATTTCAAATAAGGGTCAAGAAAGCCATATGCACGTGTATGAATGCTAGTTGGGAGGCAGATCAGAAAACTTGGAGAACAGATGTGCTCAAGGGAGCTAGATTATAGACTGCATTAATGAGTGAGGAGAAAGGGAAAGGTAAACTAAAGGATAGGAAAAAGAAGAAAGTGGAGGATGATACAGAGAACATAGCTAAGACAGTGATAGTGATTCAAATGAGGACTCTATAACCAAATTATTGTTAAACCATCCACCTCCATACAATGTGACTCAAACTGGAGGAGCGATTATTGTGCATGCTGCTGAAACTTTTGATGTGCCTGTACCAGTAAATGTGAATTCTAATCCAATGGGAGAGAGTTCTGGAATCACAACCTCTTCAATACACTTGCTCTGAATGACCCAGATGCGCTGACCGTCCCTGTTACAATTGGTCCTGTGGTTGCTTTGTATAACCCCAGAGTGGTAGGAAACACCTTACATACTTTGGCTGTTGCTACTGAAATGGATACCTCAGGTAGAAATCCTGTGGGCTTGACAATGAGACCAAGTCCTCAAACTCCGTTGATACCATCTCAAGGTTATACACCATGTGCTGCGAGTGCAGACCCTACATTAAATCAGACGGGATTTGATTAAACTGGAAGGTTTTCCCAAAGAACGCCACCCTTTTTCATTTTATTTATTTATTTATTTTAGCAGTTTTGTATAGCGCGAACAAGACCCTTACAGGTATCAGAGCGCTTTACAGTACAGAGATAACAACAAAGAAAACATATAAGTATCGTGAAATAGGTGAGTACAGTAAAGATGAGCATACACGAGTATCACGTATTTACAAGGGAGTATCAAAGAATCACGTGAATTTGGCTAGAAGAATAGATTTCACTTCTTTTTCGAAAAAAACTGCGGATGGATTAAGTCTCGTTTCTTGCGGCAAGGCATTCCAAATCCTGGGCGCCATTCCTGAGAAGGAGCGGTAGTATGTTTTCTGCTTGGAGAACTGTTGTGGTTTAAGCAGAAGATTGTTGGAGCTCCTAGTGGATCTGTTACCACCCGATAGTACCAATTTCTCCGCTAGGTATCTCGGTGTTTTGTGATGTAAGGCCTTATTTGTCATAAAAGCGATTTTCAAATGAATTCTGGCCTCAAAAGGAAGCCAGTTGAGGGCACGAAGGTCAGGGGAGATGTGGCTGTTTCTTTTGGAGCCTGTGACGAGCCTAGCAGCTGTATTGATTGTGGCTCTTAAAGGAGCGGTCGTTGATCTGGGTAGGCCGCAGAGAGCAATACTTCCATAATCCACTTTGGGAATTACTAGAGATTGAACTGTCTGTTTAAAGTCTCTGGCCGGTATGAAGGGTTTTAGTTTTCTCAGGGTGTTAATCTGGAAATTAGCTCCTTTAGTTGCAGCGCTGATGTGCTTCTGCATATTTAACTTATTGTCCAAGGTTATTCCCAGTGATTTAGCTGAGTCGATGATGATAGGTTGACCATCGAGTGCTGTAATGCGCTTCATCCATTCAAGGATGGTGGTTGTTTGGTTGGGAGGGGCGATTAGGAGAAATTCAGTTTTTAGACTGTTTTGTTTTAGATGGTTTTCTGCCAACCAGATCTGTGTTTTATGGAGTGTTGAGTTAAGGGACTTGATGTCATCAAGTGAGTGGACTTTGATGTAGAGTTGTGTGTCGTCGGCATACATGTGATATTGGATGTTTGACGAATTGAGTAGCTCAGTGAGAGGTTCCATAAACATATTGAAGGGAGTCGGTGAGAGGGATGAACCCTGGGGTACTCCCAGAGTAACCGGGGAGGGGTTGGATAATGATTGGTTAATCTTGAATCTTTGTGTTCTGTTTTGGAGGAAGGACGTGAACCAGTTTAACACAGTACCAGATAGTCCCATCCTGTGTTTCAGGTGGTCTAGAAGATTGTCATGTTTGACTGTGTCGAAGGCTGAGGATAAGTCAAGCAGGACTAGCAGGCATCCCTTGTTTTGATCCAGAATTTGTAGTGTGTCATCAATTATGTGGGTCATGGCTGATTCTGTGCTGTGTCCTGATCGAAAGCCTGATTGGAATTGATCTAGCAGGTTGAAGTGATCTATGTGATTACTAAGCTGCACGTGGACACATTTTTCTAGCAATTTGGCGAGGGTCGAGATGTTGGAAATTGGGCGATAGTTATTCAGGTCAGATGGGTCCGCCGATGGTTTTTTTAGGATGGGGGATATCTGACCAACTTTAAGGATGTCTGGGATGATTCCTTGTGAAAGAGAAGTGTTTATAATCCTAGTCCATAGGGGCAATAGCAGTGGAGTGAAGGTTTTTAAATGGGTTGCTGGGAGAGGGTCTGTGAAGTGATTGGAAGGGTTCAGTGCTGTGATCATTTTTAAAATAGTTTCTTCATTGTAGAAGCTGAAGTGGGTCCAGGAGGCCTTGTTTTTTAGTACGAGCTTTGGAGAGCATATTATCGAGATACTGGGTGTGGTTGGTGCATCGCTCCTTTGTGGGCCAGTATGTGATAATAGATTGTTATGTAAGACTGTCTTTATGCCTAACACAATTGTTCCTACAAGCGCTAATAAAGGGAACCCCAGGACAGGAATGCCTATGGGTTCACCAAATTCTGATATGTCCCTTTTGAAATCATGACTTGATATAAATTGTGGTTTCTTGAGCGGAGAGATAATTCTTAATACTCCAATAGAACAACAGGGTCTTACTGCCCGAAAACGTGATGAATGGTTAAGAAGTATAGACACCCCGACTAGTGGTACATACCCTGGAATAAGTAGAAGAGATACTCAGGTCTCATTGAGGGAAAGAACACTAGTTGTGGCTAAACTGAAATTAGAGTTGGAAGAAATTAAACTGGGAAGTCTTAGCAAGTCTCAATTAAATGTCCATTGGAATGATGATCTACTGTTTATGTGTAAACACATTACTAGATATTACTAGATGTGCAGGACAAGCTCGTGAAAGATTGTCTGAATTGGCTCACAGATATGAAATTGATTTGCAGAAGTCTAAAGCCCAACAGAGAAGTTTCAGTTTAAGCTTTAGTGACAGGGATTGTGCAAACATGAGACCATCAGGAATGAAGTTACAGATCAAAGAATTAATTGCCTATGCTTGAACATGGAGTGAGTTGAATAGATGGGAAGGTAGATGGGCAATAAAAACGGATCGAAGGAGGTTAGATTAGATGAGGATATACACATGCTTCCAATTCACAAATGATTTTCTGAAATTGTGAGAAAACACAGTGGAATGTTACAGACAGGTTGAATGAGATCAAAGGTTCTGTGGAATGATTTGAATACCTTATTTGAAATTGTGGTTCCAGGTGATTTGTGGGTCGAATGTAAAAATTGCTGAGGATTGGCCTGAGAGGGAGCCGAGACATCCCTTATCGCGCGCTTCCTCACCAGTGGTGATAAAAAAGCATCACCAGGTGATTGCATTTTTAAAATCCAAAATATATCTTCTAAAGGTATTGATTGGGTCAAGATTGACTGAGCAACCCAAGAGTCCAAAGAAACAATAAATGCTTACTATGAGAGACTATTGCAGGCATTTAAGCAGTATAGTGGACAGACTGATTGAGTCGAAATACATGGGACATTTTGTGCACAGATTTGTGCAGGGATTGAAACATGAGATTAGTTCAATAAATCAACAGCAATTGATTTTTTGACACAGTAAGCCCATTGACAAGAAAACTGAGGTATGCAAAATATTGCAGTGATGAATTGGAAATGAAGCATAAGAATTTGAAGGAAAAGTAATGATGGCACAAATGAAGCCTGCACAGTGAGGTCTGATTCAACAGTTTGTTCTTGTGATACAAGATGATAATGGGTTTCAGCTGCAAGGTAAAGTTCATGGTGGCCGTGCTAATTGATTTGGTCGCCGAAGAAATTCTAAGTTATTGTATGTGGAAAAGAATTGTCAACATTGGCAGTTGCTCATTTGGTGTATACACTTTCTCAAAGTGACATTTCCACCTTAGGAATATCAAATCCACCATTCGCTATTACGAACTTATCACTATCAGACATTATACTGTTACTATTCTGCATGAGTGGTTTCTCAAAGGGATGGTAGATAGACCCAGCTGTATCACACCCATTATCTGCTTCCCTTCTCACCAACTCAGGGATGCTTTCCTGAGCCTGGTCCTCCAGAGGAGGGTCAAGACCCTTTGGCAGGGGCCAGAGACAAGCTCTTTAGCCCCTTCACCCCTTTTCGGAAGGCCTGCACCTCCCAGATCCTCAACGGGGGAACACTTGTGTCAGCCACCCCACTTGTTCTCGCTCCACTAGGAAAGACCTCTCAGTCGATGACATCCCAGTACTGCCCTGTCCCCTCCCTGGCTGCTCAAACCAGGAGTACACCATAGCCTGGAGCTGATTAGGAGGCATCTTGGACCTGGATTCACCCCTACCATCCCTCCTCCTTTAAGAAGAGATAGGGCCCCCAACCCACTAACTCCACAGGGAATGGCCCATGAACATCTGTACCTTTCTTGGTAAGGGACGACCTGAGCCACTCACATTAGGTTCCTACCCTAGTGCCTGTCCAGCCACTGCGCTTGACCCAGTTGACATGCTGTGATCACCTGGGCCAGATCTATCCCTCTTGGCTTGTGAATTCAACCCAGTCGCACTCAACCCCACAGCACCCTCCTCTCCATAGTGTGATGGCTGTATACGTCAGGACGGTCCTTGTCCCAACCGACGATCACTTCCACCCGTATCTCCTGCACCCTGCGTGGTCCTTACAATCTTGTGGCAGTAGGGAGATCCTTTGTGTCCTTGTGATCTCATGGACAGAAGGCCAGCTAACCAGCCCTGGGAGAGTACTTAGAAACCAGGGGCACTGCAGTTGGCACCTAGCTGCAGGCCAGCAATGTCCAGGCAAAATCCACAAAGTGATAGTCCCCTCCCAGTAGCATGAAAAGCTCAAATCCACCACAAGTCTGTGCATATTCCAGTTTCAGTCCCTCCTGGCCTAATGTTTCCTTGTGTCAATGTTCCAGCGTCGAACCAGCGTAGTATGGTTCCAAATCCAAGAGCGTCTCCAAGTCCGAGTCCAGAGCCACAGTCGTTATACCCACAATGGACTTTGAAAATCCGATAATTTCAAAAGGCCATCTTTAAAATGCACAAGCCCTCTCTAAATTTTGTTCTGACGCCATCCTACCCTGGGAGGTTTGATCACTATCTTTATGGGCAAAGACCTTGGTCTCCATTGCATTCCACCCCATGTAACCATCCCAGAAAAGGCCCCTCAGAGTCAGAGGTTTGCAGTTTTCCTTGAGCCCCTAGTTTATGGCCTTCTATCAGGAATGCACAGATGTAGTTACCCCCCAGTACCCAGATGTGAATGATACACAGGCCGACAGGCACACAGAGCCATGAGTATTAAAATGCCCACTTTTCCAAAGTAACATTTCCACCTTAATAATGCTGAATCTATTTGCACTACCGGAGAGTATTTGCCATAACAAACTCATCGATATCAAACACTATACTGCTACTATTCTGCATGTAGGAAATACTGCTCAATTTCCCTAACTTTCTCCATGCTAATCCAATGTGTGAAGCAGGCACGGTCGTTCCGAACACATCATCTGGTGCCATTCATGACCCTTGCATTTAACACACAAATGCCCTACCTCCTCCCAACACGGCACCCTGTCCCAAGGGAAAACTCCGATATAGCAAGAGACATGCACAAACTTGGCACGTAGCTTTTTAAATGCCAAGCCGAGTAACAGTAACCTGTGTACTCAGGCCTCACCAGGGTAAACCTGTGGCATGATCAATGAGCTACCTCCATGGTTGGCACAACTAGTGCTGCAGGCCTGTGGAAGAACAAATGTCTTACCCCTAGAAAAGTGACATACAGCTAACTCAAATTAGCCAATCATGTATACATCAACCACCAGTATGTACATGACAAGCACAGCATCTTGGCATTAAATTCCAGTGTCAAACACGCTCAAAGTCCTAAGGCTAGCACCTAGATCAGCAAAAAAACCAGAAAAGAGACAAGCAAAATGTCCGGGGAAAGAAGCCTAGAAAGGGTCATTTCCAACATAGATCTTACTACAGAAAAGGCTGTAGACCCTTTGCCTAGATGATGTTGGTGGCCTGCATTAGTAAGATAATGATATGTCAAGTGATATTGGCACTCAATAGGCTACTAATTATTAATGCAGTTGTATCTTTTTACTAATGCTTGTGATTGATTTCTCAAAATGTTGTTACATCGTTACAAACAAAGAAAAATTCACAAAACAATTTTTTTTCTTTCTTTTTCTACATCCATACGGGTCAACGTCCATCAAAAGAAATCCATCTGGATGGCCATTGCTAAGAAGGTATGGACCCTGGGGTCTACAAGCGGTGAAGCATCCATTGCAGGAAGAGATGGGAGGGCCTACAGCTCTGGACCAAAAAGTCATCTGAAGTCCAGCTTGGGCATTCCTCCCAACATGGGACCCCCCTCCCAATTGCCTGCATACATGCGGCAGCCTATCCCCAGCTTTATGAGAAGCTGAGAACCCAATCGCAGCATCAAGGGGGTACGTTATTTTTGGAGTTTTTCATGTTACATAACTCTTTTTTGTTACAGCAACAAATTATGGCATTAACAGAAAGGTTGACACATGTCCAATCCACCAGAAGAGTTCTTGAAGGTGTAAGTTTTACACAAGGTGTATGATGATGTGTTTTGTATATGAATTTATAGAAAATTATTCTACTATATTTCTGTCCACTAACAAAGGACTGTTTTGAGAAGACACATGTCTGCTTAATCAACAAATATACATGATTTTGTAAAGTGTAATAAGGGACAGTTGTACCAAACAGGCCACAAAGTATAATTGTATCAGCTGTGATGCTCCATCACAATTGTGAAAGATGTTACGTTACCCCTATTACAGATGATATTGCATTAAAAGCAGTTATGATACAGAGGATGTTCTAAATGTCACATTGGTGAGTTGGTATTATAAACAATCAACAGTGAGCATGTGAGCAAAAATGACTATAAACATTAGCTTGCCTACATTTTTTGATTAAAACATCTCACAAATATGTTTTGAATCAAAAAGACAATTCAATTTATGTTAGAAGTGATGGATTTGCACAAATGTGCATGCAAACCAGTCTGTTGTTTGTAAAAAGAATTTTGATAGGCATACATTTTTGGAAACAACTGAGAGGAATGTGTACACATTGGTGACAGAGTAGCTCTATTCCAAAAACGTTTTATAAATTTCCTTTGTTATGTCTAGATGATAAATTAATTGTGAACAAAAATAAGATACTTTATGGGACTTTTGCAGATGAAATATTCTGTCACATATATGTTGGAGTATCCCATCTGGAAAACTCAAATTCAGGCACAACTCATGACTCTGTAACTGTGGGAATGCGTCAAGGTTTGATCTGTTGCAGATTGTGATTTGCATTTTAAATTTTGATTTAAAAATTGTATAGGAATCGGTTTATGAAATATCTACTGTCATGCTGTACCATTTTGTGCTTACAGTGAAAGGCAGCATATTTACTTTAATATTTTCACAAATGGTGAAACAAACTGGAAATAACAAGATATTTTGGAGTCAAATGTAAAACTTATTTTACTCTGTACTAAAGTGGATTAGACCTAGGTATTTACTTATGCTGTTAAAGTCATTTGTAAATCCCCCAAAATTGTTTTCTTATTTTCTTCAACAGCGTAAGTATATACATAGGGCATGATACATTAAAAAGCAACTTCAGTGCTGAATCCATATAATATTTTTTACATTTGAAATATACTTGAGTTACTTAAAGCAAGTGCTACCATTGTGAAATGCCCAAACAAAGGAAACAGGCTTTCAGTTCATACAATATATGTGCAACTTTGCAGTAAGTGTTTATACTCATTGATTCATATTTCAGTGTTTATGAAAAATAATAATTCAGTTTTTTGCCTTGTACACACACTGTTCAAATGTATTTTTCCTTTATATCATTTTTGGGACACAAGTTCACTATTCTAAACAACAAATCAGAACCGTTCAAAGGTGTTAAACAGTTCCTGGAGGAAATTGAAAATGGTTAAGAGACAAGAAAAGTAAATATATAGGAGCAATACTGGATATTTACAAAAATGTAACCAAATGGTTTCGGAAAATGTTCCCTACATGTATGAGATAATAAACTTAAACCAAAGTTTGAGAGCTTTGAAGCTGTGACATATGAAAAATAGTAAAATGTTTTGAGAGAAAACTTCATGATCAGTCCTATTTACACAGATAGAATAAAACTATTGTATATGTCTTTTCAGCATCTTCAAGAGCAGGCAAAGGGGACATTGGCCACAAAGGTGGGGAAGCAGCTGCCCACTGTGTTTTGGGTGGTGAGACCTCGGACACCGATGGACACAGTGGCATGGAGGGTGAGGAGACTTAAACAGAGGACACCAGCTCATCATCATCTTCAGAGGCCTCCACAAGTGACTAGTCCCTAGTGGTGGCAGACCCTAAAGGGACTGTACCACCGGCATCCTTGTCTGCCACCCAGAGACCCATCTCCACCTCCCTATTGCTTTCCCCCAATTGCCCAAACCAAACCCCCTAAAACGGCTGTTGTCTCCTTTGCTACAGGCACCTCACCCCCTGCCCCTGTCACCCCGGCTGCGCTGAGTGAGAAGGCTATTGACCTCTTACGCATCATCTCTGTAGGCCAAACTGCACTCCTGAATTCCAGGGCCTTAGTTGCCAAATGCAACAAATGGTAGCATACTGTTACATTCCTGAGTAAGGCCCATGTAGCGAGGCCACTTATCCCTTACATTGTCCTAGAAAATAACATTTCAGCTGTGACCTTTTGCACACATTCGCATGCACGACAATGCCGGATTAGTTTCTTTTAAACCACTTTGTTTACAAATCCAGAATCACACAACATTATGCCTTGAATATCATGTACTAGGCTTCTCTACGCACTAGGTACAAAAGTAGTCCTATCTTCATCCACAGGGCGACAGCACTATCTACATATCCATAACATCACTAATCTAGCGCGCACATTGCAAAAACTCCTTTTTATTCTAAATAATAAACATCCCAATAGATTGGTAGATGAGGCCCTTCTGCTGACACCGAAGGTCCCTGCAAGCTGAGAAATCACCATGTCTGACATTCTGTGAGGGGTGTCCAACTCGAGAAAAAGACAGGGCCTTCACTCTCTCCCAACAGGTAATGGGGTTGGATCGTCCCTAGGGGGATTCTTGGCTCTACCCCTACACACACTCTCGGTGCAATAAGAGTAGGGTTTGTATCGTAGGAGTATGTTAGATTACCATATTGCACAAATGCCCGCATATATTCATTGCTTCAGCACCATGGTAGAAATGTGTCTACTGTTCACTCTTTTGGTGCTTGTAATCTCCTTTATTTGCTTCTGTCTCCTAATCATTGCAGCACACACAAGTGACTGAGTGAAAGATTCTGTACTGTTTCCACATTCCATGAGTGATTAGGATTGTATTGTTCAGAGGTTGCTAGAAATTGTTCGCTCCCTGATAGGTTAGGGGGCTTAAGGTGGCACTGTGAGCTAGCTTGTCTATAGCCCAACATAGCATGCAGGGTTGTCCGGAATCAGTCTTGACACCAAGCCCTTAGTTTATGTTGTCTAAACAATGTGTAGATCCTACGGATTAGTAGGAACTACATGACAATACCTGGGAGCCATTCATAGTTCAATGACTGGCCTTCAGAGATTGTTTGCAAGACTAGACCTCCTCACTGACCGCAGCATTCCAACCACCATGACCTTCTGCCACAACTCAGGTCCCTTCATCATCCCAATTCCAAAAATCCGACCCATATCCCAAGCACACTCACTTCTTTGCTGGCAACCACTCCAAAAGACACAAGCAGGACAATCATACACACACACACAGAAAAACACACAAAGAAACACCCAAACAACATGCTACACTATTGACACTACACCACACCCACCACCACACCCACATCCACATCAACCACCAACACACCCACAACAACCATCACCACACCTAATACCACTAAACCCACAATCACCACCACAAGTGCAGCTACCACAGCCACAACCACCCCTCACCCACAACTACCACCACGCCCAAATTCATCAGTACCCCAACAAGCACCACCGCCACACCAACCTATTCAATGGCATAGTCATCCAAACCAACACACTCACAAACAAGCACACCTACACACAAAACAACACCCACTAAACCAGAACACACACATTCACTAGCATACCTGACACCAGCCAAACCACACACATCCAAACATACAAAACATACACCAGACTCACATGCAACTGCAAAACATACAGACATGCACAGCAGAACCACACTAACCACTTCAACAGCACAGTCATTCAAAACAACACACTAACACACAAGCACGCCTACACCCAAAACAACAAGTACATCCACAATCCCAACGGTGGACTCCTAGATCTGCACCTCATGTTAGTTCCAACAAATCTTGGTCCTGCGCAATACTCCCCAGTGCCAGCCGTTGCATGACACCTCTGCGCTCCAGATAGATAAATACAAGTGTGGGTGTGTCATGCAATGAAGTCCAGTAGACTTAGTATAGTGTCAAAAAAATCCTTTACTTCAAATGCTTTTTCACAAGATTAAATAGCAAACAACGCTCAGCGAAAGTGTTTCATTCCCTCCAGGGGAACTTCATCGGGGCTTATAAATTCATCCAAGTACGTCATGAAGTATGGTTGCTCGTTGGTAATTGTCTCCAGTATATTGCGCTGGAGATCATGGAATTGTTCACAGGTATGATAACACCTGCATGTAGGAAACCGTTAGTCCGTATGTTTGTCAAAACTCCAATGGATGAATTTATAAGCCTTGATGAAGTTCCCCTAGAGGGTATGAAATGCATTGTCTGAGCGTTGTTTGCTATTTGATCTTGTGAAAAAGCATTTGAAGTAAAGGATTTTTTGACACTATACTAAGTCTACTGAACTTCATTGCCTGACGCACCCCCACTTGTATTTACCCAAAACAACACCCACCACACACAAACGAACACACTCTCCTGAACACCAAACACCTGCCAAACCACACACATCCAAACATACACAACAAATTGCAAAACATACAGACACACACACTACAACCACGCCAACCACCTCAACAGTACACTCATCCAATCTAACACACTCACACACAAGCAAGCCTACACCCACAACAACAGCCACCAAACACAAATACACACACTCACCCAAACACCAAACAACACACATCTAAACCTACACAACATTCACCAGACCCACATGCTCCTGCAAAGCATACAGACACACACACATTAGCAAATTTTCAGGGTCACCAACCTTTTCTGTAGTGAGAGCTACTTATGTTAAATTAAACACATTGAGAGCTACTAATATTATTAGTGTTGCATAATCTCAATTTTTTGCATATATATTAATTCAACCAAGCAAAAGCTTTCTAATTTAATAGGCTGGGCTGCGCACAGGTGAGCTACTCAGATGTAGCTGGAGAGCTACAGTAGCTCACGAGCTAAAGGTTGGAGACCCCTAAACCCAATCCTCTCCCACCCCTCCTACCTGTACTTCTCTTGATGTTCAAACAACAAAGGGAGAAACCCTGATTCTGCGGAGAAGGGATGGGGTAACAATGTAAACAAAATCACAAAATGTCCCTATTCACGAAATCTTACTATGAAAGAAACCTCTGTATCTACTGTATAATAAAATATGACAAATGCTAACTTATCTGCTGTGAAGTTAAAACCACAAAACAATTTTACAATGTTCAAAATATTAAAAGATTTTTTATAATCAAAACAAGATTAAGAAATGCAACAGAATAACACTTCAGATTCTCAATAGATTAAAAACAATTTCTCAAAGAGAAGTTACAGTGCAAATGCATTAAAAGTTTGTTACAAGAAGACTTTTTACGAAGAAATTTCGACGCGGCGTTTCAGTGAGTAATTATTCCTTCACCTTCTTCAGAACAAAGTTTTTTTCCAGAAAAGTACATCTAAACAGCAGAAAACATTTATTAACAAACCGTAAATTCATGCTGATTTCGACACAGCAGTACTATAATTGAATATGGGGAATATATTAAAAATTAATAAATTAAAAATAACATCTTAATATGGTTAAAAATAAAGAATTACACATGATCCATTGCACCAGTAAGGGTATATTATTCACTAAACCCACGTATTTCAGTTGTGACAAGATTCCAAGATATGGGCAGTCGCCAAGCTATCTATCACTTGAAATCCCTTGGTTGGACAGAGAAACTTAACCAATGGGGAAGAATTTATTTTTTATCTAAAAAGAAAAGTTCAACATATGAGAGCAAGAACTCCTTAGCCTTTTACATCTATATACCATTCTTGGCCAAAGCATACCTTTAATTTTAGGCCAATCTCAAGAAAGTATGGTAGAACCACCGGCAATCCAATTTAAAAGCCGTTACAAAAGAGGGCGCTGATTTCTGTATAGAGAAAGGTTAGTTTAGATATTTCCTCAACAGTTTGTCTCTATACGAAAGTACTTTCACTTTATCTAAGACCGTATAAGGCTTACCGGTTAGACCCTCGAAACCAAGCAAGCTCCTTCAACTGTCACCATTGGGCATTTTTCACATTGCCTGTGTAGTGTTAAAAAACAGAAACCAGAGTTGTGCTTTAACTACTCAAAATCGATTGTTTTACAACCCACGTTACATATTCAAAATTGTTTTTACCTTTTAGCTCTTTAATTTATCACGGTATTGTACATTAGATTATCTGCAACATAAATAATCCACAATTACTATTTAGCTATATTGTCGAGTGTTATGCTTTCCTCTTCCATTAGTGTTATCTGTTTTTAAGGTTCCTACTAAATTTGTGTTATCATGCTGTTTATGCTAGCTCTAGGGTTAACAGCAGTAAAATACTATCCTTACGTTTAAAATAGCTTTAGCAGTCTATTTACATCAAACCTGATGTAATCCCTATGTAAATGAAGTTATAATCATAGGCACAAATGAGGATTAGATGACCGGTACTACCATCTGGATACCGTTGACACTTTAACTCATAAAACAATCCCCATTCTAGGTTTGAAGTCGTAAACTTATGAGAAACATATAGGGCCCGATTCACAGAATTAACTTAAGACAAAATCCTAAACTTACTACCATTTTGGTATTCACAGAATGCACTTACTGCTTTTGGTATTCACAGAATGCACTTACTACTTTTGGTATTCACAGAATGGATTTACGACTACTAACTTTACGTCCGCACTCGGGCCGGAATTTCCGGGCCGGAGGCGGAGCTTCCGGCCCGGAGGTGGGGATTCCGGCCCGGAGGTGGGGATTCCGGCCAGTGGCGGAGATTTAGCCATGGCCAAAATCTCCACCTCTGGGCTGGAAGCTCCGCCTCCGGCCCGGAAGCCCCGCCTCCGGGACGGAAGCTCCACCTCCGGGCCGGAAGCTACGCCTCCGGGACGGAATTTCCGGCCCGAGTGCGGACATAATCCATTCTGTGAATACCAAAAACAGTAAGTACATTCTGTGAATACCAAAATGGTAGTAAGTTTAGGTATTTTGTCTTAAGTTAGTTCTGTGAATCGGGCCCATCGTGTTTCCACATCCTTAATTTAGGCAGTTGTCAATTCATTGCTCCTGTTTCTCAAATTAGAAGCTATATAATAGCCGCAAAATAACTGCTGTTGTTAGGTTTTTTCAATGAAACTTTGAGCTCCACAATTAGTTATTTTGAAAATTCAATTGTGTATTGTACAGCAAAAAATGACCTCAATAGATATAGGTGACAGCTGTACACATATGCTATAGTGAGGTTGCTAGCAATGAATTACGGTCCAGATAAATTAGCATTCGTCGTATTTTATTATAAAGTAGTGTTTGTATGAAGAATATATAGCACATGATCCATTCTTTGGTGAAAACTAAGATAAGGAGGTTTCTTCCATAGTAAGATTTCATAAATGGGGACATTTTGTGATTTTGTTTACATTGCTACCTCGTCCTTTTTTCGTAGAATCAGGGTTTCTACCTTTATTGTTTGATCATTTTGCTGCAAGGCTTGTGAGCTGGGGAGTGGTTTCACTTTGAACGGGTATAGTCAGCACATTCTAGAGGTAGTCCGATTGAATATGGACTCTCTAAAGACATATGGTTTTTTGAAGGACCAATTTAATAAGATCATTAATGGCACTTCCAAAAATATTTCTTCCATCACTATGAGTAATAGTGACGAAGAACAATGGAGGAATTTATGGAACTGTAAATAGAAAGTAATTAGAACTGAACTACATGCAGACTTCATGATAGAATACTGCAAAAAAGGTATTATCCCCAAAGGCATGCAAGTCAAGAATGAACCGGGCCTGTTTATCAAAAAATTAAAAATGTGTTGAAAATTAAACTTTCATAGCCAATAGATGCAGTTGTGACTGGATATTACTTATAATTGAAACTGCACATGAAATATTAGTTAAAGGGAAATTGAAGATATGGAGACCAAACTTAAAGAAAATACCTCCCCAGAAGATGCTAAAATTAAGCTAGATGAAATACAAGGGGATCTAAATGGGTATAAAGAATACCCCCTTATCAAAAAATCAAATGAGGTCAGGAAAAATGGTAACAATTATAACATAGAATATGTCTATCCATACTTTCAGAAAGACTATTATGACAAACCCAGGGAAAGACTCCCCAAACAAAAATAACTGGCAACAAAATAAGAGAAATTTCCCTAAGACAAGAGTTACTTTCTTTGAAACCTCATACACAAGTTCTGAATCTGATAATGAGATACCTCAAGATACTTGTATGAATAAAGAAAGAGAGGTAACCCCTGGAACAAGTAGAGACACCTTCACTTTTTTAGAACAAAGCCAAATAAAGTATGACCAAAACAACAGGGGTAGAGGGAGAGAGAGAGGGAGCTTTTATCCCCAAAACCCAATACAAAAACGTACCTACAAGAAAACAAGGAGTCAGGAGAATTGGGAGTAGAAAAAAAAGCTCCTATCATCAACCAATCTAGTAGGATATTAACTAAGGATGAAATAGGCACCTTAGAGAATGGACTTGGTTATGGCATTACTTCACCTATTGATAGATACAATTTAGAAAGAGACCTACATAGTTGTTTTTTAGAAAAGTGAGGTTAAATCATTTTTTTGAGAGCAAAGAGAGAATACAAGTTGAGAACAGATCCGGTTTTAGACCAAAATCCACTTGGTCCCCATCATTACAGATGGTTAATAATGATATAGAACTCTTTGAAAAAGTTGTAGAAAAAAGAATGGAAGATCTTCTAGACAAGAACGTCTGGATGAAAAACAATCTGACAGCACTACAGTACAATGCCCTGACTGATTTAGAACACTGCAATCAAATAGCAATAAAACCTGGTGACAAAGGAGATAGCATTGTAGTGATGGATACCAGTGATTATGATAAGAGAATGTGTATCTTACTGAATAATGATTACATCAAAAATCGAACAGAGCAGAATGGAATATTCTGACAAGACAAGTAACTAATTTACTTAAATTAGCCAGGGAGGATAATATCATCTGTCAAGATGAATACAGTTTTTTACTGAATGAAAATCCAGTGATACCGGCACTATATGGGCTTCCAAAGGTGCATAAAGATATCCAAAACCCTCCTATGAGACCTAAAGTCTCCAGTATTAACTCATTAACAGAACCTCTAAGTAAGTACGTTGACATGTTCTTACAACCTTTAGTCATGCAACAAAAAGCCGATATAAAAGACACCACTGCTATGATACACTAATGGAGAATCTCCCTTTTGATGAAAAGACACAATGGTTGGTCACACTTGACCGCAGGATGATACTATTCAGTTGGTTCACGGCCTCTTTTTAAATGAGAATGGGCATTTACTTCCACATGCTACATTCATGATTGAATGCGTGGAAATTATCCTTAAAAATAACATCTTCCTTTTCAATACAGAGTTTTTCCGTCAAGTGAAAGATACTAGCATGGGAACGACCTGTTCTCCAAGTTTAGCTTGTCTTTATGTTGCCTCCTTTGAGGAGAAGCATATTTTTAATGAACTAGTTCCCTTTTATGAGAATGTATCAAACTGGTCCCGCTACATCGATGATGTTTTCTTCCTATGGAAGGGGGTCTAGAGAATATCTATTAGATTTTATTGACTGGCTCAACTTAGGTGATGAGAACCTTAGATTCACATCATCTATCAATAAGGAAACCTGTGATTTTTTAGACATTAAAATTAAAAATAATAGTGGAACATTGAAGGTTGAACTGTATAACAAATCTACTGATCGAAACACAATGCTCCACTATGAGAGTAATCATCCTGCGTGCCAAAGGTATAACATCCCCTTTGGACAGTTTTTAAGGAGAAGGCAAAACTGCACCAATATGAGAGACTTTGAATCACATGCTAAGAATATGATTAAAAAATTCACTGATGGGGGTTATCCCAAAAAATTAGTTAAACATGCTTATAAAAGAGCAAAATATTATGATAGGGACTCATTTTCGAATTGAAAACCAAGAGCATAGACGCAAATAAATTGTCCATAATTTTTGTAACAAATTTTAGCAGTAACAGTAAAATAAAAAACGTAATAAATAGGAACTGGCACCTTCTAAATAGGAAAAATACAGCTAAATTAGATAAACCAATGTTTATTTTCAGGAGGAACCGTACCATCAGGAACTGTTTAGTATATACACACAGGAGCAATTAGGGAAGTGACCATTTGAGCATATCAAATGGTCCTCTTCCAAAGGGGAACTTTCCTTGCAGCTCATGTAATAACTGTGCCCATATTGTTAAAGGATCTGTTATTACACATAATGGAGTTAAACATCTGTTATTACACATAATGGAGTTAAAAGTCTAGTGAACTGTCGCACAAAAAACGTCATCTACCTTATAGTATGCCCTCGTAATAAGGGATATGTAGGGGAGACCTCAAGAGAAGCTAGGATTAGAATAACTGAGCATAAATCAGCTATCGAAATGATCCAAATAAATATACGGGGAGGTGACATGACAGTCAAAAGAAAAAAATTAGAACAATTCTATATGTGTAAGTTTAATACATACAGAAATGGACTCAATAGCAAAGAAGAGTGGGAGAAGCTGAATTAACTTCCCCCACCTCCATCTCTGACGTAAAGATAATGTTGAGTTGTCCTTTACTTCTACGCTAATAAATCTTTTTTTAAACTTTTATTACATTATTGAAGGATTTGCCTAGAGAGATACTCCATATACTGTTTAGATAATTACTGGAGATAGATTGTAAGTATTATCAAATAGGGACAGATATGACCAGATGTGGTAACTAAGTTAACTCTGGTTGTAGTGTCTTTATCAAATATCGAAAATCTACATAAATTTACATTTTATTTTATTTTATTCACTCACTAGTAGGTTGTAATTCTGATAAAGCTGCAACCTTAGTTTGATAAATAAAGTGGCTGAGTAAGATGGCCATTTTGGGTTAAACCAGGAGTATCCCTTTTTATATAGATTTCATCTGAATCGGTGAAAATGAAACCATACAGTAACAATTAGAACGGCTCTATTCTTGGCCGTCTTTTATACAACTCCAAGATGGCGAGTTTTTTTGAGAAGGTGAATCACGGGTGCTGTGGTGGCACTCCGCCCCTCACGTGATCTCCAGGGTCAGCGGGGTCCTATAAAATGGCGTGTGTGACATAATAACGCACACCTGGATCCGGAAGTATTGGTAGAACAGGGAGGCCGTCTGCTCATTCTTCGGTAAGTGGTATATCCGGAAATGCTGCATGTTTCTCGCTAGTTGTAGAGGCTGAATTTCAAGCATAAATTGGAGATTTATTGAAAAAAGTCTAAAGAGGTGGCGGAACTGGGTGCGTTTTTCCTATAGGCTTACCGGTCACCTAATCCTCGCTACAACTATCATTTTACTTGCGCATGGATTTCATATGGCTTTACACAAATAGACTGATAAAGCTATTCTTAGTTTTAAGGACCGTAATCCATTGCTAGCAACCTCACTATAGCATATGTGTACAGCCGTCAACTATAGCTATTGAGGTCAGTTCTAGCCGTACAATACACAATTGAATTTTCAAAATAACTGATTGTGGAGCCCAAAGTTTCACTGAATAAACCCAACAACAGCAGTTATTTTGCGGCTATTATATAGCTTCTAATTTGAGAAACATGAGCAATGAATTGACAACTGCCTATAATAATGATGTGGAAACACTATGGGAGTCATTAGGATGGCGGGCGGATCGCCACCGCTGGCTCAGCGGTGGCATCCTGCCCGCCATCCCAACTTGATTTACCCCCTGCCATATTGTTATGGCGGGGGTATAGCGGCGGATGCAAAGTGTGTCTGCTGCTTTTTGCCGCCGGGCAGGCTTGGCCAGTAATATGGTGGCATCCATATTAGGATTGGTCCGGTAACTGGCCTTCATGGAAAGGCTGGCAAGGATGTGCTTTGGGAGCCCGTTGTGGGCCCCCAGAGGGGGTGGGAGGGATGGTGGGTGCACTTGGTATTTCCCGTGCACAAGGTGGCAGGTACTGCGCGGTGCCCACCACGGTGTGCATGGGAATGCACAACATGTCAATTTGGCATGCGACCGCCAGGGTGGCGGTCGCATCCTAATCAGCGGAGCAGGGCCACCGCACGTCTGGCAGCCGGTCTCGGCACCGCGAGGATGGCCGGCGGACTGAAGTCCACCCGCCATCCTAATGGGCCCCTATATGTTTCTCACAAGTTTACGACTTCAAACCTAGAATGGGGATTGTTTAATGAGCTAAAATGTTGACGGTATCCAGATGGAAGTACCGGTCGTCTAATCCTCGTTTGTCCATGTAATTATAACTTTATTTACATAGGGATTACATCAGGTTTGACGTAAATAGGCTGCTAAAGCTATTTTAAACGTAAGGATAGTATTTTACTGCTGGTATCCCTATAGGTAGCATAAACACCATGATAACACAAATTGAGTAGTAAAGTTAAAGACAAATAACAAAGATGGAAGAGTAATGCATAACACTCGACAATAAAGCTAAATACTAATTGCGGATAATTTATTTTGCAGACAATCTAATATACAAAACTGTGCTAAATTGAAGAGCACTGTGCGACCTTCAACATATCCTTTGGATAAAAGGTAAAAACAATTTTTAATATGGTAGCGTGGGTTGTAAAACAATCGATTTCGAGTAGTTGAACCACAACTCTGATCTCTGTTTTTTAAACCAACACAGGCAATGTGAAAAATGCCCAATGGTGACAGTTGAAGGAGCTTGCATAATGATTTCTAGAGTCTAACCAGTAAGCCTTATCCGGTCTTAGATAAAGTGAAAGTACTTTAGTATAGAGACAAACTGTTGATGAAATATCTGAACTAACCTTTCTCTATGCAGAAAACAGCGCCCTATTTTGTAACGGCTTTAAAATTGGATTGCCGGTGGTTCTACCATACTTTCTTGAGATTGGTCTAAAAAATAAAGGTATGGTTTGGCCAACAATGGTATATAGATGTAAAAGGCTAAGGAGTTCTTGTTCTCATATATTGAACTTTTCTTTTTAGATAAAAAAATGTTTCTTCCATTGGTTAAGTTTCTCCGTCCAACCAAGGGATTTCAAGCGATAGATAGCTTGGCAACTGCCCATATCTTGGCATCTTGTCACAACTGAAATAGGTGGGTTTAGTGAATAATATACCCTTACTAGTGCAATGGATCATGTGTTCTTCTTTATTTTTAACAATTTTAGGATGTTATTTTTTATTTAGTAATTTCATATATATTCCCCATATTTAATGGGCCATTATTGTTTAAAATGTTGTTTATTGTACTGCTGTGTTGAAAGCAACATGAATTTACTGTTCGTTAATGAATATTTTCTGCTGCTTAGATGTACTTGTCTTGAAAAAAATGTTGTCCTGAAGAAGGTGAAGAAATTATTACTCATCAAAACGCCGCATCGACATTTCTTCTTAAAAAGTCTTCTTGTAACAAACTTTTAATGTATCTGCACTGTAACTTCTCTGTGAGAAATTGTTTTCAATCTATTGAGAAGCTGAAGTGTTATTCTGTTGCATTTCTTAATCTTGTTATGATAATAAAAAATATTTTAATATTTTGAACATTGTAAAATTGTTTTGTAGTTTTAACTTCACAGCAGACAAATTAGCATTCGTCATATTTTATAAAGTACTGTTTGTATGAAGAATATATAGCACATGATCCATTCTTTGGTGAAAATCAAGATACAGTGGTTTCTTCCATAGTAAGATTTTGTGAATAGGGAAATTTTGTGATTTTGTTTATACTCCTCCTGATGTTTACACATCATACTGGTTCCTAACCCCTGTCAAACCTAAACCCACCCCTCACAAGAAAGATCCTAGAGGTTCCTGCTTTGTGCCCACTAAGTGTCCCTTCCTGAGGAGGTTACTCTTTGGCAGTCTGTTTAGGAGGCAAGTTCTAGGGAACAATCCCTCAGGCTGTTGCTGTGCATCGTGATTTTCTTCAAAATAAAATATTTGAGAGAAGTATCTCATTTTTTAACAAAAATATATAATTTGTATGAAGTTTGTCCTGACATTATTATTCATTAACAAGTCACTGATTATTAACAATGTTAATGATGAATATGTGTGATACGATTCTTACTTAAATATCAGATAGTAAAGACAAAATCTTTTTTAAATGACATATTTGTGCAGTGCAAATATTAGTGAGAAAATATATTTTGATGGACATAGAAATTTTGGAGCAAGCATTCATCATGATAATGGAAACTTACACCAAATATAACACTTGCAGTGTTAATACAGGTGTGTTTATTTGAGCTTGATACGTTATTAAAATAAACATATATGCATTACAGCTTAAAAATGTTTATAGTAAATTAAAATGTATTTACATACCTGTATGGATACATTTCTACTTTTTATTTAATACCTATTTTTGTTTACCTGTACATTATCAGGAAGGCAGCTTGCACCAAATTTAACATTAAAGTAAAAATATACAGGTGTGTTTTTTTTACAATTCTGAAACAAAGCCATTACACACATATGCATTGCACATTAGTGAAACATTGGTTGTACAAGAGATTCAAATAAGCACAGGTCCAAAGCTATTGTGAACAGATAATGCAAAAGGAAACAAGAGAAGAAAAGACTTATTTCGATTCCGGCAACAAAGGGGGTTGATTTGCTCTGTGGTCAAGTAGCAGCAGCAAAGGGAGAAGTTGGGTATTGGGTTCATGAAGAAAACAGAGTGTGGAAAGTGAAAAAGGGTGAGTTTCTCCCTTCTGTCCCTTCAAAGACACCTACTCGTGTGTGGAGGTTTCCTTGCAACAGTTATGTCAGCAGGAAGGCACATTGTGATTGTCCCAGTGGAAATCTTGGCTGGACTCCCTCCACCTGCCTCTTTTGCCAATGGTGCCGTCAAAGCAGGTCGTAAAAGCTGGCAGAGATGGTGGCAGTAGGACATTCTATCGTTCATAGACCTGCCAGCTTGTAAATAGACGAAACGGCCTAATAGGCGGGCGGGGAATTAGATGAATCAAAAGTCGGTAGAACCAGATCCACCAAGATTTAAATCAGGCCCTTACTGTTTCCTATGTTAAAGCATTTGATTTGTCAGCCTAATGCTAAAACCTAAAACCTCAGAGATAGTGAGGCATTTCATTAGACTCACCATGACATTAGATATAGCTCATCCACATAGACATAATTTAACTTGTTCTTTAACAGGTATAGAAAAGAAATGTATAGATTCAGTAGAAGACAGACGAAGGGATATACTGGCTAAAGCAGGAAATCATTAAGAAGTACCTCAGTGGGTCAACATGAAAGTGAGAATATGCTAGTGGGAAATTTAGCAGCAGTAGCTCTAGATAGGCAGCATAAAGGGAAATTATGCGTTTTCATTAGAAAGTCCATAACAGACACAAATTATGTGGAAAGCAGCTAATGCAATCATACATTTGAAGTTCGTGGAAATGGAGGATTATACTTGGATGCAGCAGATCCTGTTTTTCCTGGACTTTTTTACATTTGTGGGAAAAATGCATTTTACAGGTTACCCCAGAGATAATATGCAACATGTTACGAGGGGACAGTTTTTCCAAAAATGGATCATGTGGGACATCTTAATGATCCAAAAGGGGGAGAACATTTGAGAACTAAGGGCCATATGTAGGTAGCCTAACATTTACCACTTCATAAATACTGAATTTTACCGATTCGGTATTTATGAAGTGGTAAATGATATGTAGGTAATCCATCGGTAATATTTACTGATTCGGAATGGGTCGGTAATTTAGAATCGGTATTTACCCATTCGGTAATGGTAACTGGCTTCCCATTGATTCCTATGGGCCAGGAGGCCCATAGGAATCAATGGGAAGCCAGTTACCATTACCGAATCGGTAAATACCGATTCGGTAATGGGGGGAGCACAATCAAGGGTGGCAGGGTGTCACAGTGACACCCTGTTGCACCCCTGATTCCTGCATGTGTGCACATGTGGCACACATACATGCCCTAAGGGCATGTATGTCTGCCACATTGCACACTTCAAAGTGCAAAAAAATGTTTTTTTCCTGCTATTCGTCATTTACCACCAACTTTTAGTTGGTGGTAAATAACGAATCCCCACAACAACCACACACTCCCCCTACATATCATTTCAGGATTCGGTATTTACCGAATCGGTAAAATTACCGATTCGGTAATTTTACCGATTCGGTAAATTACCGAATCCTGAAATGTGCCCCCTACATACCAAAAGCCTGAATACCGGTCGGTAACGGGATATTTACCGAAAATCGTCCGTTACCGACCGGTATTGGGCTTCCTACATATGGCCCTAAGAGAGGTGCAATTGCTAGTGAAATCGCAGGAGACATATTTGGAGCTATAATACCATCTGTAGGTGTGATACTGAATTTACATAAGATTAAAAAGCTTTCTACTGTAGTTGATAAGTTATCTACTAGTACGGCTGGAGGATTTTTAATTATAGATACTGAAATGGTTGCAATCAGATCTACGGTTTTGCAGAATAGACTTGCATTAGACGTCCTTCTTGTGAAGGAGGACGGAGTTTGTTGGATGTTAAAAGTTCAACAATGTTGTACTTACATTCCAGACAAAAGTAAAACTTGAAGAAATACAATAAGAACATTACTGACTTACAGAGAGATTTGAAAGGGTGAGAAGCAACAGGTGCATGAGAAGCAGTAGGGAATGGATTTTCTACTATAGGGAGATGGTTTGGAAACTTATGGAATGGAGTTCTTGGAAGACTTCTGAAACCTTCAGTGATCATTGCTCTTCGTGGAATTATTCTTGTTTGTAATCTTTAAAGGCTGCAAATATACACAAATGAAAAGAGATTCAAGAGAAATAGAATTGATGTAGAATTAGAAAGTAGACAAAGCAGATACTGTGATGACATGAAGTTTCTGGAGGAGTCCAGAAGGAAGTTGATGAAAACAACCTGGTTGTAATTTGTCCATTGGAAAAAAGATTTTTATCTTAGATTTTATGGATTGATTTGCCATCAGAGGGGGGATTGGAGCAGCGTAATTTTAGCTTCACCTTTACAATTCACAAACGCATAACCTAAATGTGCATTTAGCACATGTTTCCTGTGTCGCCGGACGACAGTAATGATAAAGGTGTTACACATGACATCATTATTGAGGTGCATTAACTGTAGAATTAGAGAATTTATACATAACACTGTGTGCCTTAACTGTATTAAATGAGATATTATTTGGAGACTTGAGGAATAAACCATACTCACTTATGTAGAAAGTGTTTACTCTAAAAACAACAATGGATTTATGTAATGTGTCCACGCATTCGAAGAGCCACCGTGGGAGGAAGATGCTTCTCCTACCTGGCAGCCAAGACTTGGAACTCCCTCCCCATCCACCTCCGTCTGACCCAAGACCACCTCTCCTTCAGGAAGCAACTCAAGACCTGGCTGTTCGAGCAGTAGCAGACCCCCCCTACCCCTAGCTCCTTGAGACCCTCCGGGTGAGTAGTGTGCTTTACAAATTTCTTGATTGATTGATAATGTTTCATGTATATTTCATATAACATTTAGTTCTTAACCATACTTACACATGCTTCTTAAAGATTTACTGTATGCCACATGTGATATGAATGTTGTTAGATTTGGGGGTCTCTAGTTGGCACAAGTAGGCACTTGAGACAAATAGGGACTCTTGCCTCTAGTCAGGGTAAGGGGGTACACTCCTAAAATAACCCCTGATCACCCCCTTGGTAGCTTGCACGAGCAGACAGGCTTATCTCAGAGGCAGTGTGTAAAGCATTTGTGAACACATACAGTAATCAAGTGACAACACTACAGATGGACACCACACAAGTTTTATATAAAAATAAGTATTCTTTATATAGATTTATCACTAGACCATAAACGAAAAAAATCCACAATACTGTTAATTTAAAATGGTAGAATTGGCTTAGTTCACTTAAGATGGTAAATGCGACACTCAGAGTTCAATGTACCTTTGGATATGACACGCAGGGCAATGAAAGTGTTGCAACGATGGTAATGCGTTGATTCCTTACTGCACTTCCGGGGTGATGCGGCGAACAACGCCGTGATGCGATGAAATTTTGGTGCAAAGAAATAAAGATGTCGTCTTCTTCTTGATGCGGCACGCTTTTCCGATGTTGCGATAAGTCTCGACTCAATGTGTCAGCTGCAGCGGCGACACCCTTGTTCCGTGATGCAACAACAGCGGCTTTGGGGGCGACACTCTTCTCCGACGATGCGAGATGCTTCCTCTCGATGCGACAGCTGCAGCGGTGACACCCTTGTTCAGTGATGCGACAACAGCGGCTCCAATGGCAGCACGCTTCTCCATGGATGCGAGGCGCTTCTGCGGTGCAATGCGACAGCTACAGCGGAGACACCCTTGCTCCATGATGCAATGGCAGCGGCTGTGACGGTGACACACTTCTTCTTCGTTGCAAGAAGCTTCTCGTGATGCGGTGCAATGCGACAGCTACAGCGGCGACATCCTCGATGTGACGGCAGCGGCTGAGATGGCGACTCGCTTCTTCTTTGTTACAAGACACTTCCAGCTCCTTGCGACACGCAGTCCCTCAGAAGGCAGAAACAACTGCAGGCACTTCCAGAGAACTCTTGGGGAGCTGGGGGTTTAAGTCTGTTGTCCCTGAGACTTCAGCAGGAGGCAAGCTCGTCTCTCAAGCCCTTGGAGATCTTTTTACAAGTTGAAATAAAGCACCCAAAATTCCTTTCTCCTTTCTTTGGCAGTCAGGCAACCACTGCAGGCCAATCCCCCAAGCTGCACTTCAGCTTAGAGATAGTCTCTCCTCAGTTTCTTCTGGTTGCTCTCCTCAGCAAAGGTTTATTCTTATTGTCCAAAAGTGATCCAATTCTCTGGGGTTTGGGACCCCTTTTTTATACTAAACTTCTCTTTGTTCTCTGAAGGCAGAGAGCCCTTTGCCTAGTCCAAACCAGTTCTGGTCAGTCCTGGAGCACTTTTTTACATGACTCCTTCTTTCCTTTCAGAGAGCGGGCAAAGACATCAGACACACCACAGGAGGTGGAGCCAGCATTGTGGAGCGAATGTACAGCCCTATTCAGGTGCCAGGTGCAACTCATCCCTCCCATCTAGATGCAGATGTCTCTATTCACCACTGGGCTGACTCACCCTGTCTACTGGAATCCCTCAGCCCCTGTCACTCAAACTCCAGACAAGGAATACAAAACCTAGCAGAGGCAGGTTTGGATGGTTAGACAAGAAAATACCTACTTTCTAAAAGTGATATTTTCAAACACCGAATAATAAAACCAACTTCACTAAAAGATGTACTTTATCATTCTGAGTTCAGGCATACTAAATTTGAATTTCTACCATGTTCCCTGAACAGTTAGGATTATAGGATGTAATAATCAAACTGCCCATTCTGGCCTATGGAGAACAGGTAGCCTTGCAATAGTGAAAAACGAAAATGGTTGTAATTCACTATTAGAACATGCCCCACTCACCAGGGCATGTCCTACCTTATACTTACAATGCACCCAGCCCTTGGGCCTACCATAGGGGTGTCTGATATGAAGAAAAGGGAAGGTTTAGGGACTGGCAAGTGAGGACGTCCCACTTATGCCTCATAGGTTTCTCAAGACCCATAATCATGCCCTTCAGGGTTCGGTTGAACCTTTCAACCAACCCATTTCCTTGGGGGTGGTAAGGAGTGGTAAACTTGTAGGTTACTCCACACTCCTGCCACAGGGACTTCATATACTTGGAAATGAAGTTAGTATCTCGGTCAGACACTACCTCGCGAGGGAATCCCACTCTGGAGAAAACTCCCATCAGTGCTCATCCCACCACGGGGGCCGTCACTGTCCTCAGAGGTATGGCTTCCGGGTACCGGGTGGCATGGTCCACCAAGACCAGGATGAACCTATTGCCCATGCCTGTCTTGGGGTCCAGTGGCCCCACAATGTCAATATCCACCCGTTCAAAGGGGTTGCTGACCACAGGGAATGGCTGGAGAGGAGCCTTGCCCTTCCTTCCACTCTTTCCACTTGCCTGGCAAGTCTGACATGTCCTGCAGTGAGTGTCTGAACTCCTGCGCATTTGGGGCCAATAAAAGTGGGTGACAAGACTCTCAAAGGTCTTGTCCTGCCCCAAATGTCCTGCCAATGGCACATCATGAGCCAGCCCCAGTAGGAAGGCTCTGAAGTGCTGGGGTACCACCAGCACATGGGCTGACGCAGGCTCAGCAACCTTAGGCTCAGAATACAGGAGACCATTCTCCCAGTAGACCCAATGTGACCCAGACTGATCACCTGCTGCCTGGTCTGCAGCCTGCTGCTGCAGACCCACGAGAGAAGGGCACTCGTTCTGCTCCTCACAGAACTCCTCCCTGGAGGGTCCTCCTTCTTGCTGCCAATGGGTCAGCTCAGGTAAGCCCCCCAGTTCAGCTACCTGTTCCCCTGTAGGCTCCAGGGCATCCCCCTCAGGGTCTGCTCCCTCCTGGACTATGGGAACTTCGGGGGCCGGTTTCCCATGCCCCTGCCTCCTCTCTCTAAGGCAGGTACCTGGGCCCCCCTCTCAGGCTTCAGGTCCTCTTGAGAACCCCTACCGGCTGCCATAGACCGTGTGGTGACACACGCTCAGTCAGGCAGACCCAACATTTCCAAATGAGCACTCTGCTCCACCTTCGACCAAGGTGAGCTCTCCAGATCGTTCCCTAACAAACAGTCAACAGGCATGGCGGGCCTCACAGCTACCTGAAGAGTACCAGAGACCCCCCCACTCAAAGGGAACCTGAGACACTTTGCAGTGGCTCTCTGTATTGTCAGTGGCAACAACTGGATAGAATGCATTGGGGACAACCTGCTCTTGAGAAACCAGGTGACACTTGACAGCTGTCACACTGGCTCCTGTATCTCTAAGAGCCTCCACCCTATGGCCATTGATGGTCACCCACTGCCTGTATTTCTTAGTGTTATCAGGCAGTTGGGTCCTGGGGACCACCTCATAGTCTCTTATAGAGACAAGGGACATCTCTGCTGGCCCCCACCCACCTTGGGCACCCATCTCCTCACCCAGGGCTACACTCGCCATCTGCCGGGGGGCTGGCCCAGGGGGTGCTGTCTTCACAAACTGGCGGCACCTGGGATCATTCGCTTTATGACCCAGGTCCCCACATTTGTAGCATCTCAGGGGTCTCCCTCGAACAGGTGGACCTGTCGGGGCCCCTGACGGTTTCTGTTGGGGAGGCTGGGAACCTTTCCCTTGGTTCCCTTGGGGATTACTTTGGGGCCTTCTCTGTAACTCCCTCTGTTTACACTTGTCCCCCCCACTCTTCTGCTGGGGACCCTGCCCACTCTTGGCTGAATCTCCCACGTGTTCATTGTGGACCCTGGTACTGACCCAGCGGTCCGCCTCTTCAGCAAGCTTCCTAGGATTAGTCAGCCTACTATCAATCAGGTGCTGGCGTAGCTCTGGAAAACAATTACTGGACAAGTGCTCCCATGCAATCAAATCAAGGAGCCCCTGAAAATCATCAACTTTGCTACCCTTCACCCATGCATCCAATGCTCTGCAGAAAAAAAGTGACATATTCCACCCAGGTTCTGTTCTCTATCTTCTTGCAACCCCTGAACCTCTGTCTATACAATTCAGGAGTTAAACCATACCTGGACATTAATGCATCTTTCATGTGGGGATATGAATTATAGACTTCAGAAGGCAAGTCTAACAGTGTGTCCCGCCCCTCACTAAGGAACCGCCCCCACAACCCCGCTCTCCAATCCTTCTCAGGGACCCGGTGGGAAGACATGGCTACCTCATAGGCCTTGAACCACTGCCCAATATCATCATTCTTAAAAAATTATTTCACCACATCTTTGGGAATATACACTCTGGATTCAACAGGCAATGACGGTGTGCTGCCACCAGAGGGAGCAATCTCCAAGCTCCTGGCTTTCAATTCCAACTCACTCAAACTTTTCTCATGATCAATCAAACATTTGTAGAGCGCACTACATACCTGTGAGGGTCTCAAGGCGCTGGGGGGGGCGTTACTGATCGAACAGCCAGGGCTTGAGTAGCCTCCTCAAGGTCAGCAGGTCTTGGGTCTGTTGTAGGCTCAGTAGGAGGGTGTTCCAGGTCTTGCCGGCAAGGTGGGAGAAGGATCTCCCACCAGTGGCTGTTCTTCGGATGCGTGGGACGGTGGCGAGTGCGAGGTCGGCGGAGCGGAGCTGGCGGCTGGGGATGTAGAAGGAAAGTAGGCTGGGACGGTCTTGTGGAGTACCTTGTGTGCGTGGATGAGGAGCTTGAAGGATATCCTCTTTTTGACAGGGAGCCAGTGCAGGTTTCTCAGGTGGTGGGTGATGTTGCCGTGGCATGGTACATCGAGGATCAGTCGTGCAGAGGCGTTTTGGATGCGTTGCAGTCGTTTGATGAGCTTGGTCCGGGCTCCCACGTAGAGGGCGTTTCCGTTGTCAAGTCTGCTGCTGATGAGGGCCTGGGTGACTGTTCTTCTTGTATCTGTCGGGATCCACCTGTAGATCTTGCAGGGCATGCAGAGGGTGTTGAAGCAGGAAGAGGAGACAGCGTTGACTTGTTTGGTCATGGAGAGCGTTGAGTCGAGGATGATTCCCAGGTTGCGTGCGTTGTGTCGGGCTGCCCCCAGTGCCGTCGGCCACCAGGAGTCGTCCCAGGTGCTCCCCTTCCTCCTGGCCCCAATGGCCCATCCAGCTGCCTATCTGCATTCTCATCCCCTTCCTCATTCTCAGGGGTATTCCCAGCTTCTACCCAGGTCCTCAGCGCCTTGTAGAACTCTTCCTTCTTGGAGAGCCCAAAAATGGAAACATTAAATTTCTTGCAGAAGTACTTCAGCTGCTTTACTTTGTAGCATTCCAGTTTCTCCTCTTCCCACTAAAAATCAACAGAGGCTATGTATTCTGCTCTCTACATGATGGTTAAACTTGGCAAAAATAGAAAATCCCAAAAAGAAATCTACCAAAAGTATGTGGTTGCATTTTGGTCTGCACTCATTAGTAGTGTTCACCAATCACTGTACATGAGTCACAAATGCAAGTCCAGAATCCTCACCGCTGACCACCAATGTTAGATTTGGGGGTCTCTAATTAGCACAGGTAGACACTTGTGTCAAATAGGGACCCTTGACTATAGTCAGGGTAAGGGGGTACACTCCTAAAATAACCCCTGCTCACTCGCTTGGTAGCTAGGCACGAGCAGACAGGCTTATCTCAAATTCAGTGTGTAAAGCATTTCTGAACACATACAGTAATCAAGTGACAACACTACAGATTGACACCACACAAGTTTTATATCAAAAATAAGTATTCTTTATTTAGATTTATCACAAGACCATAAATGACAAAAATGGTAGAATTGGCTTAGTTCTCCTAAGATGGTAAATGCGACACTCAGAGTTCCATGTACCTTTGGATGTGACACGCAGGGCAACGAACGTGTTGCAACGATGGTGATGTGTTGATTCCTTGCTGCGCTTCCAGGGCGATGCGGCAAGCAACGCCGTGATGCGATTAAATTTTGGTGCAAAGAAATAAAGATGTCGTCTTCTTCTTGATGCGGCACGCTTCCCGATGTTGCGAGAAGTCTCGACTCGATGCATCAGCTGCAGCGGTAACACCCTTTTTCCGTGATGCGACGACAGCGGCTTTGGCGGCGGCACTCTTCTCCGACGATGCGAGACGCTTCCGCTCGATGTGACAGCTGCAGCGGCGACACCCTTGTTCAGTGATGCAATTACAGCATCTCCAACGGCGGCACGCTTCTCCGTGTATGCGAGGCGCTTCTGTGGTGCAATGCGACGGCTACAACGGCGACACCCTTGTTCCGTGTTGCGACGGCAGTGGCTGCGACGGCGACACGCTTCTTCTTCGTTGCGAGACGCTTCTCGTGATGTGGTGCAATGCGACAGCTACAGCAGCGACATCCTCGATGCGATGGCAGAGGTTGCGACGTCAACACGCTTCTTCTTCGTTGTGAGACGCTTCCAGCTCCTTGCGACACGCAGTCCCTCAGAAGGCCCAAACAACTGCAGGCACTTCCAGAGAACTCTTGGGGAGCTGGGGGTTGAAGTCTGTTGTCCCTGAGACTTCAGCAGGAGGCAAGCTCTTCTCTCAAGCCCTTAGAGATCTTTTTACAAGTTGAAATAAAGCACCCAAAGTTCCTTTCTCCTTTCTTTGGCAGACAGGCAACCACTGCAGGCCAATCCCCCAAGCAGCACTTCAGCTTAGGGATAGTCTCTCCTCAGTTTCTTCTGGTTCCTCTCCTCAGTACTAAGTTTCTCTTTGTTCTCTGAAGGCAGAGAGGCCTTTGCCTAGTCCAAACCAGTTCTGGTCAGTTCTGGAGCACTTTGTTTACATGACTCCTTCTTTCCTTTCAGAGAGCGGGCAGAGACATCAGACACACCACAGGAGGTGGAGCCAGCATTGTGGAGGGAAGGCACAGACCTATTCAGGTCCCAGGTGCAACTCCTCCCTCCCATCTAGATGCAGACGTCTCTATTCTAGGGGTGGGCGGAATTTGCGAAAGTGACTTTCGCAAGTTATCGCGAAAATGTTAAAAATCTCCGCAAACACGCGGAAATATCGCGAAGATGCGGAAGTTTTTTTCCCGCCCGTTCGCGGTATTTTCTGCGTGGTCGCGGCTCGCCAACTTACCCATGCGGTTGCTCGCGGGCGTGGCCGTCTTGTTTTCACTCTTCTCGCGGTGCATGATCGCGAGAAGAAAGACGTGATCGCGCGACGCATGACGTTACTGCGGGCGCGAACTGTCGCGAGACAGCGCAAATGGCTACCAACAATCCAACATCTCGTGGAGAACGCGACCGGATCGGGAAAACTTGTCGGCGAACGCAGGGATTCAGGTAAGGCGATCGCGTGCACGCGAGCATGTATTATTTTACAGCGCGAGCAAGAAACAAATTATCGCTAAGCTGCGGAATGCGGAAATTTTTACATTTTCGCACTCTCCGCGGAACGCGAAAATGTCAAATTATCGCAATTTCCGTGAGCCGAACGGAAATTTAGCCCAGGCCTACTCTATTCACCACTGGGCTGACTCACCCTGTCTCCTGTAATCCCCCAGCCCCTGTCACTCAAGCTCCAGACAAGGAATACTCCACCTAGCAGAGGCAGGTTTGGACGGTTAGACAAGAAAATACCTAGGGCCCGATTCACAGAACTAACTTAAGACAAAATCCTAAACTTACTACCATTTTGGTATTCACAGAAGGCACTTACTCATTTTGGTATTCACAGAAGGCACTTACTCATTTCGGTATTCACAGAAGTTAGGACTCCTAACTTTAGGACTCCTAAATGCCTTCTGTGAATACCGAAAGTCTTAAAATTAGGATTTTTCTCAGTTTAGTAGTAGTATAGTTAGGACTCCTAACTTTAGGACTCCTAAATGCCTTCTGTGAATACCGAAAGTCTTAAAATTAGGATTTTTCTCAATTTAGTAGTCCTAAATTTAGATTTAGGACTACTAAATTGAGAAAAATCCTAATTTTAAGACTTTCGGTATTCACAGAAGGCATTTAGGAGTCCTAAAGTTAGGAGTCCTAACTATACTACTACTAAACTGAGAAAAATCCAAATTTTAAGACTTTCGGTATTCACAGAAGGCATTTAGGAGTCCTAAAGTTAGGACTCCTAACTTCTGTGAATACCGAAATGAGTAAGTGCCTTCTGTGAATACCAAAATGAGTAAGTGCCTTCTGTGAATACCAAAATGGTAGTAAGTTTAGGATTTTGTCTTAAGTTAGTTCTGTGAATCGGGCCCCTACTTTCTAAATGTGCTATTTTCAAACACAGAATATTAGAACAAACATCACTAAAATGTGTATTTTACCATTCTGAGTTCAGGCATACTAAATTTGATTTTCTACCATGTTCCCTGAGTCAGTTAGGATTATAGGATGTAATAATCAAACCCATTCTGGCCTATGGAGAACAGGTAGCCTTGCAATAGTGAAACACGAAAATGGCTGTAATTCACTATTAGAACATGCCACACACACCAGGGCATGTCCTACCTTATACTTACAATGCACCCTGCCCTTGGGCCTTCAATAGGGGTGTCTGATATGAAGAAAGGGGAAGGTGTAGGGACTGGCAAGTGGGTGCACTTGCTCAGTCAGCATGACAGTACCCGACTGCACACAGGCTCTGCAATGGCAAGCATTAGACACACTTTTACAGGCTGCTTCTGTGGGTCTGACAGGTAAACCAAACCAACCAATCATGGAATCACTAATTCATACATCAATTTATAATAAGGAGCACTTGCACTGTGGCACTGGACAGCAGTGGCACAGTGCCAAAAGCATCTAACACCAGCAAAAACACATGAGGCAACAACGAAAAATGAAAGGGGGACTCACACCAAGGTGCCAGGTCTAACAAATGCAATATTCTGATAAATTATATTCATTTGTGTTTGAAAGTGCACATGCATATTAAATGGGCACCATTGATTTAATATTCTGAAATTGCCCCGACTAGGCTTGTTTTCCATTCTGCATAAAATATTGTTTTCCATTTCTGCCTGCATGACTTTTCCCTAGCAGGTGCATTCACACGCATTGGTATTTTGAGAATAGATACAACACTGTATTAGCGATAGAGAGAGAGCCTGAGAAGAAGACCTTGACAAAGGAACATGGATAGCCAGAGTGTTAACTGAAGAGTCCTATTCAGCTCCGTTATAGGCATAGTTGTGCAAGGACGATGTATTTCTGATGACACTTGAACCCCTGATGATGCGAACAGAGGGGTGGTACCTGAGAGATGATAGAGCGAATAACTGGAGTCTACAGTGTCTGATGTTAGAGCACTTTTCCTTTTAATTTGAGAGGTTTAGACCTCTATGTTTATTCTATTTACCCTTTGCTGAGTTTGGCTTAGCTAATACTCAAATTCCCCTTACCCAAGAAGTCTCTAGACCAAGCATCTGTGCAATGTTGACACCTTCCAGCACTTTCCCCTATTTTCCTATTTTTGCTTCATTTCTCCGAATTTTAAGATCCTTTAGAGTTTAAACCATCCTCTTAGTTTGGTAGTTTGGAATTTAACCTAGATGATCCTAGATTTTACTCATGTATACAACAGAAGACCTCAAAGTCTTCTCTGAGCATGTTAACCTGATACTGGTATGCCTAAACTTTTTCAGAAGGTTGGGTTTCCCAGTTGTTATTCGGTATCTGTATTGCATGGTGCTAAGATTCGTGTACTTTAACTTAATTGTTTATTTTCATAATAAACCTTCTTAACTGTAATCATTGATTGCTGGTCCTTATTGTGTAGCCAAATGGTTTTACTGTTAATTAAAATTAATGAATGTAATGTTAACTCACATCACCTCCCAGTTGGGAAAGAAAAGGTCCATCTGAGGACGAATGGTAAGAGGGTTGGCCCAAAGTGCTTCATCAAAAACTACTCAGGAGCCGAAACTTAAATTCTGACCACAGACTTTTTTCAAATGAGGATAGGAAGATCAATATTGTAGAATGCAGTTGACATGCCTAGCGATGTGAGCGCTCTGTCACCACCTCGATCCATTTGAGGTCTTCAAGACTTGCAATACCACATGCTCTGAGCAGGTCTTAACAAGCTTTGAATGGGGCTATGAGCGTATTCCTCTTGACAAACTCATTGAGCGGAGTTTCCACTAGTTTTTCCAGCTTGTTACAGAAAAAGAGTAGCAAAGATATGGGTCTTTCGTTTCTTGCGAGCCTTGGGTACAGTGATGTATTTTTTAGCAATGACTTCTCAATTGCTGCCTTCCATTCTGAAGTAACAATGCCTCTGGCGAGAGAGCTATTGCAGAGACTGGCCAAATCACTGGTCAATTGAGGGCACAGCGACTTTATATATAAAGCCGGACAGTAATCTGAGGGAGAGCCTGACTGCCTTCACTTATGTCAGAGTGGTAAGAACCTCATCACCTCGAAGTGGTGAAGTGGGAGTAAAATGAGTTCCCCTAGCATTGGGCTCGATGCGCGGCAATGAATTTTAGAATCTATGTAAAAAGCTGGCCTCCACTTCCTTTTACTTTGATGAACACTACGTTTAGCATTGCTTAATTCAGCTGAAATTGCCGTAAGTAACATATCTGGGCTGTTCCCTGTAAAACTGTTGAAGAAACGTGTATACATCTGTAGGTCTACTTCCAGTATATAAACATTGAATATGAGAAGAGTCCTGGAGTTACGGATGGTGAGTTACAGCTTCAGGGAAGATAAGTTATCTCCTGGTTTATAGTTAGGTAATGTCAGCCCTATACAAATGAAGAGATTCCATGACCCAGGTATCTTAGAGGCTCCGGATTTGTAGCTCCTGACTCATGGGGGACCAAGCTCGATGATGAAGGAGGGCATACCGCAATATAAACCACACCATCGGAGAGTAACCCTGCAGATGCAAAACGTTCACACTGAGCACGCAGGTCTTTCTGAATCTGACCTGCACTTGGGTCAGCAGGGTGCTGGACTGCTGCATAAGGGAGAGGCCAAAGAAGAACAAAACAATGAATAATGCAGAGTGCATTCCAGACAGTCATCCCTTCACTCATGCTATGCTTCTAGCAGTGATTGTTAAAGACAACCATCCCAAGATCTATAGAGAGGGATAGAGAGGGCTGGCTGCTTCAGTGCAGAGAAGGTCGACAGTATCAGCAGCACAGGCCAACAGAGCTCCAGCAGAGCCTCTAAGCTCATCCCCAGCCAGAAGAAGAATGGCAGCACAATCTAAATGCCTGTAGATTAATGATAGTTTGAACTGTTAATGGGCAATATTACTCTAAGTTAACTTTTTTGGATTGCTTGATTGACTGATATGCAGGCCCAAACCTTGACATGTCAATTTCAGGCATTTCAATGCTGTAATATTACAACTTGCCCTATGGGGGTATTTTAATTATCAGTTGTTACTGCATTGAAAGACCCTGATTTCAGAGAAATTGCTTGTCGCACAGATATTTTTTTGTAAATGCCATAACATACAGTTAAAGCCATTGCAGTTACATAAGTTTCTCATGTATGAACAGGCTGCAGAATGTGTGATATTTTATACAGCGTTACATAAAACTTTTAAAAACATTCACATTTTAAAAGCACTTTTGTTGTATTTATGCACTGTATAACAAGTTCCAGAAAAAGAAAAATGCATGTAAAAATACAATGCATGTATGTGCCCTAAAACGGATATTATTACGACACGATGTGTCCCAGGAATGCAGTGATCTGTGACGTCACCCTACTCTTGCATGAAATGGTGAGCAAGTTTTGGGGTATGCTGTCATCTGCACCATTATCACATGATGCCCTGTACGTTTTAATTGGAATAGCGTTCCTCCTTACACTAAAAATCTCTGGGCAAAAGTACCCCGGAGAGTGCATTTTGTACTCTTGTCGCTGGGAAGAGATAGTGAATGAAAAGGTGATGTTCCATATCAACTTGTAGGACAGGACACAGCCAGAACCCAAGCCTTTGACCAGCTTGTATGTAGCATGACACATTTCAGAAGCACTTTATTGAAGTGAACCCCATGCCTTTCCTAGTTCTATTACTAACCAGCTCGTTATCTGTAACATTATTAGAATCACAGGCAGGTGCCATCATCAGCAGCCGTGAATATCCCACAAACATTGCGCTCGGCCGTTCCTTCCAGGGAGCCGCTTCGGATGCAGGGCACGTTCCAGCAGATGACTTCATCGCCTTCCATTAGCCTGATTGAAATGATGCAGTTGCTCTGCAAAGTAATGCGGGTCAGACATTGTCTTAAAAAATGGAAACATTATCATTCAGTGTATTACATTTCAGTCAGAGGTCAAAGGCAGACGCCAGCAGAACGGGAATTTAATATGATTCTGCAGCAACATGTATTGCATGGGGGCTCAGATTCGGAATGCTAATTGCAAGAGATCTGTGCGTTAAAGTCCGAATGAGACGCGCACGATTGGGGCGGTGCCTCGCATTCCCTCCGAGCGCGCGTGGGTTTCATTCCTGCTACGGTGCCCTTGGTATGCACTGGAGTGCAGGTAGCAGTTATTTGCTGGAAGCAGAAATCAGGGCTCCCCTGAGCATGCTATCCAATTGCTTTCAGTGACTATTTCAGATTACTCTTTTTGCCAAGAGAAATCTATAACCATAATATCCTTCCGTAGGGATTTCCTAGACAAAGTGAAATAGGTTACTTCCTCTTAGAAACTGCCCACTGTCAATTTGCAGGATCAGTCTGCATCGATCTGTCTGTGCCCTTTGACCCAACAACCACAATGTGCGTCTCGTGCTGCTCTGAGGCACATTCTTGTAGGAAGCCAGGGCTGTGTGAGCTCCGGAATGGATGCCAGCTCTCCGCTGTAGGTGGTTTTAGCAGAGAAGGCGAGCAGAAGGAAATGCTGAGGCCTAAAATAACTGATGTTTATACTTATCGATAATGTATAAATGTATCTTCGTAGTGCAATATGCACGGGATTTGAACGGCTTCTATATTTTCGATTTGCAGACATTGGTGTTCAATGATTCTGTGGTGGTTGACCGGTCAAGGCCGAGGCAGAACTACACCTTAATTAGTTAATTGATGCCTATGGGTCGGTGAAGTTTGACTTTCTTTAGTCTTAACAAACCTATGGGGCATATTTACAAGGATTTTCGCTATGCTGTTTCGACGCTGCTTAGCGCAATTTTATTTACCCCAAATCCTCATACCATGCTAGCACTGTATTTACAATGCGGAGCTATGTGGCATTAGGGAAATCTACTGACTTGAAAAAACAAGCATTTGCAATGCAATAGGTCTCGCATTTATACGAGTTTGAGCTATTGGCATTGTAAATGACAATGCTTTTTATTTAAGTTTGGCTTTTTAAAAACATAAATAAAAGGCACTGTCATTTACAATGCCAATAGCACAAACTCGTATAAAAGCGAGATCTATTGCTTTGCAAATGCTTGTTTAAGTGTTACCACTTGATCACCCTATAGCTAAAACCCGGTGAAAGTGTGGTGTTAGACTGAATGACGAACTAATGGTATATCAACCCGTGTGTGTAAAACCTTGGTAAGGTTAGACCAGGAGGTACCTCCAATGCGGTTAAAGCACTGTAATTCTGCAAGTAAAACACTCTGCGTAAATTTGCAGTCTAACTCGGATTACCAAGTGATTAGTAACGTAAACAACAAAAACAGCATCTCTCGAATGCCGAAGTCTTGCCACTATATCAGTAAAGAGCACGATCTACGGAAGGTAAAAGATGGGAATGAGTATCATGAGAGCACATGTATACGTGGCCCCGAACACCAGGAATTAAACGAGCGTCTGCTTACCAGAAGATCGTCATTCAACGTCCCGAATCTATGAAAGAGAAAGTCTATGTAAATAATCTGTGTAACTCTAGGCCGTAACGGAGGAACTGAAATGCAGTGCTTAATTCTATGTCAGGACCGGAGGCTCCGATTATGCTTCTCAATCTTTACTAGGAAGCTCACAGCAGCCAATAAAAACAAAGATAAAAACCACGTGACAACCATAGAGTCTCATCCATAAAAGGTCCCTGTCAGCACATAGAGTCCTCTTTCTTTGCTGCTCCGCAGCCAGTTAAGTACCTTATGCATATTACTCTCTTACAGTGTGATATTACTTCAGTGTTGGTTTATTGAAAGTTTATACGCTGTAATTGTTGTTCATTATACGAAGCGCTGCCTTGATGCGCGATTTTCATTGTTATTGATTGTTGGTTTATTGACACTTCATATGCCATGGCTGTTGTTGCTTATTTTGAGGCGCTGCCTTTGATGCGCGATCGCGGTTAGAGCGAGTTGTGTGGATGGAGGTCTTCACCTCATCGAGTTTGTATGCCGGTTGCCTTTCCATTAAAGTAGTGTGAAGCGCTGCGGGCGTTTCCGTATATCCCGTCGGTGAGTTTGTCTCCTCACGTCATTCGGGTTTGTGGAGCGGGAGGATTAGGGGAGCGAGGACGCGCGTCTGTCTGACGCGCAGTCCTCTTTGAATTTCTATAAGAGCCTGAGCCAGCGCGCATGCGCGGCGGCCATTTTGCCCGCGAAAATTAGTCGGGCTTGAATTGAACACAGAGCAGTGTGTTTTGACTGCTTAAGACCCGTATTTGTGCCGTTTTTCGGCGGAAAAGGCTCGTTTTGGCTCCCCAGACACCCTTCTGTTTCTACAGTCAGTGGGGCTGTATAATTCAGCATAGACTTTGCCTAGAGTGGGATTTGTGATTTGTGTTGTGCAAGCCCTCCCTCCCTCCACATCTAAACTTTATCATTCGGTGTCTTCATTGGTGCCTGTATTGGGGGCTTGCCTGGGGTTACCACTCCCCCTGATCTCCTGTGTGGGAATATTGATTGTGAATTTGACGGACTTCACAAGTAATCCTCAGGGTCGTTAATTGCTCACTGTGTGGCAACTATGTCTGAATATTATGAGGAGGATTATTATTATTATGATGACGAAGACCCTTCAGGGTCTATGGAATATGACCTCGTTGAGGCATTGGACGCAGGTGTGCAGCAGTCTGTCAATTCCGCATTGGTGAGGGCGATTGCGCCATTGAAGCGCCATCTTTGCTCTTACGCAAAGAAACAAGGCTGGGTTCCATCCTCAGCTTCCCGTCCTACACCTGGGGGTAAGGTAAGAACGAATCCCCATGCTGCAGATTTCGCTAAGCTCGCACGCTCGATGGCGGAGCAAGAACGTTCTTCTCCTAGAGAGGCGACAATTACTGAGATCTCCCAGGAGGATGATGGCCAAGATACCACACCTGACCCTACAACGGACGAGGATGAATCTCCTCGCCCTTCCAAGAAAGCACGGAAGGAGAAGCACTCTGGTCCGTCCGCATCACCTAAAGTGCTCACGTTCGAACCAGCGGACATTATCCACCCTAACTCATCTTCCTGGCTACCACCGCAAGAGGTGGCGGATTATGTTCAGACCCATCTACGTCAAGCATTTGACACGGACGTACGGGCACGACTGCGGTCGGAATGCCCGCGACCGGAACTGGGAGATAAGGTGGCGGCTACCCCGGAGGTGGACCCGTCCATGTTGACGTACTTGAAAAAGTATTCAAAAGATCCTAAGAAAGGTTTGGACAGGTCCTGGCGATCCTGCCAGGATAAACTACTAGACGTCATAGGCCCCCTGACCAAGATTCTCGAGATCGGCTTTAGGGCCAAAGAATCCTCCATTGCAATTAGCCCTGATGAGTTGATCGGCTGGGCACAACGGGCAGTGTGCCAGTTGGGCAATGCTAATTGTGCATTGTCAACGGAACGACGCAGGTCCATTCTCCTAAAGTTAGATCCCAGGCTGGCCGAATTATCTACGTCTGAATCGGGCCCGCTAGCCCAAGGCCTCCTGTTTGGTCAACCCTTTCTCAAAGAGCTCCCCAAGTTTGTTGCCACATTTAGTGGGCTTGACAAGGCCCAGGGTTCGTTAAAGCGGGCTTTCCGCCCGGTTTTTGGCAGGGCCGGACGCTTCCGGGGGCGCTCGTTCGGCCGGGGATATAACCAAGGCACCCAACGGGGACAGCAGAGAGGAGGTTATCAGGACAACTCAGCCAACACCTCCAACTTTTACCCCTCGCGACGTTCCAGGAACAGGTTCCGCAAAGGTGGCAGATTTGGAGGAAACTCCAACAACCAACATGATGCCGGAAACTCAGGTGAGCCTCATTCCCTTCTCGGAGGTGACATTGGGGGGCAGAGTGGCATGTTTTCTAGACAAATGGCGTGAAATTTTGCAAGATGCATGGGTGTTGCAGACGGTGCAGGGGTACAGGCTGGAGATGTACGCCTCCCCTGTGCAACACTCCCGCCCCCCCCCTCTGTATTTTTCCCGACAAGATCAGAGCTTTATCACGGCAGAAATCAATTCCTTGCTGCAGAAGGGCGCAATTGCGCCCTCCGAGGTTCACCCTCACGGTTTCGTGAGTACTGTCTTTCTCGTAGACAAGAAAGGGGGCGGTTCCCGTTTGGTGTTAAACCTCAAAGAATTCAACTCGTGGATTGTTTACAGGCACTTCAAGATGGAAGGGATCCATCTACTGCGCGACCTTCTCCAGGAAGGAGACTGGATGGTCCGTTTGGACCTGAAAGACGCGTATCTCTCCATTCCCATTTTTCCCCCTCACAGGAGGTTCCTACAGTTTGTCTGGGGAAAGGTATGCTACGAGTACAAGGTCCTCCCGTTCGGTCTGTCGTCAGCACCGTGGTGCTTCACGAAGCTTCTGAGACCAGTGGTGGAAACTCTCAGGGCCCGGGGAGTCCGCCTCATTATATACCTGGACGACATAATTATTTTGGCGTCCTCCCCTCAAACGGTACAAACGCACCTCAATTGGGCGATCAAACTATTGCAGAGCTTGGGGTTCATTGTCAACCCGCAGAAATCAATGTTAACCCCCTCTCAGTCCATCGAATTTCTGGGGTTTACGATCAATTCAGTGACGTGTCAACTCTTACTGCCGATGACAAAGGTCAGGGCAATCAAGAAAGAGTTGCGGTCCACCCTACTCAGGCAGACGACGTCCTTGAGATCTTTAGCCCGCATAGTGGGGCTCCTGGCTTCTTCCATCCAAGCGATCTTCCCGGGCCCCCTTCATTATCGGGCCCTTCAGAGGCTCAAGATCCGCCATCTTCGGAAAGGTCTCAGTTATTCAGAACAGATACCTCTCTCAGAGGAGGCGAGACTGGAGATGGATTGGTGGTTAAACCACATGGAGGCCTGGAACGGCCGAGCGCTATTCGGATCGACCCCGGATGTGGTGATCGAATCAGATGCCAGCCGGTGGGGTTGGGGAGCCCGGTGCGGCACGTTGTCCACGGGTGGTCGCTGGTCGCCGGAAGAACTTCATTTACATATCAATTGCTTGGAACTGTTGGCTGGTTCCTTTGCGATCAGATGTCTGTCGCCGCAGAAAGCAGATTGTTGTATACTCCTTCGGATGGACAATATCTCGGCGGTACGTTACGTCAACAAGCTGGGCGGTACCAGGTCGCGGATGTTGGCGGAGATCGCCAAGGACTTCTGGCACTTCTATCTGCAACACAGAATTTCAGTGGTTGCGGAATATCTGCCCGGTTCCAACAACCAAGTGGCCGATTGGAATTCCCGCCATCTACAGGACTCCAGCGATTGGAGGCTGTTGCCCACGGTGTTTCGACACCTGACACATCTTTGGGGCCCTTGCCAGATAGACCTTTTTGCGTCTCGACTGAACAGTCAGGTTCCCCAGTTTTTCAGTTGGAGGCCGGACCCGGAGGCGTTAGCCACAGATGCATTCCTGCAGGAATGGCCGAAGTCCCTCTGTTACGCGTTTCCCCCGTTTCTCATGATCCCACGGGTTCTAGCGCGAGCAAGAGCCTTTCAGGCAGAGCTCATTTTGATCGCTTCTCTATGGAGGGCTCAAGCTTGGTTTCCGGTGTTACTGGACATGAGTTGCGAGATCCCGATCCTCCTTCCTCAGTTGCAGAACCTATTGCTGGACCCTCTTCAGAATCCCCATCCTTTGGTGGCCTCGGGCCAACTTCCTCTCGTTGCTTGGCGGGTTTCAGGGACAGGTGGAGTGTCCCGGGCCTTTCACGAGAAGCTAGTAACTTCATCAAAGAAGCTTGGTCGGCCAATACCCACAAGCGATACTCCTCATCTTGGAAAAGGTGGTGTGATTGGTGCACTCAACGGGACGTGGATCCCGCTAAGGCACATGTGTCTTTAGTGGTCAACTTTTTGGCTTCTATGGCGTCCTCCGGGTTGGCATACAGGACGGTCAACAACTTTCGGTCCGCCATATCGGCGGGACATTTACCTATAGATGGTAAGCCCATTGGGGAACATCCTTTAGTTTGTAAATTACTGAGGGGAGTCAGGATGGTGAAACCCCCTTGCCCAAAGTACTCTCAACTGTGGGATGTTTCTCTTGTTCTGCGATTCCTGGAATCCTGGCCATCCAATAGGTTCTTGTCTCGTAAACAACTCTCAGCCAAGCTGACTATGCTTTTGTGTCTCGTTTCTTGCAAACGGGTTTCTGACGTCCGAGCACTTGATTTAGCGGGGCGTAGATTTACCCCTGAAGGGGTGTCCTTCACCTTGTCCAGGAGAACGAAGTGTAACACTACTTCAATCACGTACCCGGTTTTTCCTAACAATCCTAAACTGTGCGTGGTGCAATGTATTAAAGATTACGAGGTGAGTACTGAGGAGTTTCGTGCTGATATGCAGGGGCAACTACTTATTGCTTTGCAGAAGCCTTTTCGCCCAGTGACGCCAGCTACCTTATCGCGGTGGATGCGCTGGCTCATGAGCGAGGCAGGGATTGATATCTCCAAGTTTGGGGCTCACTCTGCGCGCGGAGCCATGGCTTCCAAAGCATTTGTAACGGGTGTCAGCCTAGTGGATATCATGAGTGCAGCTGACTGGTCTAATGAAAGTACTTTTAAAACGTTTTACTATAAGCCGATTGTCAATGTTGCTTCAATGGTGGTGGCTCAGCTTTGAACAAGCATAATCGGAGCCTCCGGTCCTGACATAGAATTAAAAATTTGCGAACATTCGTGACAAGAATTTTCAATTCTATTAAGGACAACGGAGGCGAGGATTATCCCGCCCAGAGATACACATTGTCTAACGTACTGCTATAGACTGCATATTCGCTTTCAAGATTATGATACTGTATGTATTGGATCATGCTATATATTGCATTGCTGTGTATTTTTCCCACCCAAATCTCTCGTGATGTACTGCTGTTGATTTTACAACCTCAAACGGTTTTTACGGGATGTTTCCTTTCTTTCAGGAACTGACAACAAGTAAACCTTATTATGGTTTATCGGCGATGGAACGCTTCGCAGTTTGTTGTTTCGCTCTCAAGCAAGTTGTCTGGACCGGGATCCAGTGAGACGTTCGGCCCCGTTGGGCGCACAGTTCGTTGGTGGGAGAAGACCCTAGCTGTCGGTGATCCTCAGGAACAGGTCGTGCATGGACTTATGTACTGTTACAAAGAAAGAGGACTCTATGTGCTGACAGGGACCTTTTATGGATGAGACTCTATGGTTGTAACGTGGTTTTTATCTTTGTTTTTATTGGCTGCTGTGAGCTTCCTAGTAAAGATTGAGAAGCATAATCCTCGCCTCCGTTGTCCTTAATAGAATTGAAAATTCTTGTCACGAATGTTCGCAAATTTTTAATTCCTAAACAACTCCCCGCTCTTGCCTTCAAACGTTGCGTGCGCGAGAAAACCACGTGACCGCTGGAAGGCGTGTGCACGTCAAGACGTGTGGGAATTTTCTTTTATAAGGAAGGAAAGTGATCATACAAGCCTATGCAACTTTATTGAAAGGTGACAACCACCTTATTTTACACAAAACAAAGAAGCCAATCAACCATGATACGAAATCGGGGTGTCAATCTAGTACCCCTTCAAAGTAACACGTGCTTAAAACGTGAAAAATATACTCGTGCATCTTTGTAGATAAACATGCTTACTAAGTGAAAAAACGCAACCATGAAACAGAGAATCAAAACTAAGAAATAAAAAAAATAAGTCGAAATCCAAAGTTTGCGGCATGAGACAGCTTGATAATGGCTGTGCCAGGGAATGAGAGCAAGGAGAAGGTAGGGATTGAAAATTGAGTGGGCTTTAGAGAGAAGGAGGGAGGGAAGAAGAAAGCAGAAGGTGCGAATTTGAACATAACAGCTGCCCACTTTGGAAGTGGAGTACTAGGATTGGCTCAAAATCCAGTGGTTCTGAAAAAATCGCTTTACCTCCCCACCCCGTGCCTAAACAGGAATGTGACCATGAGTCATGTAAAACAGCAGAAAAATAGACGTGGTAATTTTATGTACGAGAATGCGGCAATACTGAACGTTTTACCTTGCATGTAGTATATTCTTGGAAATGGCATACTTAAGTAAATGTCTGTACTGTGTTAAAGTTAACCAGACTCTAGTAGACTGGCTAACCATTGAGTTCAGAATGTGGAAAAACGTGGAAGCTCTGTGCTTGTTAGTTGGACGAAGTCCCTCTCAAATATCGCCGCCATGTAAAGGAGGCTTCCTTAGTCCTCTTTCCATTATGAACATCCCGCCCTCGCTCTGCGTCCTCGGCAGCAGCAACGATCGTCCAACACTGGTTGTTGCTGTGGCGTTTGCAGGTGAGAGAAGAGGCGGCAATATTATAAAACCAGTAGGCGATGTGCGATTACGGGGTATGAGCAAATAATGATGAAAAGTGCAATATATAATAAAAGAAAACGAGGCCTGATGGGCACAGAAAACATGTATTGCGCAAGACAGAAAGTAAATAACAGCGGCATGTGATAAAAGCAAAAGGATGGGACGGTGTATAATTAAAACAAGAAGGGCTGGGCGAGAAGGGAGGGGGGAATGCCAGCAACAGGGGAGCCCGCGAAAGTGAAAGTGATCGTGATTACGATCGCTACGGAGGAAAGACACATGGCGCTGCGCGCGTGCACGTTCACTTGCACTGTAGCTTTAGGCCACGGCAGCACTTTGAAAAGCCCAGTTATAAAATGTCTCTTCGAGCCTTTGGCTCGCGAGACCTAATTATGCTACCGATAGCGTCAAGTCAAAAGAAAAATACACGTTAGCGTGAAAAAAGTGATTGCTGGCCCATTAGCAGCAAGAAAAATTGCGATAGTCGCCCGAAAGTCACATTTCAGAGTCTAGCGGGAAAAAAACCTTACAATATGCTGCAACGGAAAAAAACAAAACAAACCTGTATGCAGAATGGAGCAGCCAGGACCAAGCTCAGCACAGGACAACACCCCCAACCCCATCAACAGCCAGGATGATCAACCAGAGTTCAAGGGGAAGAGGAAGAGGAAATGCATATTCAGTCAGGAGGAGAATTTGATTCTGATTGCGGAGGTGACGGAGCATCAACACCAGTTCTTCGTCAGTTCCAAGGAGTCATTGGGGACCAAAAACGCTATATGGAAAATTAGCGGACTGCAAGAAGCACTGGTATGATGCCAAGCGCAAAACTAATCAGAAACTGGCACGCAATCAACAGGCAGCATTGCAGACCGGAGTTTGGAGTCCAACACCCCAGGAGGAGCTTTTTCCTTTGGAGGACCAGGTGTCCGCAGTTATCTGTGAGGAGCCAGTGGTTGGAGTTGAGGGACAGGACAGTGCTGAGTATGACCAACTCCATCAACAGCAGGGTAGGTACCAACAAGGGGCTTGGGGAGAAATATGTCATGCCGTCCAGCCAAGGCAGCTATGCCTTGGCACTTCCCCACAGTGTGAGCAGGTGAAACAGTAGCCACCTAGGTACTCTGTGGCTTATTTTCATGCCCTTTGTGTCATCGGTATGTCACTTTTTCCCATATTTGAAAGTAAGGTACCTGCGGGGCAAGAGACTTGTAAATAAGCCCTTCATGCTTAGAAATAATGACAATTGAACAGTCATGTGTCTTTAGCACAAATGCTTGCATTAGGCAGCATTGCAAGTCTCACAGTTAGCCTATATGAACACACATTGTAACAGAAGCAATGTACATTGTTGTCAATATACAGCGCTTTCCTGTAGTAACTACGGGGCATATATACCATTAACTTGCTGAGCATTGTGTTACCCCAAAATTGTTAACACAGTGCTCCAACAGTTTAGAAATGTATGGGTGCACTGTAGGCACAAAAATAAGACACACCCCAGCATGTCCCTTAGTGCTAGTGCTTAAAAAAATGCCTTGCGCCAGCGCAGCCACCCTTGTGCCATGCTGCAGGGGCAAATGTTGATGTGTAGGAAGGGACACCTTCCGGCACATAAATAATCCTTATTCGTCGATTTGCTGTTTCTATGTGTGCAGCAAAATGCAGCACACATAGAAACAGCAGAATGTGATGAGAAAGCTATAATGTTTTCACATTTCGCCATCCTAAGGACAGGGCCCTTATTTACAAGCCCCTTGCACTGCCGGTGCATCACTTTTAAAATGTGAAAAAGTGGCATATCGCCAATGCAAGGTGCTTGTAAATAAGGCCCCAGGTTTTACCTGGCCTTAGTTGTTGGCACTGCCCCAGCCTTATGAACATGCAACAGTTAAAACAAGCAATGGCTGTTGGGGTGGAACACCCACTGCATGACCCATTGCACAGCCCTTTCATGCTAAGTGAAGCTTGGAAAGGGGCCTCATTTACAAGGTGGCGTTAACCAACCTTAAGTGGCTTCACGCTGCATTATAAATAGGCAGAAGGGGATTTTTCCAACAGAATGTTGCTAAAAGTGCCATTCTGGTGTCAATATCACCTTGTAATTATGCCCCTGAGTTTTGGGATCAATGCAACCTATGTACATACTTGGAACATGGGCCATGTGTAAAGTCAAAAGTGGGAGGATGCAAATGCATACAGATTGATTTGTGTCACCATGCATTGTTTCACAAATGCATGGAAGAGCCATACACACTGGAGTATGTGTCATCCATGTGAACACCCCTGTGCTGGGGTAAAAAGACCAACTGTGCAGCTATGCAGCCATCCTTGTAGCCTGGATCAAAGTCTTCTGTGTTGTTGCTTGCCTGTGTTCATTGATAGTGCAGGGGAAACACAAGACGAGGGCATGCTCATTCTGACTATAGGTCTGCACTGTGTACGTGTTACTATGCTGGGTTGCATAGATAAAGTGCCTGCAGTGCCATGTCTTGTCAAAAGGACCCTCCGTATGCACATTTCACCATCCCCGAAAAAAACATAATCTGGGGTGCTGCATGACACATGTCACCTCGTAACAGCTTGCAATATCAGGCTGTTGGGGATAGCAACACAAAAGTGACGGAAAACGGTGCAAAACCTTTTTTTTTTGCCTATTTATTTTCCAGTGCTAAACTTGTTTAGCGCCGGAAATAAAGTAAAAGTAATGCAACGCAGATCATAGCACTGCTTCGCACTACTTTGCGCCATGGGGGCATGGCAAGGACGGTGCATGGGGGTTTCTCACACTAAACTCAATTTACCAAACACAGTAGATTGTGTTTAGCGTGAAAAATTGTGCCCTTTTAAACTAGGTGCAAGGAAGGAGAAATGCTTTCATTTCTACTTCCTTTTCCGAATTTGCATGCATGCTGCACTGTGCAGCACGCATACAAAGTGGGAAAAGCTTTACCTCATGTCTAAGCATAGAATTATGTTCAGAAAGGGTATCCTTCCTGTACAACACCTATGCTGGACTCACACACACACACACCCTAGAGCAATGGAGCTAGGGTTTCTGAGTGGTGCATGGTATCTGTAATCAGCACTGGCACAAGGGAAGGGGGAGGAGAGAATCATATCTTTGGAAATATGTTGCTCTCCTGCTCCCTCCCTGACGCGCAATGCAGTGCAGCCTCACAGGGTGCTGCGTTACGTGAATTTTTCATAAATCAGTGTTAGCACACAGTGGTAATGTCATAATCCTGTTCTCCTGATTTAACATTTATGGACCGTGTAAACAGCCATCCACAGCTTAGTGTAGCAGGTGTACCATGTATCACAGGAGAATGGACAGTGTCATGCACTTTGAATTTCAAATGCTTAAAAAAATGTCATCATGTAGCAGACACCATCAATAGTATTTGACTCTTTCATTGCAGAGGATGAAACTTTACTTCCTGGTCAGCACCCTGTCCTAGACGAATATGTGACACAAGTGCTGTTGCAACGCGTTACCATTAAAACGCACACTTTTACCGCCCATTACAATGCCATTACAATGCAAAGGTATGCGTGGTAAAGGCATAGAATGGGTAAAAGCGGTTAAGGTAAGTAATGGTACAGGTAGGTAGGTAGTTATAGTTAGGACCTTGTTTCTATTCAAAAAGCATTTTTTCTTTTGCCAATATCTTTGGTGCCATATATATATATTACCTACTGGCGGTCGCCAGTAGATAGTTATAGTTATGACCTATTTTCCATAGGAAATCTGCAACATTCTATTCCCAATAAGTCTGGCGCCGGTTGACGAATCCTGGCAAAAGTTTCCAAGCTTTTGGCCAGCTCCGCTCCGCTTCTACCCTGAAAGTTTTGTGGTGATTCGTCAAGCGGGGCCCGAGAAAAAAGGGGGGTCCCAAAACGCGTTTTCCCCATGCAATTTCCCATAGGACCTGTTGTTGCAGCTACAGCCCGAACCGCTGAACGGAATGACACCAAATTTGGCAAAGAGGTAGTCCTCAGTTCAGACTCGTGCCTTTTGCATAAATGGTGTGAATCTGTTCAGTAGTTCCTGAGAAAATTAGAGTTAAAAGTACATAAATATCAATGGCCGTGGAGGATCCGCGGACCGTACACGCACCGTACGCGCACCCTCCCCGAACCGAGCACGTACTCTCGCCGAACCGAGCGCGCATCCTCCTGATCGCGCGCTGAATGCTAATTGGCTGTCGAGTGTCTCTCTACATTCGAAACCAGGAACTGTTGGCGGCCATTTTCTGCCTCTGTAGAAGGGGGCAGAGTGGAAATACTCTGACCCTCTAGAGGTGCTTAGGGGGTCCACGGAAATGCCCAGTAGCCAGCCCGGCCCTGGAGGGGAGCGTGTGCTAGATATTGCATGGGCGTGGGGAGCGTGCATTGGTGATGTAGAGGTTTGGGTGGAAACTTTGCCAAGCCCGTGCCAGCAGCCACTGGCCCGATGTTCAGTAATATTACCATGTGCGTTTTCGAGCTTGGTATATTGCGAGAGATGGTTCTTGTTCTGGGATTTTGTCTATGTTTTATGACCCAGTAATTCCAACTCCTCTAACATTGGCCAGTTGTTATTGGGTGGGGTGGTATCTCCCACACCAGAGATAGATGCCCTGTCAATCTCATAATGAGGCGATTAGTGGGCGATTAGTGGGAAAAGGTCTTGCATTTTAAAATATTCACATCATGGGTAGTAGCAAATGCAGGACAAAACGAAAACTACATTCAGCACTGCAATACACATATAAATTATATTAAATAGCAATAATGTACAAGTTCCAGTGTTATTTTTAAACATGTTTATTATTCAACAATCATCCCTTGAAGACAAGCCTGACTAAAACTCCTAGATATCAAAAGCTGCAGAGTTAGTAATGAATGGTTTCTCTCGTTCCGAGCAGGTGTTGAAAGTTTCTTTCGAGGCCTTTGCGAGCAGGTCTTTCGCTCGGAAAGTGAAATGTCACAAAAAACTCGCGAACATTCGTCTAACTCTTCAGAAGCAAGAGCGGGTTGTCACAGATCATAATAATTCAGTGAGGTCAGTCCTACTGTATTACTTCTACCTTCACTCACCAGGCCTCCGACAGTGCGTGCACGCCTGCATTATTAAATGATGTGCTCACCGAAGTGTCCAAAGCCTGAAATGTCTTTGTCAGTTCAGTAAAAATTATATAAACGAGGCAGCATCTTGCTGCCCTGCTTGCTTGTTTTTGCAGGTGTGGACATATTAGGCACACATGTAAAGATGTTAATTCAGTCTATCCTCAGCTGGCACCGCTCACCTTGACCCCAAAGTCACCTCATTTCAACTTCCAACTATTCTTCGTGCCGTGAGAGCGAGTTACGATCCATATGTATCAATGCTACCCAGAGACACTGCAATGTACGCATACTTTATACCCTTGCAGATTCAACGTTCGACCGTTGAGCCTCCAAATCCGGTGATTTCAGGGCAGCCGGGACTGAGGAGGTGGCATGCATGCTGCAATAGATCTGTGGGGGTATCGTAGTGTCTGTGGAATGCGTGCACTTTGTGCATGGTTGACCGTACACAGCACTGGATTGGGCAATCCCCTTGTGATACAGACATTGGGAAGATGCACAGCTTCTTGATTCGAGGGAATACCACCAGAATGCAGAAAAAAGAGGACAGAAAATAGTTATGGTTGGTATCTATAGCTCAGTATAGGTTTACAATACTTAAAATACGTACCTTAACACTGTTGCACTTTCTCTCAGTATATACACACACAGACGCACACACATGTATATGATCAAAGATATTTAAAAATGGCATCTGTTATGTATTGAGCCGATAGAGCCATTCATTTGCTTGTTTCGATGGCTTTACAACATATAACACAATATAAGCACAGAAAAAGTGGGGCTCATTGTAGTGAGCAAGGTTGTAATTTGACAACCGAAATACATTTCGCATACATCTCTCCTTAAACCACCTTTGGGGTCCTCGATCATATATATATATATATATATATATATATATATATATATATATATATATATATTACCTACTGGCGGTCGCCAGTAGGTAGTTATAGTTAGGACCCCTTTTCCATAGGAAAACCTCAACATTCTATTTTGAATAACTTTGGCGCCGGTCGACGAATCCTCGCGAATTTTTCAAAATAGGTGGGGCGCTACGCTCCGCTCCTACCCTGAAAGTCTCGGGGGGATTTGTCAAGCGGGGGCTGAGAAAAAAGGGGGGTCCCAAAACGCGTTTTCCCCATGCATTTTTCCATAGGACCTTTAGACAGGGCTACAGCCCGAACGGCTGAACAGAGTTACTTGAAATTTGGCAGAGAGGTAGTCCCCAGGTCAAGGAAGTGCCTTTTGTAGGTTTGGTGTAAATCTGTTCAGTAGATTCTGAGAAAATAGCCTTTAAATCAATATATATAAATCAGGAAGCGGCGGCCGCCATTTTGTCTATCGCATAAAGAGGGGGTGATAAACAAAGGGGGAGAACTTGAAAAGGGGGCAGAGTGGGTAGAAATAGACCCAGTAGGCATTGTAAGGGGGTCAAAGTAGGACCTTGTAGGGCAAAAAAAAAGATTAATATTTTGTTAAAAAATATCGCCGAGTGCGCACACCCAGCGCGCACCCAGCGCGCACGCGGAAAAAAACTTAATAAAACAAATTTAAAAAAAAACGCATTTAAGTGTTTAGATATAAGGTGGCTATAAAAAGAGCCCTTGTGTTTATTGTTTGTTTTTTGGTACCTACAAGTAAGTACATGGCCCATCTAGCGTAACGTGGGCACGCGGTGCGCGTAGCGCACTGCGTGCCCACCGTGCGTGCACGCCACTAACTGCGTAAAGTGGGCGCACGGTGCGCGCACGGAACAAACTGCGTTAAGTGGGCGCGCACGCCACGAATGGCGTAAAGTAACTTAGCATTTAAAAAACCGTACAAATTCACTGAAAAAACCATAGGTTTCACACACGTTATAGTTAGGAATTAGCATTTAAAAAACCTTGCAAATTCACTGAAAAAACCATAGGTTTCACACATGTTATAGTTAGCGGAAATTTTACTGATAAAAAACCAATGAAATTCCCCCGTTATAGTTAGTGCAGGCAACTATAACTCACGCGACCGCAATCTTCTGCTGATGACATATGTGTCTTTATGAAAAAAAAATATTTGTAATATATGTATAGCTAAAAATGTATGGAAGAAGACATGGGCAAATAAGTGTCTAAATACAGTATTAGCATCAGCAGAGGATTGCGGTCGCGTGAGTTATAGTTGCCTGCACTAACTATAACGGGGGAATTTCATTGGTTTTTTATCAGTAAAATTTCCGCTAACTATAACATGTGTGAAACCCATGGTTTTTTCAGTGAATATATATATATATATATATATATATATATATATATATATATATATATATATATATATATATGTATATATATATCAAATCGCAAAGGTTACCCTTACGGAAGAGTCCTCAAACAGGTAAGTGTCACACGTATCTTTAATGAAGGTTGCAGCATGACAGGGATGAACACTCAGCAAGAATGACAGCCTGACGCGTTTCGTGATGAACTCACTTTCTCAAAGGCTATGTAGCAAGTGGGCAAGTCACAGGTGCCGCTACTTATTGTTAGATCTCCAACCGGATAAGGCGTGGCCGTCTGCACAGCTTTCTGGGATCTGTAGTTGCACTGGTGTTGCTCGAGTGAGCCGGCTTGCCAACTCGTCCAATTCAATAACAATTAAAACCTCAGTGGGATGCTGGGCTCGTTTCTCTTTTCATGTTGCATCTTGCCACCTTCATTTGGTGCCTGTTCCATGTCGCGCCCGTCAGCAGACGTCGCGTGGATCCGTGATGCACAGCGGGACTCTTCCACGGCTGGGTGGGCCGTTTAAACATCAAATCACAAAGGTTACCCTTACGGAAGAGTCCTCAAACAGGTAAGTGTCACACGTATCTTTAATGAAGGTTGCAGCATGACAGGGATGAACACTCAGCAAGAATGACAGCCTGACGCATTTCGTGATGAACTCACTTGCTCAAAGGCTATGTAGCAAGTGGGCAAGTCACAGGTGCCGCTACTTATTGTTAGATCTCCAACCGGATAAGGCGTGGCCGTCTGCACAGCTTTCTGGGATCTGTAGTTGCACTGGTGTTGCTCGAGTGAGCCGGCTTGCCAACTCGTCCAATTCAATAACAATTAAAACCTCAGTGGGATGCTGGGCTCGTTTCTCTTTTCATGTTGCATCTTGCCACCTTCATTTGGTGCCTGTTCCATGTCGCGCCCGTCGGCAGACGTCGCGTGGATCCGTGATGCACAGCGGGACTCTTCCATGGCTGGGTGGGCCGTTTAAACATCAAATCGCAAAGGTTACCCTTACGGAAGAGTCCTCAAACAGGTAAGTGTGTATATATATATATATATATATATATATATATATGTAAAAATCATGAAGGCTCTCCGTTTGTCGGCGCAGTTGCTTTCGGAACCACGAACCACCCGAAATGTAGGCAATGTAATCTTTTATTTTCCTCAAAGATGCGTTTCGGGCACCACTTGCCCTTGACCACATATTCGGGTGAGCCGTACGACATCTTTTTTAAATGCAGTGAACTTAAAGAACGTGGTAAAACAAACATAATAGACAAAGAAAACACACTTGCACATTATTCTGCTGGTTTCAAGGGTCTGTTTTCTTAACCTCTATTGTAGTGGCTTACCAATGATCAAAATCAGTTTTGTAAAAGGTAATGTAATACACATAGTTAAAATAAAGTGAAATACACAGCATGAGTTAAAATATACCAGCGCACAACTGATGTATACACACAAAATTATATATACACAATTGATTTAGAATGCCCTCAAGTAAAATACATCACAATACCATGCGTTTGTATAAATACAATCCGAACCCCAGAAATACGCAATCGGGATTTCCATGGCGCATTAATCTCTAAAAAGATGTCATAAAATTATTCATGACCCTGTATGTCCGTGCAAGGTATCGCAACTCATACTGTAAACTATCACTCTGTGTAAACAATAAACCAAGTATATTTTAGCTTTTTGACATCTATTCCTGCATAAAGGCTGATACATTAGGATAAATCCATACTTAGTCACCACTTCTCCATATTATATGGTCAATACCAATAATAGGCAAAATAAAAAACTTCAGAATTTATTCAAAAGTGCTGAGTGCTAAATTGCTACCCGGTGTGCATATGACGAACATTAATAAAGTGCAAGTGCAAAATATATACCATCGTTAAAATCTTGTATCACAAAAAAGCATAAATGAACAATGCGAGCCTTAACCAATTCAATTATATTAACTTTGAATGACAATCCCTTAAATTCAATTAAAATTCAAATCAATTAGAAAAAGGGGGCCACAGCGATAACTTATTCTTATTTACAAATCCTAGTTAACTGTATAAACAGGAGTCATGGAAAACCGACCTACCAAATATCTAGCAGAACTAAGTGGGTTTGTTATTAGTATGTTCCAACTATTGCTCATAAAAAGTGATGCAAGTCTTCCGTGTTGTTAATACCATATGGAAACTTGCTATGAAGCTCTAAAATCAATCTGGACTCCATCTGCCTTAGGACTCTTTCTCTATCTCCCCCTCTACGAAGTTTTGGAACAGTCGCCACTACGAAATACTTCAGGCAGTTGACATCATTATTATGCACCTGCTTGAAATGGCGAGCCACCGTATAGGTCGAGTCATTATTCACGATGGCCCGCAAATGCTGTAGGATTCTGACATGCACCTGTAACTTGGTGCTGCCCACATATCTTAGGCCGCAGGTGCATGTCAGAATGTATACCGCAAACTCCGTCCTGCAACTGAGGTTGCCCCGAATTACTATTTTGTCCGGGCTAAATGGTGTAGAGTAATGGTAGTGTTTATCCCAAACGTGCATGCTCTACAAGTAGAGCATTTGGTAAAACCTTGTTTGGATTGCAACCACATTTTAGCAACAGGCAGCTCAGGAGTGGATTTACCAATTTGCGTACACATAGATGTACCTTTCCTGTAAGTGACGACCGGTTGAGTAGGCAAACTGTGAGGACAATTGGTCAATTGCACCTGATAATGGACCGAATCTTTCTCTTGTTTACTGAAGGTAGTTATTAACCTTGGGGCATTATTTACGTCCTTAGATGTTTCCTTGTTTGTGCTGGTACTGAGCAAGGATTCCCTGGTTTTCTTATTAGTTTTCTCCACTGCCTCAAGATGTCTTCACTATACCCCCTTTGCCTTAATCTGCAAAGAGCCTCTTCTGTACATCTTGCTAAATCTCCCTCTGTGCTGCATATCCTTTTAAGACGTAACAATTCCCCATAGGGGATGTTCTTCATTAAATGTTTGGGGTGTGCACTGCTGGCATGGAGTGTTAAATTGCCAGCAGTGGCTTTCCTAAATAGCGTCGTCACTAATCGCCCCTGCTTCTGGTAGACTTTTACATCAAGGAATTCGATGCAGTTCTTATTCACATGAAATGTACATTTCAGATTGGCATTGTTGTTATTAATCTGACTGATAAAATTGGTTGCACTCACTTCATTTCCTTGCCATACAATAAAAACATCATCATCAATGCATGCAAGCATGCATAGCTGGGGGAGAAGCAAGCCCCCATAGCAACTCCTCTTTTTTGTAAAAAGATGTCATTCCCAAAAGAAAATTAGTTATTATATATTTAAAAATGGCAACTGTTATGTATTGAGCCAATAGTGCCATTCCTTTGCTTGTTTCGATGGCTTTACAAAATATGACACAATATAAGCACAGAAAAAGTGGGGCTCATTGTCGTGAGCAAGGTTGTAATTTGACAACCGAAATACATTGACTTTCGCATACATCTCTCCTTAAACCACCTTTGGGGTCCTCGATTTTGGACTGCTGCCCACTTCCTTTGGATTTATGGAGACAAGAATTGTTAAAAAAAAAAAAAAAAAAAAAATATATATATATCTTACCTACTGGCGGACGACAGTAGGTAGTTATAGTTAGGACCTATTTTCCATAGGAAATCCGCAACATTCTATTTGGAATAACTTTAGTGCCCATTGACGAATCTTCGCGAATTTTTCAAAACTTTTGGCCAGCTTCGGTCCGCTCCTATCCTGAAAGTCTCAGGATGATTCGTGTAGTGGGGGCTGAGAAAAAAGGGGGGTCCCAAAACGTGTTTTCCCCATGCAATTTCCCATAGGACCTTTAGCCGCAGCTACAGCCCGAACTGCTGAACGGAATTACACCAAATTTGGCAGAAAGGTAGACCTTGGTACAGAGTCGTGCCTTTTGCTTAAATTGTGTAAATCCGTTCAGTAGTTCCCGAGAAAATCAAAATCAAAATCACATATATATCTGGGCGGAGCCTAACCACACATCTCATCGTGAGATCTGATTGGCTGTCAGTACTTCATCCAAGAAGTGTTGGAAGCCATCTTGGGACCAATATACATGATAGCACCTCAATAAAAAGCATTGCAGTTAATACTAGGTTTTAACACTTTAGTTACCTTATAAATCATTTGTTGATGGTACCATACTCATTTTAGGAACTGTGGTGTGTACTAAGGTGATTTTACCATGTGAAAAGCTTTCTGCTGTGATATCATGAATCATGTTTGAGAGAAAACTATTTTCTCATGCTTTTCCCACAGAGGTTTGGAAGGTGATCTATAAGCTAAACTGAGAGCATATTTTCTGTAAATTTACATTATCTTTCTCAGCCATGTGAGAATGAAGTATGACATTCTCAGTAAAACATGTACATCCAACAAGGGCAGAGACTGTCAGTTGATTCCTTTGTGTTCTACTGCAGCTTCCCAGAGTGTTCTAAAGAACAACTAAAGCGCTAACAGTCCTACTTATGACAAACGTATTGCACACCTGAAGCCATCTTGATTGGAATAAAGTGGTAACTCTTAAAACATTTAATTTAAAAAGGAACAAAATGAAAGTATGATTAGTGCTGCAGAAAGAAAAATTAGGGCACATTTTGAGTGCCTTCTCAAATCCTCTTCTATTTCATTAAACGATTCTGACATGCAGACTGAAACATGCACTTTCAATACCAGCAGCAGACTTCCCTGGTGAGCAGTAGCTGTACTACAGTGGTCTAATGAGCAACTAGAGTGCTAACATTCTGAATTTATGGCAAATGTGTGACACATCTGAATGCCTTCTTGATGGAACCAAAGTAAAAAACTGAAAGTATTTCCTACTGAGGAAACTGCAGTAAATGAGGAAATTAGGAAACTTCATAACAAATAAGTCTCCCAAGATGGCCACCAGAGGCAAAAGAGCCCAAATGTAGCCCACATATCACCCAGATGTAGCCCACATGTAGCCCAATGACAGAAGTGTGCAAAACACTTATTTTTTGTGTTTTTACTGTTTTTTATAGTGCAGACTTGTCAGGTATTGGAGTGCTTTACATGAGCATTGGTTACATCTCACAAGGTCAAATTCATTTTGGTTGTAGACATGGGGAGATTAAGTGATTTGACCAGAATAATAGAATGTTGAGCTGAAGCAGAAACTCCAACCTGGTTCCCCAGTTACAAAGTCTGCAGCTCTAGAAGTAACACCACACCCTCTCCCCTAAGTGCAACATTTAATCAAGTGATCAACTGGATAAACAACATAAAGATAACAAATAATTTAAAAGTACTTTGTCGCTATTTGAAAACTCAGAAAATATGTCCTCATTTTAGTTTTTTAGAGCACTAACCATAATTTTGATGCAAATAAGACCCTCTCATATATGTCATTTCTAAAGGAAATGTTCTAGGTATTACAGTTTTGATTACATCAAGATGACGTCAGGCGTTCCACACTTTTGTAATAAATATAGAATGTTAGCAATCTAGTTGTTCATTAGGATACTGTTGAGAGGCAGAGGCCAGGGGCACAGACTCTGAAAATTGAAGGCAGGTAGGAGGGTGCAGAGGCAACAATTTGACCACACTGGGCAGGCAGGAAGGGCAGTGGTAGCACAACAGACTATGGAGGGCAGTGGAAAGGGGGGCAGGGGCAACAAACCAACAATACAGGACTGGCAAGAGAGGCTGTGACAATATAATAGACCATTGTGGGCAGAAGGAAGAGGCAGTGGTAGTACAACCATACATGCCAACAGACCAGATTCAGCCAGGAAGCGTCCAATGTTTTTAAGCTCAAATTGGCCTTATTTGATCTGTCTCCTGTCTACAATCTCCTCTTTTTCAATTTAACTCAAAGGGGAAAATCAATACCCCAGTTTTTTTCAAAATCTCCCTCTTACCAAGTTCAAAATGTTCGCAAGTATAGTACATTGGATCATGGAAGGCAGGAGGAATTGGGGTAGGGACATGGACTCGTATAACAGAGGACAGGAGGGACATGGAGAGGTGCACCAAACTGACCCTACAGGGCAGGCATCAGGGTTTGCAGCAGCACAATACACCACACAGGGCATGCGGGACGGGAGTGCAGCACAATAATCCATAGAAAGCAATAGGGAGGGGACAGGACCATGCACATGGACAACAGAGAACAGAGGGGAAAGAGGCAATGGTAGCTAGCTGACCATAATGGACAGACAGGAGAGAAAGCTGCAGCATAACAGACCATAAAAGGCAGGAGGGACGGATCAGGGGCATTACAATGGAACAGACAAGCCAGGAGGGAGGTAATGGGGGTCTGCACATGGAAACAGAGGGCTGGGGGCAAGGGGGCAGGGCAGGAGCAGCAAGATGACCATGGAGGTCAGGCAGGATGGGCACTAGAAACAAGACACACCATGGAGAGCAACAGTGAGACTATGATGGCATACACACAGACCATGGAAGGAAGGTGGGAGGGGGTCAGGGGCAGCTAGCTGACCACACAGGGAAGGTGGGAGGGGCTGTGGCATCAAAGAAGACCATGCATGGCAAGCGGGGAGGGTTAGTGGCAGCACAATGGCAATGATGGGCAAGAAGGAGCGTGCAGGGGCATGCACAAAGGACCATGGAGGATAGAAGGGAGGGTCTAGACCTGGGCACAGACAAGAGAGTTCAGGGGAAGGGGCCTCACAACAGACCGCGCGGGGCAGGCAGGAGGAGCAGTTGCAGCACAACAGACCAGGGAGGGCAGAAGGTTGTGGCAGTAAAATGGACCATGGAGGACAGGAGGAAGGGGATAGGGGCATTGCATGTGGACAGGCAGGGTGGAGGTGGCAGGGACAGGTTACAGTCATCTGACAATGCTAGACAGGTGGGAGGGGAGTGCCAGCTCAACAGAACACTCAGAGTAGATAGGAGTGGCAGGTCCATGGAACATGGTGGGCAAAAAGGATGGAGCAGGGGCATGCACAAAGACATCGGAGGGCAGGGGGAAGGAGAATAGGAGCAGCAAGCTAAGCACAGAGTTTAAGCAGGAGGTCAATGATGGGGCATAGAATTGGGTAATGGAGGGCAGGAGGAGTGGACTGGTACATCATGCTAAATGGAGGGCAGTGGCAGCATATCAGACCATGCATGGCAGGAGGGAGGAGGCTAGTCCATGGATTCAGACAACAGGGGATAGAAAGGAGGTGGATGGGGCAGCAAGCCATTCAGAGAAGGTGGGTATTAGGAACTTTATTGTTTTTAAAATGTGTATCTGTGCGAACTACTTAAAATATGAACAAGTATGCAGCATAATCTCACTTTTATTCAAGAAGAAGAGGACGTTTGTGACTGTGACTCCGGACTCACTTGGCAGAAACACCCCCTGACCCATCGCATAATGTAATGCCTGGAAAAGGGTAGGTGAATGCAGTGTTATATAGAACATAGTCCTGAGAGCATGATTGAAAATGAAAACTAGATATAGTGTATGGTATAAACTATGCACCAAAAAGTGTGATATAAGATGAACCGGGGCGTGAAATATAATATGCAATACATTGTGCGCAATGACAGATTCATTGGAGAGCACGAGATAGCACAGGCACTAGCGTGTGCTATGCAATATGCGCCTTGGAGTGCAATATGCACAGGGCAGTGTTGTGTAACCTAACTAGTCTCTAAAGTTGTAATATAAAATATGTGATGGGGAGTGTAATGTTGCATATGCACTGTGACAAAGATATGGATCCCAGATTGTAATATGTATGGCATAGCGCTGTGCGTTATAACATAGGCATCGAGGAAGGCACTTTAGATGGGAGAATATAACCCATGCGAAGGCAAGTGTGGCATGACATATTCAAGGGGTGGTGTTACAGTGCACATGGGCTAGAGAGTGTCATAGCATACGCACTAGCTGGTGGAATACAACACAGAGGTGTGTGGCACTCGGCGGGCACTGGTGGGTGTAAGACAGCATTGGGCTCAGCCAGGAGCGCGCTGTGACTCTCAAGTGAGGTTCGTCTCCTTTCCAGAGAGTAAAATAAAAAGTATTACACATCCAGCAGTGGATGTGTGTTTTATTAACCGTGAGGGGGCTTTCTTGCATAGTTTTGGTCGAATTTTTGTCGAATCTCCTTCGAATGGCTTGGTGTGCGTGTGTATTAAATGTGCCCGTCAATAGCTACCCATGTTTGTATATATAAACGACAAGGGTGTCTACTTGGAGAGTACCCACCGGCGGGGGCGCCGGGATTAGGTACGGTAGGGCGTCAGACATGTCAGAGCTTCACTTGCGGTGTAAATACATTCCACGTGGATTCATTGTATGCATAGTCGCCGTTTAATGAATATCACGCAAATCGTCATGGTGATAGGTCAATACGGTTTGTCCAGCATGTCCTAGGTGTTTCTATAAATATATTAAAAAATAAAATAAAAAACAAAGGCCGACCCCGGGGGATTGGGTCCCCGGGGCCATAAGTGGCCTGAGGAAGAGGGCAATGCAGCCCCCCTCCTAAAGAATAAAAAAAAAAAAAAGGCCATGCCCCGGGGGTTGGGGTCCCCAGGGCCAATAAATTAGAAAAAGAAGGGGGGCCACACAGCCCTCCTTCTTAAAAAAATAAAATAAATTAAAGACTGGCATTGTGCTGGAGGCCACGCCCCCTCCTTGCAGCACTCTGCAAACGCGCCCCCTGGCCAGTTGTAAGTTGGGGAATTAATTGCCCTTCAATACTGAGGTTCCCTGAGGGCCAACTAGCCCAACAGGTATCTCCAGTATGCGCCAGGGAGCTGCGTTGCAGACAGGTGTTCTGAGGCCATGCCCCTTTTTACACCTCTCTGCAACGCAGCTCTGTGGCGCTTACTGGAGGTAACTAGTGGGCCAGTTTGACCCTAGGGACCCTCAGGATTCAAATGAACTTAATCTCCCAACTAAAACGGCCACAGGGCGTGTTTACACAGTGGTGAAGGGAGGGGACGGGGCATGAGGCAACGTGTGCAAACATGCCCTGGGGCGTGTTTTAAGAGGTAGTTTTAATCCCCCTGCCCTATTATATACTAGGGGCTTACAGAGGAGGTCATGCTAATCACAGGGGGACCCCAACGCATAGTGTTCCCTAGTGTATGTAGGTGTTTTCACTGTATTCTGAGTGTCTTTTAACATAGCACTGGCTCTAGGACTGGTTAGTCAGACTCAGTTACCACCAGTATCCGTCTGAAAAAGTTGAGGGAACAGGATAATTTTGCAACAAGGCTTCTTTCTGCTCTTCTGTTTGTTCTTTCTGCACGTTATCCTTCTTCCTGCACTTTTCTTCGTCTTTGAGGACTTCTGGTGCTTCTTTCTGCATTTCTTTTTTTTCTTTCTGTGCATTTTTTCTTCTTTCTTCACATGTCCTATCTCTGTAGGCATAGTTAGAAATTAGCATTTAAAAAACCTTTGAAATTCACTGAAAAAACCATTGGGTTCAGGCACGTTATAGTTAGGAATTAGCATCATGTCACTGACCATGTCATGAATGATGTATTATGTGATGTCATCAGCAGTGCATTGTGGGGGCGTGAGTTATAGTTAGCTCAACTAACTATAACGGCCGAATTTCTATGGTTTTGTACGAGTGAAATGCACAACTATAATGTCCCTGAAACCTATGGTTTTTTCAGTGAATTTCAAAGGTTTTTTAAATGCTAATTTGTAACTATAACGTACCTGAAACCTATGTTTTTTTTCAGTGAATTTCAAAGGTTTTTAAAAGGATAATTTGTAACTATAACGTCCCTGAAACCTATGTTTTTTTTAGTGAATTTCAAAAGTTTTTTAAATGCTAATTTCTAATTATAATGTTCATTAAACCTATGGTTTTTTCTGTGATGTTAAATTATCATTCATTCTCAACCTGGTGAAAACAGCCGATATCTCCAGTTTTCCAGCAATAGCTTCCGCAAAAAAAAATCGCCACAAATGAGAGCAATAACTAACGCTAATAATAATAATAAAACAGGCGATAAGCTGCGTTAGCAGTAGGAATGTAACATCTGCCTTTTACTGGTGTAAAGTAGGACTCCTACCTACAGTGTGAAAGGGAGCCCAGCCCAGAATCACATCTGAAGACCAACTCATGTCATAGAGTTACTGATCATGCACCTCCCACACCCAAGAAGGCCACAAAACCCAAGGCCACCACCCTCAGGACCTCCCTCCCAGACCACCCCCCCTACTACCACTGAGGTACCGCACAACAGGACAGTGAACCTTCCAAAAACGGCATAGCCCCTCAGTCACACAATAGCTGAATGTTGCGAGATGTGGCAACCAAACATGTGTGAAGGACGCAAGTCACCCACCAATAAAAATGCACACAATACCAAGTGTAGCGGTCATGTGCTGGACAGACCTCACTATGCAGAGCACTAACCTCTCCATGTGTACATATTAGGGGTGGGCGGAATTTGCGAAATTCACTTTTGCAAATTATCGCAAAAATGTTAAAAATCTCCGCAAACACGCGGAAATATCGCAAAGATGTGGAAGTTTTTCTCCCGCCCGTTAGCAGTATTTTCTGCGTGGTCGCGGCTCACCAACTTACCCATGCGGTTGCTCGCGGGCGCGGCCATCTTGTTTTCACTTGTCTCCCGGTGCATGATCGCGAGAAGAAAGACGTGATCACGCGACGCATGACGTTACTGCGGGCGTGAACTGTCGCGAGAAAGCGCGAATGGCTACCAACAATCCAACATCTCGTGGAGAACACGACCGGATCGGGAAAACTTGTCGGCGAACGCGGGGATTCAGGTAAGGCGATCGTGCGCACGCGAGAATGTATTATTTTACAGCGCGAGCAAGAAACAAATTATCGCCAAGCTGCGGAATGCGGAAATTTTGACATTTTCGCGCTTTCCGCGGAACGCGAAAATGTCAAATTATCGCAATTTCCGCGAATGGAACTGATTTTTAGCCCAGGCCTAGTACATATACTGCTGGTGCTTGTAGTGTTGTGGACAGTGGATGCAACCATGTTACCTCACGCATTGTGGAAGATCTCAGTCATGTACCTGTGTCGTCGTCCCCTGTAAGCGGAAGCGCAGTGGGCTGGTCCAACGTACGCCACTCCAGCGTAGAAGTGTGAATAAATAGGCCGGGGTTCTGGGCATGGTTCACTTGTGTGAAGGCCAACGCGTCTGCCAGAGCGGCAGCCCTCACCCTGCCACGTGGCTGCCGCCATGACCGCGGGCCTCCTCGACACAAGCCCCTGCGAACACAGCGGCACAGCACCGCAGAGTTACGTCTGTACACACTACTGCCTTCGTTCTACACTGCGGACAGCAGGACTCACAATTCAGATGGAGTCGCAATTGCAGATGACGCAGTCCAGTAGGCAAGACACATTGCTCCCAGTGTGGACTGTACGGACCACGCATCATCGCACGCTGCGTACACGCTGAGCGCCAGAGGTACCACTAACTCAGTGCACCACAAGTCAATGCCACATGGCCTTATTAAGGCAGAAATACCAGTGCTACCAGTGCGGCCCGCCCAGACCACGCATCATTGCATGGTGAGCACACGCTGAGTGCTTCAGGTGCCACTAACTCACTGCACCACAAGTCATTGCCACGTAGCCTTATTAAGGCAGAATTCATTTGACAAAAGACATTGCTACCAGTGCGGCCCACCTAGACCACGCATCATCGCAGGCTCCGCATATGCTGCATGCGTCTGTTGCCACTAACTGTGCAGCTCAACTCAAAGCCACGTGGCTGTGGGCCCTTGATGACCGCTGCTTCTGGCCTACACTGCGGTCAGCACGGCTCACAATTAAAATTGAGTCTTGATTCATTAATTACAGAGTCCAGTAGGCAACTAACTACAACGTCCCTGAAACCTACACAATATCCTTTTAGTATCTTTGCTTCAAGAACTTTTTTGATATCCATGATAGCTTTAGTACAATGACCAAAATCATCTTGCAAGTCCAAACACTGAATGGCAGTCTACACTGCGGCCAGCAGAGCTGACAGTTCAAATTCAGTCTTGATTAATTAATTTCAGAGTCCAGTGGGCAACTAACTATAACGTCTCCGAAACCCACACATTTTGACAATGTATTCCATACATATTCAATCTTTTGTTACCTACACTGCAGTCAGCAGAGCTCACAATTTACATTGAGACATGATTTATTAATTGCAGACAGAATTGTACTCTATGTCCTCGGATTTTGTCAAGAGGAAGTGACAAAAAGCATTTCTCGATGTCTGTGCTGACTACTGCCTTCCATCTACATTGCGGACTGCAGGGCTCACAATTCACATCGAGTCGCAATTGCAGATGACGCAGTCCAGTAGGCAAGAGACATTGCTCCCAGTGCAGCCCGCCTGGACCACGCATCATCACTGGCTGCACACACGCTGAATGCTTCTAATGCCCCTATCTCAATGCAGCACAACTCAAGGACCCTTTATGATACCAAATTTTGTGTATAATTTCACATCTGGTGTCCCTACCTCAGTGTACCACAAGTCATGGACCCTTTACGATAGAATCTTTTGGGTATTATTTCACATTTGGTGCGCCTACCTTAGTGCAGCACAAATCATTGACCCTTTATGATTGAATCTCTGTGTCTGATCCAATGATTACTGTTGTACTTGTTGCCAGCACCAACCATTCCCGGAGGGCTAGCTTACACTCACCCCACACCCATCCAGCACAGATGTCACTGGACATGTGACCCTGGTAATAAAAAGGAGTCGAGCACACATGCCCCTACCCAGTTCCACTATCTATCTGTGTCCGTGTGTTCATTATGTGCAACATGCTGCCCCTGGGCCCTACCACATTACATTGTGCTCTGGACAGCGTATGCAACCAACTTACCTTTGACAGTGGGAGAAAACTTTGTTATGTAACTTTGTCTCGGTCATTGTACAAGTACGTACGTAGAGACTGGATGATTAGAGTACTGCAAGGAGAGTGTATAGTAAATTTATAAGTGTGTGGGGATTGGCAGAGTGATTGTATAAGTACATATGTTGGTGCAGCCTAACTCCGACAATGAGCTTGTCCCTAATTGGCTGCCCTCCATGTCCCAAAAACTGAAATTTGGGCTTTGCATGGACTGTATTGCTACATGTGCAATACTCCACCTAATATGTAATAAACATTCACATCCACACAGATGTTTCATGTCCACCATCTTTCTTGTGTGGAACTATGGATGAATGTAGGGTCAGTGAATCCCTGTACCTTCCATGTTGGCCATGTTGTGGGACTTGGCTCACAGAGTGACACATTGACACTTGCGACCCGGGTGACGGCACCACTACAACAGGAACATCCGCATGGCATCAGTTGATTCCTCATACAGCTCACGATGGAGCCACGCCCATAGCTCCAGAGTCATACTTGACTGCCTCCCGCAGGACTGGCATACGTCAGGCCAGCCCACTCTTCTTACGCTTACAGGGAAGGACAACAACGCTACATGGCCCAGATTTTCATTTCAGTGATCTGCTGGTCACACCCTAGCTGGCAGTACGCCACAGCCACTCTCTCACGGCTAGTATACACCCACACCACACCCATCCAGCACAGGTGCCACAGGACACGTGACCCTCCCAATAAAAAAGACCAGGCACACGTGCTTGACGCCATTTCAGAGTTGCTTGCACCAGATGCACTGTGGCCGGCACAGGCACACCAGCACGGGACGGTGACTTTCAGTCCACTGAGGTACGGGTACTGTAACTGCTGAGCAGGTGTGCAGCCTGCAGTGATGGCCCGTCCCAGCGGTCTGGACAGCTCATGTTTTGTGTGCCCTGCTGGACCGCAGTGTAGGCCTGAGCCATCAGACAGCGCAGGCCTACTGCCATGTGGCGTCGCCTCGCTAGTCTCAGAGTTAGTGGCACCGCAAGGGCTGAGCGGGTGTGCAGCCTGTGATGAAAAGCCCGGTTCACTGGTATGTCCTCTGCCATAGCAAATTATAGACCCAGCACCAAATGTGAGACCTGTTGGCCTGCGGAGCGGGGCTGCATGATATGCAGGGTGCCCTGTCCGCAAAAAGGTGAGCAGTGAGGCCTGGGTGCGCAGGGGGGGGCAGGCACCTTTGGGCGGCAGGAGTGGATGATGTGCAGCAGCCTGGATGCATAAATGCTGAAAAGTGATTTCGGCGTGCGCAGTCATATATACTTTGCCACTACTAATTCTGTACTATGTTTCAGATGTGGGAGCTTGAGGGCTCCACTAGGTCCCGGCACGTGGTTGGAGACACAGCAGTGGCCTAAAGGTGAGCTGTGAGGGTTTTGTCCACAGTATGGGCACTCACTGTCCCTCTTCATCTCTTCCTTTCTCTCTTTCACACTCTTTCTCTCTCTCTTCCTCTCACACTGTTTCTCTCTTTCTCTCTCTCTTCCTCTTTCTCTCTTACTCTCTCTCACTGTTTCTCTCTCTCTTCATCTCTCTCACTCTTTCTCGCTCTCTGTCTTCCTCTCACTCTCTCTTTCTGTTTCTCTCTCTCTTCCTCTCACTCTTTCTTTCTCTCTCTATCTCTCTTTCTATCTCCGTTGATGGACGCATGACGCACAATCTTATCTTGTTTTTTATCTAACAGGCTGTGATTCACGAATTGAGGGCCCCCCCC